>NC_053392.1:320399075-320751575 GCF_905171765.1 Bufo bufo
AGACATAACATTGCTTGCCTATAACATATATATATATATATAATGATCACACAGTAAATGCAAATAATCCAGTTTTAAAAGGATTTGCTAATGAATATATATGATGTGTATCAACCCCTGTCCATATACCCTGTAAAAAAAGAAATCCCCCATTTGGGAGGAACAGCACCATTTCCCAAGCGGGGTTCTCCACACTTGGAGTCGGTTTTCTATTGGGGACTGAATTAATTGTGAGGTCTGATGTATGGGTCTGCAGTAAACTGAATTAGCTTTAGGAACCCCTCTATTAGTCAGAGAAGCATTTCCCATCCTGAATTCCATGGTTGTAGACCGGTTTTGTGCTTGCTCGCACTGCGCCTTTGTCAGTGCTATTGGGCGATATGCACAATGCATATGGGCTAGGTTTAGTCTGTCAAGTCTGCTACTGCATTGCAATATTAAAGGGAACCTGTCACCGGGATTTTGGGTATAGAACTGAGGACATGGGTTGCTAGATGGCCGCTAGCACATCCGCAATACCCAGTCCCCATAGCTCTGTGTGCTTTTATTGTGTAAAAAAACTTTTTGATACATATGCAAATTAACATAAAAAGAGTCATATCTTACTTGTGTGACCAGAGAAGAGTCATATTTTTAAGCTTTGGCTCATCTCAGGTTAATTTGCATATGTATCAAATCGGTTTTTATACACAATAAAAGCACACAGAGCTATGGGGACTGGGTATTGCGGATGTGCTAGCGGCCATCTAGCAACCCATGTCCTCAGCTCTATACACAAAATCCCGGTGACAGGTTCCCTTTAAAGGGGTTGTCTGGTTTTAGGATAAAATCAGACAACCCACCGGATCAGCCTCCAATAAAGAAATGGTAAAGTACTTACCTGCCGGAACCTATACCGCCACTCCAGTTCCCCTGTGGCCTCTATTTGCCAAGCTACAGTGGTGACGTTACATCGACAACATGCGACCGCTGCAGCCAATCACTAGCCTGTTTGGGTGCACCTCTGAGGCCTGTGATTGGTTGCAGCAGTCATGTGTTGTTGACATATCATCACCGTTGTAGCCCAGTGAACAGAGCCCGACTGGGAGAACTGGAGTGGCAGCACAGGATCCAGCTTTATAGCAGGATGATCCAGAATGTTATGCAGTTTCATCCCGAAACTGGACAACTCCTTTAATGGATTTTAATTTTTAAGATTACAATTTATGAACATAACCAATCCCATCTCACCATTATAAGTTTATAAGTATTATAAGGCCTTTAATTCAGCACGCTTCCCTTCCGAGTATCATCAAAAGCCTTTGTGTACTGATCTAGTCTGCAGTATCCCTGAGTTGTAGGAGGAGAACAGTAGACTGTATCCTGATATGTGCCACAGACACATTCTTCAGAGCCAGATCCTAGAGGTAGTCTATCTCCTTCAGACTATGGGGAGGATGAGTCACACTTAATACCAATCCTAATCAGGGTTACCAGATAGATTTGATATCCCTGACACTATAATGCTAAATGGGTTGGCATGTTTACTTTACAGGGTTTAAGCCCCAGACTTCCCTAAGATCACCAGAATCTTGTGATGCACGGCCTCCTTAGTATCCGTACCCCATAGTTTTCCTGAAAACAGATGACGATTTTCGGTATGGGCTGACACCAGATGATGTTGGGGAGGCTGAGAATGAAACGACTATTGCAACTAAAATTGCATGCATCTTACAAGTAAAACTCAAGGTGCTTACGTGACACCACATTTACAAACTGCACGAGTAGTGGGTCGCACAGTAAGTTGTTGCTGTTGGTAATCAGACTGCTCTCTTTATATATGAAAAAAGCACAATGAAGAAAATCATATATCTACTGTAAATATGACCTTACATCACCCTCATATACAGGATAGAAACATATGATGCCACATATAAATGTCGTCTTTTAGGTGTTAAGAAGGAATACTCATAGAACAATTCATTAAAGTGGTTTTCCAAGATCTTTTTACTTATCCTGTGGATAGATCTGCTGTTTGAGAAGGCAGTAGCGCCACGGTCTTCTCACAGCGTTCACTAGGCCCTGTGATGACATGTTCATCGGTCACATGGCCTAGGTGCAGCTCAGCCCCATACAAGTGAATGTGGTGAGCTGTCATACCAAGCACTGACGCTATCTAATGGATGGCGCTGTGCTTGGCGAGCACAGAGAAGGCTGCAGTGCTTACAGGAGTGCTGGGGCCTTCTCAAACAGCTGGTTGGCGGGGGTCCCAGGTGTCGGACCCCCAACGATCCAATACTTGAACTATCCACCTGTATGGGGTGAAGTTGCCATTAATATATTTTTACCAATAAACTGCAGTAAATATGGCATCCGTGGAACTGTATAAATAATTTAACAGCAAAAGATAAAATCAGTGCAACTTTTTACTGTTCTGTCACACAACACGGGCCCAAGTAGAGTACCACCAGCGAAGCAACAATCTTATGCAGATTCCTTTATGTATAACCAGGAGAACCTTCTATGCTTCATGCATCAAACCTTCATATAACCTGCTCCACAGTGGTGATGGGAAGTCTGAAGAACAGTTTGTCCAGATAAAGAACAGTCACTTTTTTCTCATTTGCACTGGCCTGTAAAGTACACACTGGGATATGTAATATAATAGACTATATCTAAACAAATCTTTCATAAAATAAAAGATATGCTTGGGAGCTCAGAACTCTGGACTCAGAAACCATTTGTACATGTGTATCGCTGACGTATACCCACTGACTGGGAGATGATGTGGCTCTGTCCTTCAGTACTGCAAAGAAAATGAAAGGTAAAACATTTCCATCATAAACAACTTAATTATTGATGTCAGTACATGTACAAACACACAGTTCTACTCTCCTATGTATTGAGCATTTCTGTGAAAATTGCAGAAGTTCCAAACTAAATAAAATTAGATTTTTGAACTTACCGTAAAATCAGTTTCTCGTTCAATGCATTGGGGGACACCGTACCATGGGTATATGCCCAGCTACCACTAGGAGGCACTAGACATCAAAAAGGTAGGCTCTGCCAGGTTGGCTATACCCTCTCCACAGCACTAGGTTATTCAGTTTGTACCAAAAGCAGTAGGAGAGAGAAACAAGGGCACAGAACCAACATGTCCTAGACCAGGAAATGAAAAGAGAACAGCAACCCGGAGATAGGGAGAGAAGTAAAAACAGAGGGCGGGATCTGTGTCCCCCAATGCATTGAACGAGAAACTAATTTTACGTTAAGTACAAAAATCCAATTTTCTCGTTAATGGCATTGGGGGACACAGTAATATGGGACGTCCCAAAGCAGTCCCCGAGGGTGGGATAGAAATCTCATGCAAAAAGAAAGGTGCACAGGTGCAGAAAAAACACGTTACCCAACAGGACCAGGAGAAACTCTAGCAAACTCCACCCAAGGTGGGAAAAATAAAGCGCTAGAGGATAAGGAGCAGGGCCAGATTTCCTGCGCGAGAACCAACAGTTGACCAAGAGTGCACTAGAGAGACAGAGGAAGGATCCAAAAGAACCAGGGCTCCCCCTGAGGAAACACGAGAGAAGCACAGCAACATCTGTTGGTAACGACCTAGCACTCTGCATATGGAAGGACGTAAGTTGAAGCACTGGAGGCTAAACGCTTGAGAGAAATCATAAGACTCACAAGGGAAGGGAGTGAGCCTCCTTTCACAGCAAGGAAGGGGGAAAAAATAAACACTTATGAGAAGGAGGGAACCCCTTCCTGCTAGAGAAAAAAACTGTCAACCCCTGGGAGGGTGGGGGGGGGGGGGGGGGGTCCTAGGTAATGGTCAGGAGAAGGGAACATAAAGACCTGCTTCCCCTATAGAAGAAGCGAGGAACAAGCCACTGAAAGACATAATATCGCTGTGAAATGTAAGACCAGAGATATCCCTGGCCACCTTAAGGGTACTTTCACACTTGCGTTTTTCTTTTCCGGCATAGAGTTCCGTCACAGGGGCTCTATACCGGAAAAGAACTGATCAGGCATATCCCCATTCATTCTGAATGGAGAGTAATCCGTTCGGGGTGTCTTCAGTTCAGTCATTTTGACTGATCAGGCAAAAGATAAAACCGTAGCATGCTCCAAAAGAGGAAAGACTCCGGCCCAAAAGTGACCAATACAATGTAAACTGCAAACCATAGCACTAAACAACTGGGAATGGAAAGAAATATTAGAGTCTCAAGAGGGCAACAAGCTTATGAGGACCCAGGAGGGAAATGGACCAAACCGGGCCCAAAGAAGCAGCTGTCATACCAAACCTGTGCAGTCGGAATGTCACGGGAAGCTTCCCAAGAAGGGAGCGGTCAGCTAGATGGTCTACGAACGAGTGGAATCAGGGACTCAGAGCAGGATTACCCAGTCAGGGGCCCAAGAAGGGTCCACAGAACCGGACCACCTAAGGACAATAGCCAGAAAATCAAGTAAACAACATCGGCCAAGAGTGACCAACCATTCCAAGTGTAGTCACTAGCAAACTGTGTAACACTGTCCCAGAAGGGGCAAGTACGGCAGCGTGGATTTGGTAAAAGAATCGCCAAACATCCATATGTCAGAAAGGATGCAGAAGTCGGCAGGGGAACCCGGGGGGAGTCTACAATGACCTGTAGAAAACCAGCTACCGGGTGAGCGCAATGAAACCCCCAGGGAAGGAACTGACAGGTGGAGAGAACGGCCAGACCCAAGGGAACGGCCCTTCTGACATGTAGCACAACTAATCAGAAATCATAAGGGAGTACCAAGAACACCCGGACCAGGGCAGAACTACGAGACCATTTTCGATACCAGAGCAAGCAGCGGAAAGTCCACCCACAGGTAGGTGTGTGGCACTCACTAGTCCTGTCACAGCCATATCGGAGAGGACGTCCAGTGAAGGCATTTGTCCTTGGCCACCCAGAGAGATTCTGTATGGTGGAGGACATCCAGCGATGACCCGAAACTGCAGTAGCGGCTGGTACTCCCGCTGCGTACTCCTGCAGGATAGAACATCCAGTGGTGATCCCTGTACTCTGCCAAGACTGTGCTATGTAACTCTGTGAAAAAAAACTAAGAAGCAGTAATAACAACGCGAGCACTCCATCAAGAAATGGGGTAACGCGGCTGTGCAGCATGCAGTAGTACTTTACAGGGTTGACAAAGAACAATGCTAGCATGCCAGCCAACAACCTGTCCACGGGGAAAGAGCAGTTGTCTGGTGTATAACATGACTGGGAAGTCTTGTTAAATAGTGCTGTGTAATGAAGTCAGGCGGCACAGCGTACTGGTTGAGGGGTGCTCGGTTTATGTGGAGGTAATCCCAAAATCAGAAGAATGAAAGAAAACCGGCACTCCCAAAAATCTTTGCTGGTGATAGATTTATTGGTCACTCATATGTGACTAATATGAGTGACCAATAAATCTATCACCAGCAAAGATTTTTGGGAGTGGCGGTTTTCTTTCATTCTTTTGTTAAATAGTGCGTCAGGCAATGAGGAAAAATCATTCCTAGTACAGACAAAGAGAAGACTAGAGGGCCTGGTTCAGGAGGAACTGCACCTGGTGTCAGATCTGAACAGGCCAGCAATAAAAAGAAACCAACAAAGCAACTATAGTCTGCCCAGGAAGGGGGGAAACATATGGATACCAGGTATGCCATGTATGCTAGAAGCAGAAAAGAATGATGAATACAGCATCAGGAGATAAAAACATCACTCCACGTGAATGTGGGGCCACATGATTGCCTATCACAGACCAGAGCCAGGGAAGGGAGGGTACGCCCAGTAGCCGTATGAGCCGCAGATTGTACCAATAGGGCATAGCTCCTGGAGATACTGCAAATACTCTGCCTATAATAGGAGTAACGTGGCTGCATGGTGCTCATTATAATGAGAGTGGAACATAGCTACGGCATTGGAAATGCTACAGTATATGGAGGCTGTACAGGTACTCTACCAATAGGGGAGAATACGGCTGTGTAGTGCAGACTTAAAACCAGACAGGTGTAAAGGGTACAGCATCAGGAGATGGTACCGGAACTCCATTTAAGAGGGGAGCGATGCCTGCATGGTGCGCACTAGAACCAGAGAGATGTAATGGCTGCCGCATTAGATGGCCTCTATACCTCGCCTGGTAAGGGAGAAATAGGGCTGCATGGTGCAAAATAGAACCAGAGAGGTGTAACTGCTACAGCAAATCTGGAGATGATACAGGTACTCTACCTCTAAAGGGAGCAATGGGGCTGCATGGCGTACACTAGACCCAGGCATAAGCAATGGTTACAGCCTCTGGAGATGGAGCACCAGAGAACCAGACAGGAGTACTGACTACAGCATCTGGAGACGGTACAAGTACTCTACCAATGAAGGGAGCAACGTGGCTGCATGGTGTACCTATAACAAGTGCAAAGGCTACAGCCCCTGGAGATGGAGCACCATAGGACCGGACAGGTGTACAGATTACAGCATCTGGAGACGGTACAAGTACTCTACCTATGAAGGGAGAAATGTAGCTGCTTGATGCACACTAGAACAGATAGGTGCAAGAGCTACGGCAATTGAAGAAGGCCTCTATACTGGCCTGCAGGGGGAGAATACAGCTGTATAGTGTACTGTAATGGCTACAGACACTCACTCTGGAGAACCAGGGCTCCCTCTGTATATATGATTGCGTGACGCACGCTAGCACCAGAATGGCTGATTTGGCTACAGCGCCTGGCGGGAACACTCTCCGAACACTACGAGGGTCTGTAGAATATAGCCCCTGGTACAGACAGTGCTGGGTACAGCATTTGGCAGTGGTACAAGTACCCCCCTGTGAAGGGGAAGGCGTACGTACTTGGGACACCACGTAGGTGTGCCGGCATGCTAAACACCTGGCGGGCTGATTTACCAGTGTGCAGCCAGGGGAGCGTTGTCTGAAAGTCCGATAGAGGGGATACCAACCCTGAAGAGGAGAGGTTCCTCAGTGGGCATTAATCTTTAACCACCCAGAGAGAATCTGTATGGTGGAAGACCGCCTGATGCTCTGTTACCGAGAGAGAATCGGAGCAGAGGTGTCCCCCGAGGCAGGACATGGAATGGCAGGGAAGGATTTGTAACCAGCCTCAGACCCCGAGGATAGATGTGACAACCCGAGGTAGTCTGCGGGACCTAGTAAAGTGTGCCCCATCCGCGGAAGGGTTCCTGGGAGGGCAGAGGTGGCCGCAAGTTTGGGCAGGCAATCGGTGCAGCCATAGATTTGGATAGTCGGACAGGATTCCCTATGGCATGGGACAGGGAAGAGGCCCAGTCAGGAGAGACCGACACAGAAGTGGGTCAGGGCAACATGACCGACACAGAATTAGGTCAGGGCGACATGAGAGGGCTGGGGTAGGGGTGGGGGGCTACCGGTCACAAACAGGGACAGGAAAACCGCGCAAGTGGTGTCTTTATGACCCGTGCACGGATGTCACCCCAGAGCAGACATTACTAGAGGTCAGTTACCTCAGAGGTCAGAGGTCCAATCCCCTCAGAGCAGTCCGACTGCCAGAGAAACACAATCACTGGAGGGGACTCGGAAGCCGAGGGGGAGGCTGGGAAGGGAAGAAAAACGCCAGCCAGAGGCGGTCTTACCAGACCCCAGGTGCTGACTCCCGAAGAGGCGCTGCAGCAGCTGCAGAGGGGACCAGGGAGGTTGCACAAGAGATAACAAGATGGAGGCATCTTCTTCCAGGCAGAGGCTCCGCCCCCCCAACAGAAAAGCCTGCGCCAGGCCAGGTTAGGAAGAGAGGGTAGCCCCTCCCATAAGCTGGGAGGGGCCAATGAGGAAGCCCGGGAAACCAAGGAGGGGGTAGGACGAGCGCGGCCTAGCTGGCCCAGAAGCCGGGCCTAAAATAGCTGGAAGGGCCGGGGAGGGAGCCAGGAGGGCCATGGAGGGAGCCAGGAGGGCCACGGAGGGAGCCAGGAGGGCCACGGAGGGCCAGGGAGAAGAGAAGAGGAGAGGAGAGCCCTGGGGGGCTCTGTTTTCCCATCCCCCCCCCCCCGGGAAACAGGGGGGTAGAAGGCACCCAGAACCCCGGCTAAGGAAAACCACCCCCAGGCCACAGAGGGAACTAACCTGGGGAACCCCAGAGCCTTGGGGCAGGACAGGGACGGGAAAAGATACTCACCGTCAGACGTCTTCGGGTACCGCAGGGTCACCCCATCGGCAAACTCAACACAGGGACTGTGGGAATGCCGGCATGCCACTGGGAATGCAGTAATGGGGGACTGGCGATGGTAACAGAGTACGCGTCCGCAGGGGGGCAACTAAAGTGGAAATTCACGATGGAGCCCCATCCTGCAGCAGGCAGAGACCTGCAGAAGTGAGAAAAAAAGAATAAAAATAAAACAATAAAAAAGCAGCAAGACCTGCGAAAAAAGAGCAGGTCATATCTGCCTCCTATGGACACTAGACTAAGACTGAATAACCCAGTGCCGTGGAGAGGGTATAGCCCACCTTTTTGATGTCTAGTGCCTCTTAGTGGTAGCTGGGCATATACCCATGGTACTGTGTCCCCCAATGCCATTATTGAGAAAATATTTTTTATATATAATCTACTGCTTCTCTCAGTTAAAGGGAGTCTGTCTGTTTCTTTCTGTCCATTAAACTAATTACAGCGTGGGGTGGTGGACTGAAACAGATGTAGAAATATACCTGTGTGACCATGGAGAGAGATTGCTGAGTTTGCAAGTGCCCAATGGGTGGTCCCGGGCCTGGCAAGTGCTTTGGCTGAGGCAGAGTTTTCTGACACTACCCTAAATGATCTTTCCCCTTGAAAGGATCCAGTCAGGAGCTTCATTATCCCTAAACCATGGGCAGGATGAAATAAGGACAAATCCCCTCTAAATAAACATCTATGTTTTACACTGAAACACTGTGGCCTGAGAACATGTGGCGTCCGAGGTACTGGCATGTGAAATGAGGGTTACTGTGTCAGGACCTGGAGCTTGGAAACCCCCAGAGGCATCATTCGAGGCAGAGCGAAAGACAGCTACAGAAGCTGGTGGAGTCAGAGACAGATTGTTGTACAGCTTTGTTGTACAACAGATTGTTGAACCAGCGGGAGCCATTATTAACACCACACCATCTTAATAAGCAAATGGGGCAACTAGTCCTCAGTACAGTGGTGAACTTGTTTAGGGGCAAACGTAGTACTGCTATAGTGATGCATAGCATGTGGACGTGTGATCAATGTCTTTTCTTCTTTTTGGAATTTCACCTTAGGTCCTTGCTTTTTCTCTTGGTACCAGCACTCCTCCCATTTGTCATTTTTAATTAGCAACTTGTACAAGTAGAGTTGAGTGAACCTGAACTGTAAAGTTCGGGTTCGTACCGAACTTTAGGGTCTTCGGCACCCGGACCCGAACATTTACATAAAAGTTTGGGTTCAGCGATTTTTATGGCGCTTTTTGAAAGGCTGCACAGCAGCCAATGAACAAGAGTCATACTACTTGCCCCAAAATGCCATCACAGGCATGCCTACTATTGGCATGGCTGTGATTGGCCAACTGCAGCCTGTGACCCAGCCTCTAGTTAAGCTGGAGTCACGTAGCGCCGCCCGTCACGCTGCTCGGATTAGTGTAGGGAGAGGCTGCAGCTGCTGTGAGGGAAAGATCAGGGAGAAATCTTATCAAGCAAAAGTGTTTTGTGGGTGCAGTGCGCAATTTTTTTTAAGCCTGCCCTGAGCCAACTACTGCTGAAAACGAACTTTTTTTCTTCAGTTAGTCAATATCAATACATGATCGGCAGCCATTTTATGCAACGATAGTGCACCTGCACAGGCTATCTGCATGTCTGCAAGTCCAGAAATACGGCTTTGGCATACTGGGGTGAAAAAAGCCTCTGATATACTGCACATCTGGGATTAGACAAGCATAAGTGACTGTCACATTTAGGACAGAAATACAGCTTTTTGGTTAGGGTGAAAAAAAACCCTCTAATATACTGCATATCTGGGATTACACGTGCATAAGTGACTGTCACATTTAGGCCATAAATACGGCTTTGGCATACTGGGGTGAAAAAACCCTCTAATATACTGCACATCTGGGATTACACATGCATAAGTGAGTGTCACATTTAGGCCACAAATACCGCTGTCATATAGAGTTTAAAAAAAATTATTGAGTGCAATACCTTACATCAAGGTTTTTATTGGCGGTTAATTATTTTTAACAGACTTAACCACTTTTTACTTTGCTTTGTAAACGCTAACTATGAGGAAAACATCTAATAAGGGACGCGGTCATGGTCGTGGTGGTGGTGGAGCCTCTGTTGCAGGGAGAGGACGTGGCCGTTCTGCCACAGCTACACGTCCTACTGAACCTACTACCTCTAGTCCCAGTAGCCGCCAGAATCTACAGCGATATTTGGTCGGGCCTAATGCCGTTCTAAGGATGGTAAGGGCTGAGCAAGTACAGGCGCTAGTCAATTGGGTGGCCGACAAAGGATCCAGCACGTTCACATTATCTCCCACCCAGTCTTCTGCAGAAAGCGCACAGGTGGCGCCTGAAACCCATGCCCATCAATCTGTCACATCACCCCCGTGCATATCGGGGGACCTGTCTGAGCCTCAAGTCATGCAGCAGTCTCTTATGCTGTTTGAAGACTCTGCTGGCAGGGTTTCCCAAGGGCATCCACCTAGCCCTTCCCCAGGGGTGGAAGAAATAGAATGCACTGACGCACAACCACTTATGTTTCCTGATGAGGACATGGGAATACCACCTCAGCACATCTCTGATGATAACGAAACACAGGTGCCAACTGCTGCGTCTTTCTGCAGTGTGCAGACCGAAAAGGAGGTCAGGGAGGAAGACTGGGTGGAAGACGATGCAGGGGACGATGAGGTCCTAGACCCCACATGGAATGAAGGTCGTGCCACTGCCTTTCAGAGTTCGGAAGAAGAGGCAGTGGTGAGACCGAGCCAACAGCGTAGCAAAAGCGGGAGCAGGGTGCAAAAGCAGAGCAGCCGTCTCCAAAACAGTTTGCTTGCTACTGGCCACCATCACCAGGGACCGAGCACACCAAAGGCAGCTTCAAGGAGTTCCCTGGCATGGCACTTCTTCACACAATGTGCTGACGACAAGACCCGAGTGGTTTGCACGCTGTGCGAGGCATTAACGTTCTGAACCTTAGCACAACCTACATGACCAGGCATCTACATGCGAGACACGGGCTGCAGTGGAGTAAGCACCTTCAAAACCAAGAAAGGGCTCAGGCCCCTCCTGCTCCCTCTTCTGCTGCTGCCTCCGCCTCTTCCTCCGCCTCTGGAGGAACGTTGGCACCTGCCGACCAGCAAACAGAGGATGTGCCACCAACACCACCTCCGTCACCAAGCATCTCCACCATGTCACACGGAAGCGTTCAGCTCTCCATCTCACAAACCTTTGAGAGAAAGCGTAAATTCCCACCTAGCCACCCTCGATCCCTGGCCCTGAATGCCAGCATTTCTAAACTGCTGGCCTTTGAAATGCTGTCATTCAGGCTGGAGGACACGGACAGCTTCAAACAGCTCATGTCGCTTGCTGTCCCACAGTACGTCGTTCCCAGCCGCCACTACTTCTCCAGGAGAACCGTACCCTCCCTGCACAACCAAGTATCGGATAAAATCAAGTGTGCACTGCGCAACGCCATCTGTGGCAAGGTCCACCTAACCACAGATACGTGGACCAGTAAGCACGGCCAGGGACGCTATATCTCCCTAACTGCACACTGGGTAAATGTAGTGGTGGCTGGGCCCCAGGCGGAGAGCTGTTTGGCGCACGTCCTTCCGCCGCCAAGGATCGCAGGGCATCATTCTTTGCCTCCTGTTGCCTCCTCTTCCTACTCGGCTTCCTCCTCCTTTTCTACCACCTCCTCATCCGGTCAGCGACAGACCTTCACCACCAACTTCAGCACAGCCAGGGGTAAACGTCAGCAGGCCGTTCTGAAACTAATGTGTTTGGGGGACAGGGCCCAAACCGCGCAGGAGTTGTGGCGGGGTATAGAACAACAGACCGACGAGTGGTTGCTGCCAGTGAGCCTCAAGCCCGGCCTGGTGGTGTGCGATAATGGGCGAAATCTCGTTGCAGCTCTGGGACTAGCCGGTTTGATGCACATCCCTTGCCTGGCGCATGTGCTGAATTTGGTGGTGCAGAAATTCATTCACAACTACCCCGACATGTCTGAGCTGCTGCATAAAGTGCGGACCGTCTGTGCGCGCTTACGGCGTTCTCATCCTGCTGCCGCTCGGCTGTCTGCTCTACAGCGTAACTTCGGCCTTCCCGCTCACCGCCTCATATGCGCCGTGCCCACCAGGTGGAACTCCACCTTGCACATGCTGGAGAGACTGTGCAAACAGCAGCAGGCCATAGTCGAGTTTCAGCTGCAGCACGCACGGGTGAGTCGCACTGCGGAACAGCACCACTTCACCACCAAGGACTGGGCCTCCATGCGAGACCTGTGTGCCCTGTTGCGCTGTTTCGAGTACTCCAGCAACATGGCCAGTGGCGATGACGCCGTTATCAGCTTTACAATACCACTTCTATGTCTCCTTGAGAAAACACTTAGGGTGATGATGGAAGAGGATGTGGCCCAGGACGAGGAGGAGGAAGAGGGGTCATCTCTAACACTTTCAGGCCAGTCTTTTAGAAGTGGCTCAGAAAGAGGATTTTTGCAACAGCAGAGGCCAGGTACAAATTTGGCCATCCAGGGCCCACTACTGGAGGATGAGGAGGAGGATGAGGATGGGGATGAAGCATGTTCACAGAGGGGTGGCACCCAACGCAGCTCAGGCCCATCACTGGTGCGTGGCTGGGGGGATACGGAGGACGCAGACGATACGCCTCCCACAGAGGACAGCTTGTCCTTACCTCTGGGCAGCCTGGCACACATGAGCGACTACATGCTGCAGTGCCTGCGCAACGACTGCAGAGTTGCCCACATTTTAATGTGTGCTGACTACTGGGTGGCCACCCTGCTGGATCCCCGTTACAAAGACAATGTGCCGTCCTTAATTCCCTCACTGGAGCGTGATCGGAAGATGCGCGACTACAGGTGCACGCTGGTAGACGCGCTCCTGAGAGCATTCCCGACTAACGCCGAGGGACAAGTGGAAGCACAAGGCGAAGGCAGGGGAGGAGGAAGAGGTCGCCAACGCAGCTGTGTCAACGCCAGCACCTTAGAAGGCAGGGTTAGCATGGCCGACATGTGGAAAAGCTTTGTCACCTTGCGGCAACAATCGGCCCCAACTGCTGATATGGAGCGTGTTAGCAGGAGGCAGCATTTGAACAACATGGTGGAACAGTACCTGTGCACACGACTACACGTACTGACTGATGGTTCTGCACCATTCAACTTCTGGGTCTCCAAATTGTCCACATGGCCAGAGCTTGCCCTGTATGCCTTAGAGGTGCTGGCCTGCCCTGCAGCCAGTGTACTCTCTGAACGTGTTTTTAGCACGGCAGGAGGCGTCATTACAGACAGACGCAGCCGCCTGTCCACAGCCAACGTGGACAAGCTCACGTTCATTAAAATGAACCAGGCTTGGATCCCACAAGTCTTGTCTGTACCTTGTGTAGAATAGACATTTATACCACCATCAAACATACATTCTTGTACTCAAGTCAAGTGCAATGATTCTTTGTTTTCTTTTTTTTTTATTTGTCCCAATATTTTGGGGGCTACCTACCCCAATAAAAAATAAACAAAAACATTGTTGGCTACCTCCTCCTCCTCCATTGCTGCCTCCACCTACAACACCACATTCACCGCCTCCTCAACCTCTGACTCCATATCCACCTCCTTTTCCGAGTTTAATTTTTAGTTATTTTATTTCATTTTAAGTTATTTCCCTATCAACATTTGTTTGCAGAGCAGTTGCCATGCTCTTAAGCACATTTTACTGCCTTTTACATCCCTCTAGCCTTTTCAAGGACTATTTTAGAGCCATTTTAATTTTTAAAAAGTGCCAATTTTAGTGCCCTAAATTGAATAAATTCTTATTTTCAATTGTCGGGTGACATTTTACCATTTTTGGTGTATACAAACCCCTGCTGTACCTGGGTGACAGGGGCCTAAATCTCTCAAAATCCTCTGTTGTATTGCTGGGTGACATGAACCCCCTTTTGCCGTGAATGAACCGCTGCTGTGCCTGGGTGACAGGGGCCTAAATCTCTCAAAATCCTCTGTTCTATTGCTGGGTGACATGAACCCCCTTTTGCCGTGAATGAACCCCTGCTCTGCATTGCTGACAGGGAACTAAATTTTGTGAAAACATCTGTTACTGATCGGAAGATGAGCGACTTACAAGCGCACGCTGATGATGGCATTCCCACCTGACAGCGGGGGCACAGTGGAAGCACAAGGCGAAGGCAGAGGAGGAGGAAGAGGTCGCCAATGCAGCTGGGGCACAGCCAGCACCTGAGAAGGCAGGGTTAGCATGGTCAAAATGTGGAAAAGCTTTGTCAGCCTTGGAGGTGCTGACCTACCCTGCAGCCAGTGTATAGTGTGAACGTGTGTTTAGCACGGCAGAGAGCATTATCACAGGCCACAGCCAATGTGGACAAGCATACGTTTATTAAAATGAACCAGGCATGGATCCCACAGGACTTGTCCGTCCCTTGTGCAGAATAGACATTTATAACAGCCTCAACCATCCATTCTTGTACTCAAGTGCACTTATTCTTTGTTTTATTTTGTTATATGTCCCAATATTTTGGGGGATACCCCAATTAAAAAAAAAAAAAATAACAAATCAGAGTTGGCTACCTATTCCTCCTTCACCGCCGCTTCCACCTACACCGCCACGTCAACCTACACCGCCACATCCACCGCCTCCTCAACCTTCTACTCCTAGATCCAGATTGTTATTTTCATTTTTTCTGTATTTTATGTTATTTTAAGTCATTTCCCTATCCACATTTGTTTGCAGAACAGTTGTCATGCTCTTAAGCACATTTTGATGCCTTTTGCAGCCCTCTGGCCCTTTCCAGGACTATTTTAGAGCCATTTTAGTGCCCAAAAGTTCGGGTCCCCATTGACTTCAATGGGGTTCGGGTTCGGGTCAAGTTCGGGTCCCGAACCCAAACTTTTTTTTAAAGTTCGGCCGAACCTGCCGAACATCCAGGTGTCCGCTCAACTCTATGTACAAGGGTTAAAACATTCTTGGTTTCAGTTAAGTTTCTGAGACCACATGGAAAGTTGAGCTTTTGACATCTGTACACATGGTGCGGTACTGCATGGTTGCTGTTATTGCTGTGGAGCTGTGCCTGTGGGTTGGTGGGGCCCAGTGGCAAGTGGGTTTTAGTCTGACAGCAGGGGTGCTGTTGGGCTGCCGAGTCTCACCACCTTCTGCGCTTGTGGCAGCAGTCACCACGTAGTGCTGCACCAAATTAGAGTAGGGACCCAATCAAAAAAGGTCACCTTGATATTGTGAATGGGCTTATGCATCTATGCATAAATGATGCTGAGAAGCAATAGATCAATTCACAGCATATGGATGTGGCCTTCATGTCTTTTCTTCTTTTTGGAATTGTACTGTAAGAATGAGTGCTGTGTTTGGAGGAAGTATGGAGACACACTTACAGGTGGCTGTACTAGAGTAAGACCTCTTTCATATGAGCAAGTTTTCCGTCCGGGTGCGATGTGTGAAGCAAAGGCATAGCATCCAGGCTGAATCCTGACCCATTTATGAGCATGAGCGTTGTTTTTCACACATTATTTCTGCGTTCAGGAAAAACTGCAGCATGTTCTATAGTGTGCATTTTTCACACAGCTCTGGCTCCATAGAAGTGAATGGGGCTTGTGTGATGCAATGTGTTTTTCACTACTGGTTGCTAGAAGATGTAGATTGTTATTTTCAGATTATTTTTTTTCATGCACGTGAAAAACACATTCAGCACCTGGTGTTACACGCTGTACACACACCTGGGAAGTCAGGTAATTCCTAGGAAAGGTATCCATTTACAAGAGGATGGTGCACAAATAATGCATAGACAGGCTATGCTGCGGTAAGGGGTTGCCTCCATTTCACATGAAAGGTTCAGGAAAGAGCCAGCCATCGTGAGTGCATCCTGACAACTGGATTATTTGTGATGTGCTGCAGTCCTCTGGGACCCAGCAAGAGCCTGCTGATATTTCTGCAACTGTTCAAGTGAAAGTCTGGGTAACTCCAGGATTTTAATATTGATCACCAAACCTTATGAGCATCTGTACAAGATCGGCAGGGGTCTGTCCCACAGCTCCATCTACTGTACAACAACTGCAACGTTGCGGTTACCAGCCGTTCATTACATAATGGACTGAGCTGCATAGTTCTGGCGCTGGAGCTATTGTGGAACAGCTCATCGGCAGGGATCTCGGGTGCCAACCTGATACTGAAGGCCTATCCTGAGGATAGGCCATCAATATTAAAATCCTGAAATACCCCTTCAAACTTGTGTACATGTCTTTCTGTGAGAAGCAATAACATTTTTGTTCCTGCACCAAGTGTCTGCGTCATTTCGGTGGGGTATAGCCCCTGACAAGATGTCCAGTAATACTGAAAGGACAATCACTTAAGATACTGACCTGATGAATTCTTGCCACCACTGATTATTTCAAATGGCTTTTTGGAAGGCATCCTGATCTTCACATATGCAACATAATGTCCTCCTTTCATTGACCCACTGTGCTCTACTACTCCGTATAGACTGTACAGAATGCACTTTTCTTCGGACACATTCTACACAGGTGTAAAAAGAAAGGGTTTTCTTATGAAAAATCTTTTCAAGCACCAAACTCCACAGTGAAGAGAAGATATTAATGCTAATAAATTGTGCCATGTTGTGAGACACTAGTAGACAACCCGCTATGCTCTGGTTGTTCTCATTAGATTACAATATGCCTTCATGAAACACCATTGATCTGTTTAGGTGACTTTGTGCCAAGAAGCAAATTACTTCACTTTTGCTCTTAGAGAAAATAATGACTGGCACAGCCACTGAATTTGGCCATACGATACATTTTAGATGGCTTCTTTGCCTACTGCATGGCTGTCTGGATCTGCAGTAGGTGCCCTGTCTTACTGAAGATATTTATCCATCGTGGCCTATAAGATCACAGATATGTTTCAGGCAATCAATAAATACAATTCTCTATAATAAAATTTCAGGTTCAGCAAAGCATACAGTATAAACTAACAGTTTGTGTCACAGCAAGTCACTACGTTATTGTTGCATACCTTGCAGTTCACAGAACAGAATGGAGCCAAGTCTAATATGAATGGAAAGTCCACATGCCTAATGATTTTACGGAGCATGAACCCATTCTGCAACAAAACAAATGCCATCACTCATACTTTTCCACAGTGGATGAAGTTAAATTTTCACTAACTTTTCACAAATCAATTCTATAAACGACTAAAAGAAACTATGCAATATATCTTATCAGAGAAAAATGCCTTCTTCTAGAGATATCAGCCGTTTCTTCCCCTCATTTTCTAAAATAACTTTATCTCTGAAGTTCATGAGTAATTTGTCTTGGTGAGATCTGGTGCTCATTGAAAGATCAGATTACATAATCCCATACCAGTCCATGGAGATGGGTGGGGAGAGAAGTGACCAAGAACTCAGTGAGAGAGGACTCCACCAGACACCAAAGAGACTGCTGCAGCTAAGTAGGAAGGTTATATCTGGGCCCACATGCTTTATTCATATCCATACAGGACAGGTCTCCTCTATAATGTCCTACATGATCCTGGGAGAGCTTCAGAGTGAGAGAAGATTAAGAAGCAGATTCTCCTCTACTTCCTTTGCGCAGTGGATGGCAGCTAGTCTCCACCCACCAGATCTGGGAGAACGGCAAACTAGAGCCAGAGACTGCAGAGGGGAAACCTGCCAAAATATGACAGATACAAGCTGTACAATGGCCAGAAGTAGTATTATTCCTTATGCTGTACTTTTGAGTAATGCAAAGGCTACATACACGTTAAAAGAAACATGTGCAGTACTATGACTATGATGAATCTACACCTTTGTATGCACAGCAATAGATGTATGCATGGACACTGCATGAGCATACAAAATGTGTGCCCCAGTATGTCCAAAGGTTTGCATCATACCTGACAGAATCTTTTCAAGTGCAAAATGAGGTTGGCTGGCACTGAAGATATCAAGAGCTGTTTTCGAGCATTGGTGTACACATGATCTTGATTCTCCTCTACAAGAAGTGGAAAAAATGTTAGGTCAGAAATAAATATCTGCAAATATAGAAAATTCCAAAGGTAGCCTAAAGATTGAAAGCCAATAAACCAGACATCTAAATTCCCTGTAGGTTGTCCTCAATGCTATTCAAAATATTCTGGCAGTCTTTTTATCATGCAGAGGGCATACTATATGTATGTTCATCTGAATCTCAGAAAAACTTTTAAAGGAATTTTCCATGAATTTGATATTGATATCCTATACAAAGCAGATGCCATCAATATCACATGGATGGGGATCTGATGCCCAGCACTCTCACCAATTAGCTGACTGAAGGGGTGCTAACATCCTTCACCAGACATAGCTCTGTGAACTTGGGAGGTACTGCAGCTCACTGCTGCTCAGTCCCATTCAAGTGACTAGAACTGGGATGGAATATAAGAAACTCAAGCTACAACATGTTCGGAGCTGTGCCTGGTAAACAATAATATAACCGTAGGACAAGGTATGTATGAGCTTGCAGACTGTGAATGTAAACAAAATTGTTCACATTCACTGACAGCATACTAATATCTTGAGGTAAGGGGTATCCCAAGCTATATTAGAATGGTGTAGAGCTTCATTTATGCATGAATTAAATCTTTAAATATGGGTCACATAAGTTGGCATGTTTGAGAGCTACCTCATAGCGCCCCCCTGGAAACGCTCTGTTTTAGAGTACACGTTACCCGCAGAGTGAGTCTCCCTTTCACACTTCATCCTGTTTTCAGTGCACTTCTCACATAGCAGCTTGTTGTTCCCCATTAAAAGCTCGACAGATGTAAACTGGTAGAGACAGGACTGAACTGAGCATTCTTTGGAGCTGGTTACGTAGCCCTGGGAGAGGGTTTGGAAAGCATTTTGTGGGTCCTGGGATTGCATACACTTTGCATAAGAACAAGGCTGATTGCTTGTGCTGTTGACATCTTTGCAGGAGTCTAAATTCTCTGCCACTTGATTGAGGTTGAGCTTGGACATTACCCCACGGACTTCATCAAGGTCAATGTTACTATTAGTAGACAGCGGACTCTCCAAAGTTACATGATTTTTGGGATTATCGCACTCCCTCTTTGATTCCCTCTGGATTGATGAACTTTCACAGTCTGAAGCCTCACTGTCCGCATCTCCGCTGCTCTCCAGCTGGCTCTCACCATCTCGTTCACTGCCATCAGATTGACTGCCAGTCTTCACACCCCTAGAAGTAGACTTTGCCTCCTGTACAAACTGTTCAGACTGCATATTACCATCCTCAATTATTACAACACTTTTGCTGTTGTCAGAAGTAGATTTGTGCCAAATTTTCTGTCCTTCATTTACTTGATTCTACAATAAATTAGATAAGGACATACATGTTAGCCAGTTTCTTTCAAATCTAGCCATATAACTGTAGAGCCATAAGTGTAAAATAAAACAAGCGCATTTTTACATACAGTAGGATGAGGAACATTTTTATGACAATTTGAAGGGTTTTTGCCAAGATTATGATCATAAGGTGATAAGTAGCAAACACACATTTCTCTACATGTAAAATAAACCCCTATGCTGGACCCTCATCAAAGGGATGTCTCCGTTATGCTGCTTGGGGCTGTGTCCTCTGGTATCCCATTTCTACCCAGGACAAGCGCCCGCAGTTCTCTGTTCCTTCTGCAATACAGCATCTATTGGTGCACTGTTGGCAGCGTATGCACTGGCAGTGAACAGGATGAAGGTGAGCATAATAGACATGCAAGAAGCAGGACTAACAGCACAAGGAGACTGGAAAATGCAGCATCTTTTAGACGTGTTCTGCTGTATTTAGTGGGGAAATGGGACAGATCTGCATTACTATGGAAGAGCTGTAGTACCCCACTGCACAATGTTCCAGAGCGATGTGGTCCTTTTAATCAAATCATGATCTATTGGGGAGTCGGGCTGTCATTTATCTTTAATTTCCTATTATAGACTTATATAGCATATCCATGTTATACACGATAAATGTATAATAGGTGCCTTTGGGAGAAGTGGTCACGTATATCAGAGGCCTTTCTAATGGAGTTATGGAAACTGTACAGCATGCTTGCTTGGCTGTTTTAGAAATTCCCACAGAAATGAATGGGATATGAGTGGTGCATATGTGCAGCCAGCATTATCTTCACTACATCTGAAGATATAGCTGTTAGAAATAAATTTGGCAGTGAATGCAGCTGAAAGTTAAAGTAAAAGGTTTCACTGCTTGCACTCCCAATTCGATTTCTAACTGCTATATCTCCCAATGTAGTGGAGATAACGCTGTAATTTTGGTCTTGTTTGAAAGCAGCCCTCCCTTCCCTCACCTGGTGCATGTGCAGCCACTTCTGTGTATTCCCTGCTTCGACATGGATGGGGTGGAATGGGGTGGTGGATCCCCTTTCTAAAGATGCATGCAGATCCCTAAGATGGGAGCTGCACCCATCAAGCATTCATGCCATGTCCTGTGGTTATCCCTCAAAGGTCTATAATAGGATAACCATTTAATAAAATATACATGGGAGACTTCAACTACCCAGATATTAGACTGGGAAACTGAAACCTGTACATCTCATAAAGGATACAGGTTCTTGGCAATAACCAAAAACAATTACCTTTACCAACTGATTCAGGACCCGACTAGAGGGACGGCCACACTGAATTTAGTATTAACTAATAGACCTGACAGAACAACAGATGTACAGGTTGGGGGACACCTGGGAAATAGTGACCATAAAAAAATAACCTTCCAATTGTCATTCAAAAGAGTGTTTCTTCAGGGTGGAACAAAATACCAGGACTTCAAAAAAGCTAAATTTAGCCAACTAAGAGAGGCCATAGGCCTAACTAACTGGGACAAAGTCCTCAAAAATAAAAATACAGCCACAAAATGGGATATTTTTAAAACCATCCTAAAAGCTAATTGTGAGAGGTACATACCGTATGGGAATAAAAGGTTAAGGAACAAGAAAAAAACAATGTGGATAAATAGGATTGTAAAGAAAGCAATAAATGACAAAAATAAAGCATTTAAATCACTAAAACAGGAGGGTAGCACGGAAGCATTGAAAAACTATAAGGAAAAAAATTGAATATGTAAAAGACAAATAAAAGCCGCCAAACTAGAGACCGAGAGATTAATTGCCAAAGAGAGTAAAACTAACTATAAAATGTTCTTTAATTATATAAATGGTAAAAAAAAAGTATAAATCTGAAGGTGTCAGCCCTTTACAGAGTAATGAGGGGGGAGTTGCAGACAGCAATGAGGAGAAAGCAAAGCTATTAAATAATTTTTCTCCAATGTATTCACTGAAGAAAATAAACTGTCAGATGAAATGCAGAATGTAAAAGTAAATTCCCCATTAAAAGTGTCCTGTCTGACCCAGGAAGAAGTACAGCGGCGTCTTAAAAAGATTAAAATAGACAAATCTCCAGGACCAGTTGGCATACACCCACGTATCCTAAGGGAATTAAGTAAAGTAATGTCATAGCCAGACCCTTATTTCTGATATTTAAGGACTCTATACTGACAGAGAGTGTTCCACAGGATTGGCGCATAGCAAATGTGGTGCCAATATTCAAAAACGGTCCAAAAACAGAGCCCGAAAACTATAGGCCGCTATAGTTTAACATCTGTCGTGGGTAAACTGTTTGAAAGTTTTCTAAGAGATGCTATCTTGGAGTACCTCAATGAAAATAAGCAAATAACGCCATATCAGCATGACTTCATGAAGGATCGGTCATGTCAAACTAATTTAATCAGTTTCTATGAGGAGGTAAGTTCTAGAATTGACAGCAGCAAATCAATGGATGTCGTATATCTGGACTTCTCCAAAGCATTTGACACTGTACCACATAAAAGGTTAGTATATAAAATGAGAATGCCTGGGCTGGGAGAAAATGTCTGTATGTGGGTAAGTAACTGGCTCAGTAATAGAAAACAGAGGGTGAGTAATGACACACACATTTAGATTGGGTCACTGTCACTAGTGGAGTATGTCAGGTCTTAGTATTGGGCCCTATTCTCCACAATATATTTATTAACCCCTTCCCGACACATAACGTACTATTACGTCATGGAAGCCACTGCGTTCCCGCGATTTGACGTAATAGTACGTCATGGTGATCGGGCGCGAGCGATCACTGCAGGGGCCTGGCAGTCCTTGGTAGCCGGGCCCCTGCTGTATCCGCCGGCATCGCTGTAAAAGCCGATTCCGGCAGTTTAACCCTTTCCATGCCGCGGTCCGCGCTGATCGCGACATAGAAGGGGTTTGTGTCCGGTCAGCGAGCGCATCGAGTGCCCGCGCTGCTGTGGCGGGGACTCGATGTGTCAGAAGGCAGCCCGATGCCGTGCAGAAGCTGCCCAATGCCTTGCACGGCATCGGGACCTGCATTCTAGTACACGAACAGGCAATGCATTACAATACAGATGTATTGTAATGCATTTCAGAGGGGATCAGACCCCCAAAAGTCAACATCAGAAATAAAGTAAAGGAAAAAAAAAGTTTAAAAAGTGTTTTTTTTATAAAATTTAAGGTAATAAAATTAATAAAGTAAAAAAAACAAAAAAAAAAAACACCTCTTTCCCCTTATTTTATAATAAAAAACAGAAACAAAAAACCCCCACACATATTAGGTATTGCCGCATCCGTAATGACCAGCACTATAAATATATCACATGATCCACCCTGTCCGATAAGCACCATAAAAAATAAAAATAAAATACATTTTTGTCACCTTACCTCACAAAAAGTGCAACATCAAGCGATCAAAAAGGCGTATGTCCCACAAAATTGTACCAATCAAACCATCACCTCATCCCACAAAAAATGAGCCCCTACCTAAGACAATCGCCCAAAAAAAAAATATATATATAGCTCTCAGAACATGGAGACACTAAAACATCATTTTTTTGTTTCAAAACTGCTATTATTGTGCTAAAGTGAAATACTTGAAAAAAAATATATACATATTAGGTATCGTCACGTCCGTAACAACCAGCTCTATAAAAATATCACCAAAAAAGCAATTTTTGCCACCTTACATCACAAAAATTGCAACACCAAGCGATCAAAAAGGCATATACCCCCCAAAATAGTACCAGTCACCTCATCCTGCAAAAAATGAGTTCTTCCCTAAGACAATTGGTCAAAAAATAAAAAAGCTATGGCTCTCAGACTATGGATACACTAAAATATCATTATTTCGGTTTCAAAAATGCTATTGTGTAAAACTTAAATAAGAAAAAGTAGACATATTAGGTATTGCCACGTCCGTAACGATCTGTTCTATAAAAAAGTCACATGACCTAATCCCTCAGGTAAATGCTGTAAAAATAAATAAAAACTGCGCCAAAACAACCAATTTTTTGGTCACTTTTTGCCCCATAAAGTGTAATAATTAATGATCAAAAAATCATATGTACCCAAAAATGGTACCAATAAAAACGTCAACTCTTCCTGCAAAAAACTAGCCCCTGCAGAAAAATAAAAAAAATAGCGCGTTCAGAAAATGGAGATACAAAAACCTAATTTTTGTCTTCAAAAATGCTTTATTATGTAAAACTGAAACAAACCTCATAGAAAGTAGTCATATTTGATATCATTGCGTCCGTAACAACCTGCTCTATAAAAATAGCGCATGACCAACCTATCAGATGAATGTTGTTAAAAATTAAAAAAAACTGTGCCAAAACATAAATTTTTTGGTTACCTTGCCTCACAAAAAACGTATTATAGAGCAATTAAAAATCATATGTACCCCAAAATAGTACCAATAAAACTGGCACCTTATCCCGTAGTTTCCAAAATGTGTTCACTTTTATGAGTTTCTACAGTAAGGGGGGCTTCAAATGGGACATGGCATCTAAAAACCAGTTCATCTAAATCTGCCTTCCAAAAACCATATGGCATTCCTTTCCTACTGCGCCCTGCCGTGTGCCCGTACAGCAGTTTACGATCACATGTGGGGTGTTTCTGTAAACCGCTGAATCTGGATAATAAATATTGAGTTTTGTTTGGCTGTTAACCCTTGGTTTGCTAATGGAAAAAATGGATTAAAATGTAAAATCTGCCAAAAAAGTGAAATTCTAAAATGTCATCTCCATTTTCCATTAATTCTTTTGGAACACCTAAAGGGTTAACAAAGTTTGTAAAATCAGTTTTGAATACCTTGAGGGGTGTACAGTAGGTGAACCCGATTTTGTGTCAATCTCGCTCTCTTTCTCGGCGAGATTGAGCACCTACGAGCCCCATCGCGGGAGCCAGCGCCGAGCTGGCTTGCCGCGATGGAGACAGAGCCGTCATAGAAGCGACGGGAGATCCGACTTGGATTCCCGCCAATTCTACACGTGTGCGGCGTTTGTTATGAATCCTGAGGGGGAAGTCCCCGCCGGATTTTAAATAAAAATCCGGCATGGGTCCCCCCCTCAGGAGCATACCGGGCCCTTAGGTCTGTTATGGGTTGTAAGGAGAGCCCCCCCTACGCCGAAAAAAACGGCGTAGGGGTCCCCCTACAATCCATACCAGACCCGTATCCAAAGCACGCTACCCGGCCAGCCAGGAAGGGAGTGGGGACGAGCGCCCCCCCCCCCCCCTCCTGAGCCGTACCAGGCTGCATGCCCTCAACATGGGGGGGTTGGGTGCTCTGGGGCAGGGGGCGCACTGCGGCCCCCCCACCTCAGAGCACCCTGTCCCCATGTTGATGAGGACAGGGCCCCTTCCCGACAACCCTGGCCGTTGGTTGTCGGGGTATGCGGGCGGGAGGCTTATCGGAATCTGGGAGCCCCCTTTAATAAGGGGGCCCCCAGATACCGGCCCCCCACCCTAAGTGAATGAGTATGGGGTACATCGTACCCCTACCCATTCACCTGCAAGAAAAGTGGTAAAAACACAAATAAACCACACAGTGTATTAAAATATTTTATTTTTCTGCTCCGGAGGCCGCCCCCTGTCTTCTTTATTAGCTCTTTTACCAGGGGGGGCTCTTCTTCTTCCGCTATCCCGACGGGTCTTCTCCGCTATCCGGGGGGTCTTCTCAACTCTCCGGGGTTCTCCTTCTGTCTTCGCCGCCCTCCGTTGTTGACTCGGCGCACCCCGGTTCTTCGTCTCGCGAGATCTCGGATTTTAAATAAAAATTTAGCGAGACGAAGAACCGGGGTGCGCCGAGTCAACAACGGAGAGCGGCGAAGACAGAAGGAGAACCCCGGAGAGTTGAGAAGACCCCCCGGATAGCGGAGAAGACCCGTCGGGATAGCGGAAGAAGAAGAGCCCCCCCTGGTAAAAGAGCTAATAAAGAAGACAGGGGGGTCTTCTCAACTCTCCGGGGTTCTCCTTCTGTCTTCGCCGCTCTCCGTTGTTGACTCGGCGCACCCCGGTTCTTCGTCTCGCTAAATTTTTATTTAAAATCCGAGATCTCGCGAGACGAAGAACCGGGGTGCGCCGAGTCAACAACGGAGAGCGGCGAAGACAGAAGGAGAACCCCGGAGAGTTGAGAAGACCCCCCGGATAGCGGAGAAGACCCGTCGGGATAGCGGAAGAAGACAGAAGGAGAACCCCGGAGAGTTGAGAAGACCCCCCGGATAGCGGAGAAGACCCGTCGGGATAGCGGAAGAAGAAGAGCCCCCCCTGGTAAAAGAGCTAATAAAGAAGACAGGGGACGGCCTCCGGAGCAGAAAAATAAAATATTTTAATACACTGTGTGGTTTATTTGTGTTTTTACCACTTTTCTTGCAGGTGAATGGGTAGGGGTACGATGTACCCCATACTCATTCACTTAGGGTGGGGGGCCGGTATCTGGGAGCCCCCTTATTAAAGGGGGCTCCCAGATTCCGATAAGCCTCCCGCCCGCATACCCCGACAACCAACGGCCAGGGTTGTCAGGAAGGGGCCCTGTCCTCATCAACATGGGGACAGGGTGCTCTGAGGTGGGGGGGCCGCAGTGCGCCCCCTGCCCCAGAGCACCCAACCCCCCCATGTTGAGGGCATGCAGCCTGGTACGGCTCAGGAGGGGGGGGGGGGCGCTCGCTCGTCCCCACTCCCTTCCTGGCTGGCCGGGTAGCGTGCTTTGGATACGGGTCTGGTATGGATTGTAGGGGGACCCCTACGCCGTTTTTTTCGGCGTAGGGGGGGCTCTCCTTACAACCCATAACAGACCTAAGGGCCCGGTATGCTCCTGAGGGGGGGACCCATGCCGGATTTTTATTTAAAATCCGGCGGGGACTTCCCCCTCAGGATTCATAACAAACGCCGCACACGTGTAGAATTGGCGGGAATCCAAGTCGGATCTCCCGTCGCTTCTATGACGCGCTTGCTGGGATGTGCTGTCACTATTCCAGTGAGTGCGAGATCTCGGCACCATGTCGCCGAGTATCAGCGCGACGCTGTCGTGCTAAAAGCACAATATCACAAACACCTACTGTAGTTTCTAAAATGGGGTCATTTTTGGGTGGTTTCTATTATGTAAGCCTCACAAAGTGACTTCAGACCTGAACTAGTCCTTAAAAAGTGAGTTTTGGAAATTTTCCGAAAAATTTCAAGATTTGTTTTCAAACTTCTAAGCCTTCTAACGTCCCCAATAAATAAAATGTGAGTTTCAAAATTATCCAAACATGAAGTAGACATATTGGAAATGTAAAGTAATAACTATTATATAAGGTAGTGATATCTATTATAAAAGTAGAGAAATTGAAATTTGAAATGAAAATTTGGGAATTTTTCACAAATAAAGGTGAAATATATTGACTCAAATTTATAACTATCATAAAGTACAATGTGTCACGAGTAGTGTTGAGCGAACTTGTGTTTTAAGTTCGGCGTCTAAAGTTTGGGTTATCGAAGTATCCAGTTATGGATTCCGCTACCATGGACCATAACGGAATTTAGAATCCATAACGGGATACTTCGATAACCTGAACTCGAACTTTAGACGCCGAACTTAAAACACAAGTTCGCTCAACACTAGTCACGAGAAAACAATCTCAGAATGGCTTGGATAAGTAAAAATGTTCCAAAGCTATTACCAAAAAGTGACATGTCAGATTTGCAAAAAATGGCCTGGGCAGAAGAGCGAAAACTGTCCTGGGGTAGAAGGGCTTAATGATCTTGTAGAAGGCTTGCACAGTAAAATATTTTTTGCAGATGACACTAAACTGTGTAAAATAATTAACATGCAAGAGGACAGTATACTGCTACAGAGGGATCTGGATAGATTGGAGGCTTGGGCAGATGAGGTTTAACACTGACAAATGTAAAGTTATGCACATGGGAAGGAATAATGCAAGTCACCAGTACATACTAAATGGTAAAACACTGGGTAAAACGGACGTGGAAAAGGACCTATGAATTTTGGTGAACCGCAAACTAAGCTGTAGAAACCAGTGTCTGGCAGCTGCTGCCAAGGCCAGTAAGATAATGGGTTGCATCAAAAGGGGCATAGATGCCCGTGATAAGAACATAGTCCTGCCACTCTACAAATCACTAGTCAGACCACACATGGAGTACTGTGTACAGTTCTGTGCTCCTGTGAACAAGGCAGATATAACAGAGCTGGAGAGGGTCCAGAGGAGGGCAACTAAAGTATAACTGGAATGGGGGGACTACAGTACCCTGAAAGATTATCAAAATTAGGGAGATCTAATAACTATGTATAAATATATCAGGGGTCAGTACAGAGATCTCTCCCATCATCTATTTATCCCCAGGACTGTGACTGTGACGAGGGGACATCCTCTGTGTCTGGAGGAAAGAAGGTTTGTACACAAACATAGAAAAGGATTCTTTACGGTAAGAGCAGTGAGACTATGGAACTCTCTGCCTGAGGAGGTGGTGATGGTGAGTACAATAAAGGAATTCAAGAGGGGCCTGGATGTATTTCTGGAGTGTAATAATATTACAGGCTATAGCTACTAGAGAGGGGTCGTTGATCCAGGGAGTTAAGGTATTCTGATTCGAGTCGGGAAGGAATTTTTTTCCCACTAATGGATCATTTTGTCTTTCTCTGGATCAACATTGCAGCATAACAGGCTGAACTGGATGGACGTCCGCCTTTTTTCTGGAGTGTAATAATATTACAGGCTATAGCTACTAGAGAGGGGTTGTTGATCCAGGGAGTTATTCTGATTGCCTGATTAAAGTCGGGAAGGAGTTTTTTCCCCTAAAGTGAGGAAAATTGGCTTTTACCTCACAGTTTTTTTTTTTGCAGGATAACAGGCCGAACTGGATGGACAAATGTCTTTTTTCAGCCTTATAAACTATGTTACTTATAAACTATGTGCTAAAACATCATACTGGTAATAAACACTACGTTTCTAATAGAATATTACACTGTATATCCAACTTTTTTGCCTACTTCATCCTGTCAAACTGAAATCCAAGTCAGCAAATACTGAACGGGTTTATATGTACACATCAATACGTAAGAGGAAACGATTGTACCGTAGGCAGACATCTATTCAAATATTTTTTCAACCTGATGGCATGAAGTTTCAGATATATTGTTTTATAAAGGTGGAAAATATTCTTACATTGTTGTTCAACCCAGGGTCTGACTTGTATATCCTCGTCCCCGGTGAGTTGTCTTTACATTGACCTGATGTGTTATCCTGAGAGACTTTTGCTTTGTTTCCTCTACTGCAGATTACAGGTTTGGAGACCTAAGTTAACATCACAAAATGGAAAAGGTTTGACATTCACAGCTGTAAATTCAGTAGTTACAACATCCCTGTCTCTGGTCTAACGTATAAGGGTGGATTAGCATGTAGAGCAGACAGTCACAGGCAGGGATAAATAGGGGAGGGTTGAGAGAGTTTTTTTTTTTTTTTTTACAGAAAATTATATACTTTCAAATCAAAAACCCTTTTTAGTCCCACAGTGTTCCTTGAAGTAATCACGATGAGCTCGGCAGTGTGGAAAAATGAGAGCATGGTGACGCCAAAGCGAGAGCAGCTTTTTACACAATGACAATCATACTGCTCAGCCAGCCAAAAGAAGTTCTGCAGGGACCTACCATGCCATGTGTGTGATTATTTTCATGTTATGCTCCTGCCATCTTATACATGATGAAAGACAACCCTACAGGCAGGTCCAAATTCACCTATAGGTACAGAAGTGCTCATTGCAGGGTTCTGCTTTATTTTCGAAGAGAAACCATTTTAAAGCTATACATTAATTAAAAGGATTCCCTGGGCTACAGATATTGATCTATCTTCAGGATGAGTCATTAACATTAGGTGGGGGTCCAAGGATAGGTCATCAATATCTGTAGCCTGGAGAACCCCTTCCCATTTAAGGTGTAGCCTACTTGATGGGGGGAGTCAAAGAGGGCCACACAATCTGTGCTTACAGGCTCCCGAGATGTAAATTTGGTACTGCCTATAAGACAAGGCATCGACAATATGATACAATAGTTGTTAACTCATAGTCCTAATTAGGGCTGGGCGATTAATCACACTAATTTTATTAATCAGTCCTTTTAGTGTCTGATTATTTATTTTTTTAAATCATGATATCAAAATTCTTTCTTCCGGTACACTGTACCAGCAGAGGCTGTATAGTCTCTTTAGTCCCTGCTGCCCGAGTCTTTAATCCTGGTACGGGTGCAGGGACTGAAAAGACTCCTCACAAATAGTGTTGAGCGAACTCGTGTTTTAAGTTCGGCGTCTAAAGTTCGGGGTTTGGTTATCGAAGAATCACGTTATGGATTCCGCTACCACGGACCAAGTTATGGTCCGTGGTAGCGGAATCCATAACGCGATTCTTTGATAACCCGAACTTTAGACGCCGAACTTAAAACACAAGTTCGCTCAACACTACTCACAAAACTGTGCTGGTATAGTGCTGCACAAGTGCTGGAGGACATTTGATGATGTCATCGTCATGCAATAAGTGTAGGAGGGGGCAGAGCTCAGCAGTGGAGGAGAGAAGTGGTAGGGAAGGACCTGTAATGATGATGTGACATGAGGGAGCGGAGCTTTGTATGGAGGAGAATAAATTGGCTCGCAGAATGCAATGGATTCAGTGTAAGAGTCAGGTAAATGTTACGTGTTGTAGCTCTCTTCTCATATACCTCCTCCCTGTAATGTCCTCTGATAATAATGGCCTGGACATGCTGGGAGTTGTAGTTCTCTCCTCTTATACTTCCTTCCTGTAATGTCCAATAGCTTGTTGAGTGAAACAATCATTTACGTAGATTTCTAGTTTCATTTGGCTGACGCTGTTCTATAGATTATGGTCTACATTCTGTGTGTGGTAGTATCGTCACTCACTGTCCTGGGTGTCATGTACTCCTTTTTGGGGTTATAAAAAGTAGCCACCCCGTGGCTGGGCTAGTTGACATGTTTTATATTTAGCTAATTTAGCAAGAAAAAATTATAATCAAGATATATGAAGTTGAAATAATTGAGATAATTTTTTTTGCCAAAATCGCCCAACCCTAGCTCTAATTATCATATTAAGGGTATTAATAGCATTAAATTAACATTTGCTAAAATACACCACAAGCCATAAATGAAGACGACGACTCACTCACCCGCCCCTCTATAATTGGCAGAGAAAGATCAATAAATGCTTCATTTACAGATGAAATCTAGAGGAACAAAACCATGATCACCAGTTATAAGCTCTACTCAATGCACATAGTAAATCTGGTTTTCTAAAATACAGCATCACTGTTCGTTTCATGTTAGAAAATATTAGAAATAAGCAACCTAAGGCGACTTTTACACTAGCGTTTTTACTGGATCCGGCAGGGTTCAGCAAAAACGCTTCCGTTACTGATAATACAACCATCTGCATCCGTTATCAACAGACCTGGGGTTGTATCATCTTTAACATTGCCAAGACGGATCAGTCATGAACTCCATTTAAAGTCAATGGGGGACGGATCCGTTTTTCTATTGTGCATGCTGCGGTTTGCTCTCCGGTATGAGAACGGAATGGAATGCATTTTGGAGCACTCCGTTCTGTTCAGTTACGTTTTGTCCCCATTGACAATGAATGGGGGCAAAACAGAAGCATTTTTTTTTTCCCGGTATTGAGACCCTATGACGGATCTCAATACCGGAAAACTAAAACGCTAGTGTGAAAGTAGCATAAGTAAGTGGGGCGGTGGTCGTTCTGAGGGCAGACACTGCAGAGTGGGCTCGGAAAACTGAACACTGATGAGTGGCCTCGGAGCTGGTATCCGAAATACTTCGCTCCATCCTAAATAACTTCTAGATATCTGTTACAGACATCATGAAAATTAGGCATTGCTGTTATAAGTATTACAGCATTTTCCATTAGACAAGTTATGCAACTGTCACCTTGGCTAACAAGATATTACTCCTTTTCCTACTTCAAAGCTGTATAATGGGATATACTTACATTTTCACATTCTTCACACATGACTGTGCTGGTTAATTCACCAACAAATATTCTGTCAATAAAATTAGCTTTTATGCCTTCTCTTCCATAAGCTAAAAATTCAGAAAATACTGATGGTTAACAGCACAGAATATCTGTTTCAACACGTTCTTGGAATACTATGGAATCAGTCTACATTAATTACACACTAACCACTAGATGGCACTAAAGATTCACAGGGCAGCACTAGTTAATGGAAGCTTTGAAATTTCAGACCCAAAATGATATGTTGATCACAGCAGGCAGCGTTCCACGAATCTTAAAATACCAAACTGTTGAAAAAATTGCTACATGTTGACAAAAATAGTAATTAAGACTTTTTCATCCAGAGAAAATAGCTAAGAAATTATGTCAATCTGGGAATAAATACATACATATGTCTTATTTGTACCTTTTACTTTTCTCTTTGTATCCTCATCTGCAGTTTTAGCAGTTGGGTTGTTAAATGCTTTCAAAATCCCAGATTGTATACGCTGTAAGAGGAAGAACATGCTGTTATGCAGGAGGCTCAGATTAAATACAATCTAATACATCCAATATAAAATAGAGGCATATCAATGTCAGATAGGTGTGTCTCCCAAAGTGAAAGACAGCGTACCGTGCATGCACAGCGAGTGTGGTTGGCTTTTTTCGGAAGTCCCATAGCAGTGAATGGCGAGCAAGTCCACTGCTCCATTCCCCATTATGGGACTGCTGGAAATAGTAGAGCTTGAGTTCAGCCATTGACGTGTGAGATGATCCAATCAGTTTAAGTTACAATATTAACTGGTTCCAGGGCTACCATTTAAAGTGAACCTTTCACCTACATTTCACTTAAACTATCAAAAGTACCTTATAGATCATCCTCATTGTGTTATCATACAGTCTTGTCCCGCTTTTCTGCCATGTATATGCATGAAAAAAATCGCCTTATAAAGTACTCTTCTCCAGCTCCACAAGTCACGATAGAAGTCAAGGGGGTAGCCCTTCCCTGGGACCGCGCTTGTACAGACGGCTCATGCGCCGTTGGACTCAAGCGTGGTCCTGTAACTGACTCGCGCATGCGCCGTCCCCGATGCCTGTACAAGCGCTGTCCCGTCGACTGAGCCGGGTGTCAATTAGACTGCATAGAGGCGGGGTTAGGGAAGGAATTACAGCCTGGAGTGAAAAAGCGGGACAAGACTGTATGATAACACAAGGAGGATGATCTATAAGGTACTTTTGATAGTTTATTAAGTGAAATGCAGGTGAAAGGTTCGCTTTAAAAGGTAAAAATATTGTAAGCCAAGACCATAACTCTATGGAAAACTGGTCATTGGTTACAAATCCCCAAAATGTCATCCTAAAGTAAGAGAAAATGAAGATTAAAGAAAATTTTGCATCTAACTAGTACAGATAGCGCAAATTATATAAACCACCTTCAGTATCTGTTACTGACTTTCTTCTATAAAGAAAAGGAGCTTCCTCAGGGTCCTTTACAGTACACAATGTACCTGAAAACTGAGGCACTCTGACCCGGTGTCCAGGAGAGCAGCTTCTCCTTGCACAGGTAAGAACATGCAGTACCGCACGGTCTGGAGAGAGGTGCTCCTAGACAACCAGTACACCTGTTACACCAGTAAAATGGCCATGATGCTTGGCTGGAACTTCCAGTCAATCATAAGGGCTACAGATCAGCAGTGTCTATCCATTGTATATTAAGTATGGTTTCAAGTAACAATAGCCCAGAAAAGACCACTGTGTGTTGAAAATATTGTATCCTGAGGTAGCTGTAACTTGAGGGGCCACTGTATATCTACAATGCGAATGCATCATATAGTGCAAACGTAAAACCTCTAATATGGGATTGTGCAAGACTGTACTCCTGCACTGTCCTCCATTCATGGCCAGCACTAATATTTATTTCATCCATTATGCGAAAACACACACATATACTCTACATACAAACTATATGGACAAAAGTATTGGGACACCTACACATTACACCTGCAGGAGCTTTTGTGACATACCATTCTAAATCCATAGGCATTAACATAGAATTACCCCTCCCTCCTCCCTTGCAGATAAAACAGCTTCCGCCTTTCTAGGAAGGTTTTCTACAGTACAAGACATGTTGGACAAGAGAACCTGGCTTGCAATCTCCCTATCTAGTTCATCCCAAAGGTGTTTGACGGGATTGAGGTCATGGCTCTGTGTGGACTAGTCACATTCTTACACACCAAACTCACCCAGCCATGCCTTTTTGGAACTTGCTTTGCGCTCTGGAGCACAGTCATGCTTGAAGAGTATATAGGGCCTTCCCCAAACTGTTTCCAAAAAGTTGGACGAAAGGGACGCAAATGAGCTCCTAACAAGCTCTGCCTCTAATACCACCAGATGTAAGGTAGCTATTCTATAAGTCAATGTTCGACCCTTTAAATAGGTCTTGAGACATGACTAAATTCTATCATGACATAGATTAAAGGGAACCAGTCACCACAAAATGCAATGCAATCTGCAGGCAATGTGTTATATAGCAGAAGCTGAGAAGACGGATATAGTTTATATCAATCTGTGTTGTTTATATCAGATGTAGTTTTATTGGAAAAGATTCAGTAACATTTGTAATTTCTCTTTCTGACTTCAGTTGTACACAGAGGAAGTGTTATCAGTAATTGATAGCATTCTCTGTGCAAGTGTGTATACATAGCTGTCAGTCACTGATAGTTGTACACAGGGAGGTATTATCAGTGATTGATAGCATTCTCTAAGTGTGTATACATAGATATCTGTCAGACACTGATAGTTGTCTGCTAATTCGTGCAGTCTAAACACGCCTTAAGTGTGTGTACAGACATAGCTGTCAGTCACTGATAGCTGTACACAAAGGCAGTCTTAAGTATAGAAAGAACAGATGTTCAGTGAAAAAGCTTTACTAAATCTATTTCCGCAAAACTAAAAATCAATCTGCTCATTTCCCCCTGCTCTCTAACATGCTGTCTGCAAACTGCACTGCATGTTGCGGTGAGAGGTTCACTTTAAAGTGGCTTTCTGAAAAATAAAGAAATCTTAACCCATTAAGGACGAAAGCCTTCAGGGAAATTTCGAAACAACACATCCTAAAAGTAAACATTGTTTTTTCCAGTAAAGATTTAAAGTAGCACTCCCACATACATTTTTATTCTCAGATCTGTTAGAAAGTTACATGATGTAAACTGTAGTGAAGCTAATTTTCTTATCACTGACTGTATTTGTGAGTGATAACCTCCCTTCTGATCTTCAGCTATGTCACGTGACCAGGAAGCCAGTTTCTCTATGTGTTTCTATGGCAGCCTCAATGTCAGTCTCATAGGAATGAATGGAAAAGTAACTGACTTCCTGTTCTGTCTCAGTTGTTGGTCAAATAGCACAGCTAAGGATCAGAAGGGAGGTTATAACTGAAAAATATAGATGCTGGTAAGATGCTTCACTACAATTTACATCATGGAGCTGTCTAACAAAATTGTTTGTGGGAGTGCTACTTTAACTGTGGTACCAAAACAAAACCAGTATTTTTAATTTTTCATTAGTTTTATATAGGGGGAAACTAGCAAAAATGGGTAAATGCAAATTTCATAAATTTTTCGCTTTTAAAAATTAAAACAGTTTACCCCAACACTTTATAGAACAATATAATCCTTTCAAGTGTATGATGACTCTAAATGTGTACTTTGCACAATATAGATAGTTACTATAACATCCCAGAACAAAGGGCACCATAGTATTCTAGTTTGCACTCCACCATTAACTGGTATATGGAATCTGTAAACAGGAGCAAAGTACCTGTGTACTTTTGAGCAGATAGGGCCAAGCTGATTAAATAAACAGCAATGGTTAATTACTTGTGTGCATCTGAGGTAACATTTTGCATTATGTAGATGGTTTATTACAAGAGATCAGCTCAAACTGGGAGTGGTACACTGATAGACAGTTGATCGAATACAGCCAATGCCCCTATTAGAACAACATGTCGATAACCAAGAATGAAGGGACATACGAGTGATAAATGCACATCAAGAGAATCTGAGACCGCTGAGGAAGACGGAATTCCAAGCGATGCACATGGAGCAGGGTATGGTCAGGGCATCTTGATGTAGGACTCTTCTTTCTTATCTTTGTATCTATTGTCTACCTGTGGATCCATCACTGGTAAGGGATTGTTGCTCAGTTTTATTCAGGAGCATTTGTACTAAGCTACATTCATCATAGTGATCGCACAGGAACTGTAAGATCAACACTAGATCTTGGCATTGCATAACAGACGGGGTCCCCCAACAATAGCCAGGATCGTAGAATATTCTGATCCTTGCTTTTCTCCTTAGGGGCCATGGTCAATAGTATCTGTGGCATCTAAGGGGTATGACAGAATGACTGACACCCCAGTGCCCTAAAAATGCGCCAGGTCTGCAATCTTTTGCTTTACAAAACGACAAAACCTGTGATGTTAGATGTGTCCACAAAAGAAGAAAAGCGTAAAAAGAAAACTCTGCCAGCTTACTGTCGCAGACTGCAGAAAAAGGCTAATCACATAGCTGAACAGAGATCTTACTCAATCATCTACTAAACACAAGTGGTTAGTGTGGAGTTCAGCAGCAGAACTTCCGCTGTCTATGTAAAATGATTTTGGCTGAGCGGTCCAGCTTCTCCTACAGTGAAATAGACTCACTCACAGACATACATAAAATGTGTAGCTACAGTATTGGGTAGAAAGAGACCGCGTTGTTTACCCTTCATTAAGGCACAGCAATTCTGGCTCTACCCCAACTTCATCTCATCATAAGAACCCCACATCTCATACAAAAATAAAGTAAGACCAACTGAGCCAGTTCTAATGGCGTCAGTTCTTTAATAGATAACCATTTTATTTATCCTTGCTATGAATTCACAGGCTGAAAGATTAGGGGACTACCCTTTTGCTGCTATGTGAATGCATGCAGCCAGTAATACAAACCGTGCCAATTTAAAGGCAGCATGTCTTATACCAACTTGCTTATCTCCGAAAAGACATATGCAGGGTAATTTATGAAAAAGGGACTCAAAAGTCCCAGCCACAAGTGTAGAGAATGAGGATCCAAAAGCACTGACAACGAAACACACCCACCATGTATGATGCATGGTTCACAAAAGGAGGAAACAGAGGGATTGCATGCAAACGATTGGGAACATAAGTTCCATGGAGGATTTACAAGGCATTTTCTACTAAAGAAATCTGCCAACTATTCTTAATAATACATTTTCTACAGTGAGGCCACTTGGATAATATAAGCTGACTCTAGGTGTTCTCCTCCTATCTTAACATTTACAGTCCTTCAGGGGTTTGTTAAGTTCACTATAAATAGGAGACATCAACCCAATCCCTTGAAAGAGTGGAATATAAACTGTCCCAGTAGAGAAAAGCCCAGGGAATTATTCTCTTTGATAACAGAATGCTTAGGTGAGGTACTGGCTCCCCTTAAGGAGACCAGCTGTGTTCTCTTTCCCTGGGAGATAGCTCTTTGCATACATTTTCCCATGGAGGACTGCCACCAAGTCTCTATACCATGGTGCATTGCCACTAAGTCTCCAGATACACAGCTGGTCTCTTTAAGGAGAGCCAGTACCCCGCCTAAGCTACATCCAAGGTATTACACTTGCCTTGGCCATTTTCCCTTGTCATGTCCCCAAGGCTTGTTAAAAAGTCAGACTTTGATTCATAGGGAGCCACTTCCAAAAGGGCGCGCTGGAGAGATGGTCCTCTTCCCCTGTGAGATACTGCTTTGTATATAACAACGCCAAAATAAAAATACTTATGAAATCCTAAACTCTTCTGAAAATGGATGGTTATATTTAGATAAAAAGTGGACAAGTTCAATAAGTTTATTTTTTCCTATAAAATCATGTAAACCTATAGGCTTTTGTGCAATAAAACAGGCAAAAGAGGATAGCTGAAGCCCAGGGGGAAAGGAAGGGTTAGACTATGTTTACAGCAGCATTTAGAAATCACAGTATCTGGCATTGCCAGACATAAATGGACCATGGGGAAGGAATATATAATGCGTAAGGCTCCTACAAATAGATCACCGATATCCACTTTACTCAGTACGGCAAACAGATAATCCCAAGGAAGGCTATAGAACAGCGGTGGCAAACCTATGGCACGGATGCCAGAGGCGGCACTCAGAGCCCTCTCTGTGGACACCCGCACCCTAGAAAAAGTCTATGGTGTACCAATATGCCTTAGACTTTTCCAGCCATACATCAAAGCAGGGTGCGCTATGAATGGCATGGGCAGCGCATTGAATGTAGGCTGGCCATTATAGGTAAATGATAAAGTACATGGAAGATATCCTCTTTTGGACTGTGTTGGATTCAGGTTAAATTACCGTGTTGGCACTTTGCGATAAATAAGTGGTTTTTGGGTTGCAGTTTGGGCATTGGGTCTGTAAAAGGTTCACTGTCACTGCTATAGAATGTCTTCTTTATATCAAGGGCCATACGTGTGATTGGAGTGGACTTGTTATTTGCATAAGTGAAAATATTGAGGATCTTGTGAATGTTATCAGGCGCTTCTTTACAGGGTATAAAACCCACTTGATGTTTATTAATAATATAAGGGAGAAAACAATTAAAGAGGCTGTCCAAGCAACAGCTATTGATAACCTATCCTCAGGATAGGACATAAATATCACATCAGTAGAGATCAGTTATTTAAAGGGGCCACAGCGCTTGTTCTGGCACTGCACGCTGCTAGAAGGGAGGCAAAGTGCAGGTAAACAATAAAAAGGATAGGTTATTGTAAAGCATGGGATTTTCAAAAGGACAATCAGGCCTTGATTGATGAACAATAATCCAAAGGAGATTATTTTAAACGTTCCTTCTTTACAACATAAAGAAATTACATGGTAAAAAGACCATTATTTGTACAACACAAGCCTTACACTTCAGGCTGTTGCATATCCACAATCATCTACTACCCTTCTTGCTGTTCCGCTGTGCCCTTTTATACAACAGTTTCTCCCACAATCCTATGCAGGTTTCCCCTATAAGGGTGCCTTCACACGTGGCAGAAAATCTATTTTATTCATTTGAATGGGGGCAGCAAGCACTTAGGCCTCTTTCACACAGGCGTTGCGGGAACATGCACGATTTTTCTGCGCAAGTGCAAAACATTGTAATGCGTTTTGCACTCGCGTGAGAAAAATTGCGCATGTTTGGTACCCAAACCCGAACTTCTTCACAGAAGTTCGGGCTTTGGATCGGTGTTCTGTAGATTGCTATTATTTTCCCTTATAACCATGTTATAAGGGAAAATAATACATTCTTAATACAGAATGCATAGTACAATAGGGGTGGAGGGGTTAAAAAATAAAAATAAATAATTAAACTCACCTTAATCCACTTGTTCGCGCAGCCGGCTTCTCTTCTGTCTTCATCTGTGAGCAATAGGACCTTTGATGATGTCACTGCGTTCATCACATGGTCCATCACATGATCCATCACCATGGTGATGGATCATGTGATGAGCGTAGTGACGTCATCAAAGGTCCTATTGCTCACAGCACAGATGAAGACAGAAGAGATGCCGGCTGCGCGAACAAGTGGATTAAGGCGAGTTAAAATTATTTAATTTTTTAAACCCCTCCAGCCCTATTGTACTATGCATTCTGTATTCAGAATGCTATTATTTTCCCTTATAACCATGTTATAAGGGGAAATAATAATGATCGGGTCCCCATCCCGATCGTCACCTAGCAACCGTGCGTGAAAATCGCACCGCATCCGCACTTGCTTGCGGATGCTTGCGATTTTCACGCAACCCCATTCATTTCTATGGGGCCTGCGTTACGTGAAAAACGCACAAAGAGGAGCATGCTGCGATTTTCACGCAACACACAAGTGATGCGTGAAAATCACCGCTCGTGTGCACAGCCCCATAGAAATGAATGGGTCAGGATTCAGTGCGGGTGCAATGCGTTCAAGTCACGCATCGCATCCGCGCGGAATACTCGCCAGTGTGAAAGGGGCCTTAGATTTCTGCAAGCCTCATTAAGGTGAATGGAACTGATTTTTAGCGGCATGTGAAGGCACCCTTAAAGTCCAGAGTTTCTGCTGGACCTCCTCTTATAAGGTCAGAGTCGACACACCCAACTGCAGCTTGTGCAGGTCAGTAACACATATTGGAAACACACATTGCTTCTGATACACAGGTCCAGGTGGAAAAACAATAATGAGGGGGGAAAAATAGAGCATTAGGTGGTCAGCCTAATGAGAAAAGAAAGCAATAAGAAATTATATGTGTGTGTGTGTGTGTGTGTATAAAAAAGTTGAAGAGCAGCACACAAATCAAAGGTGGTGCACTTCACGCCTGCGCACTACGTAATCTCAGACGCCGACCAGGTCCTGCCATCTCAAGCTACATGTGAGAACCTTCGATTGAATGAATTATTTGTTTTTAATTAACACGATCATGTACACCTGTTTTGCGATATCGAGTAATGATGCTATGCACTGTAATCATATGAATTTATGGACACATCATTGGCACATAGCACTTTAGGACTCATTGTCTGTTTTTAGTGAGATATAATTATGCACATCCTCCTGTATATCGTTTTTAACACTGTTTTTGTAGATATTGATGTATCATGTAATCACTTTGTTAATTATGTATGCTATATAAGCACTTGACTTTGCACTATGTATTATGGCTTGACAAAGGCTCCATGGAGTGAGCTGAAACGTTGCGGTTACCACATGGGTGAATAAAATACCCTTTTTTCACGGATATTTGAGTGCTGCCTTGGCCTTTTTTACACACACACATATATATATATATATATATATATATATATATATACACACAGTACAGACCAAAAGTTTGGACACACCTTCTCATTCAAAGAGTTTTCTTTCATGACTATGAAAATTGTAGATTCACACTGAAGGCATCAAAACTATGAATTAACACATGTGGAATTATATACATAACAAACAAGTGTGAAACAACTGAAAATATGTCATATTCTAGGTTCTTCAAAGTAGCCACCTTTTGCTTTGATTACTGCTTTGCACACTCTTGGCATTCTCTTGATGAGCTTCAAGAGGTAGTCCCCTGAAATGGTTTTCGCTTCACAGGTGTAAGCCTGTCAGGTTTAATAAGTGGGATTTCTTGCCTTATAAATGGGGTTGGGACCATCAGTTGCGTTGAGAAGTCAGGTGGATACACAGCTGATAGTCCTACTGAATAGACTGTTAGAATTGGTATTATGGCAAGAAAAAAGCAGCTAAGTAAAGAAAAACGAGTGGCCATCATTACTTTAAGAAATGAAGGTCAGTCAGTCAGCCGAAAAATTGGGAAAACTTTGAAAGTAAGGGCTATTTGACCATGAAGGAGAGTGATGGGGTGCTGCGCCAGATGACCTCGCCTCCACAGTCACCGGACCTGAACCCAATCGAGATGATTTGGGGTGAGCTGGACCGCAGAGTGAAGGCAAAAGGGCCAACAAGTGCTAAGCATCTCAGGGAACTCCTTCAAGACTGTTGGAAGACCATTTCAGGGGACTACCTCTTGAAGCTCATCAAGAGAATGCCAAGAGTGTGCAAAGCAGTAATCAAAGCAAAAGGTGGCTACTTTGAAGAACCTAGAATATTACATATTTTCAGTTGTTTCACACTTGTATGTTATGTATATAATTCCACATGTGTTAATTCATAGTTTTGATGCCTTCATAGTCATGAAAATAAAGAAAAAATCTTTGAATGAGAAGGTGTGCCCAAACTTTTGGTCTGTACTGTATATATATATATATATATATATATATATATATATATACACATACACACACACACACACACACACAGGGGTTTTGTCAAAGCATAGAACTCATATATTACTACCAAGGCTACAAACCATTAGGTGTCAAACACAAAACAGTCACCTCTTTGAAGTCATCAATATCTGTAGCCTGAGCAACCCCTTTAAGTCTACAGGCCAGGAGAGAATTAAAAAGCTTTGGGGATCATTTACGAAGCGAAGTATGACTTTTTTTGGCAAAAAGAATTTGTGGCCGAATCTGGGACTTTTCCCCGTTCCCCGAGGAGGTGGAAAAAGGGGGTGTGGTGTGGGCAGGGAAGGGGGCAGGTCAGCCCATCTCATTTATCATTTTCTACACCTGTTTTTGGCATAGAAAATGACTTAAATCTATACGCCAGCAGGGGAGCTGGAGTATATTTCAGCAAGTCGCATGGCCATAGTCCAAATTATGTAGAGGCCGGCGTCTTTACATAACCTAGGTGCATCAAGCACCAGCGGACATGGACTAAGACCAGCGTCTAAATCGCCGGTCTTAGTAAATGTTCCCCTTTGTGTCCAAATTAAGTCAAATGAACCTATAATTGTAACGGGGCAAGGGATTTGTTTTTGGTATGACAGCAATCATGGCTTACAAAAACTTCCAGGTGCATGGGATGGCCACTAAGGCCTCTTTCACACGGGCGTTGCGGGAAAATGTGTGGGTGCGTTACGGGAACACCCGCGATTTTTCAGCGCGAGTGAAAACATTGTAAAGCGTTTTGCACTCACGTGAGAACAATCGCGCATGTTTGGTACCCAAACCCGAACTTCTTCACAGAAGTTCGGGCTTGGGATCGGTGTTCTGTAGATTGAATTATTAGCATTCTGAATACAGAATGCATAGTAAAATAGCACTGGAGGGGTTAAAAAAAAGTTAAAAATAATTTAACTCACCTTAATCCACTTGCTGGCACTGCCGGCATCTCGTCTGTCTCTTTCTGTGCTGAACAGGACCTGTGGTGAGCATTCATTCCAGGACCTTTGATGACGTCACTCCGGTCATCACATGATCCATCACCATGGTAAAAGATCATGTGACGTACCATGTGATGACCGCAGTGACGTGATCAAAGGTCCTGTAACGGTACTTAATGCTCACCACAGGTCCTATTCAACAAAGGAGATGCCGGCTACACGATCAAGTGGACTAAGGTGAGTTAAATTATTATTATTTTTTTAACCCCTCCAGCGCTGTTTTACTATGCATTCTGTATTCAGAATGCTATTATTTTCCCTTATAACCATGTTATAAGGGAAAATAATAATGATCGGGTCTCCATCCCAATAGTCTCCTAGCAACAGTGCGTGAAAATCGCAAGCATCCGCAAGCAAGTGCGGATGCTTGCGATTTTCACGCAACCCCATTCACTTCTATGGGGCCTGCGTTGCGTGAAAAACGCAGAATATAGAGCATGCTGCGATTTTCACGCAACGCATAAGTGATGCGTGAAAATCACCGCTCATCTGAACAGCCCCATAGAAAAGAATGGGTCGGTATTCAGTGCGGGTGCAATGCGTTCAACTCGCGCATCGCATCCGCGCGGAATACTCGCCCGTGTGAAAGGGGCCTAAGTGAGACATTATAAACTTTCTTAATATGCAAATTTCTAATAATTTCAGGACACTATTCATCATTAAAAATACTGCAAAAAAGCTGCCACTTGGGGACACATAACAAATGAGATTTCAACAGGTACAGCAGGCTTGACTTCAAATTAAAAAGTAAGACAAGTTATATTTTTAAAATATTTGCTATAACTCACCATACCTTCTAATCTAAATAGACAGCACAGAGGACAAGTAATACCTTCTCTTAACCTTAACCCTTTGCATCAGAGAACACTAAAACCTTGTCATGGCCAGTCTTCCTGAGACTCTTCAAAGCATAGTAGGTTTTGGGAAAGTCAAGAAAAACAGTAGCTTTTAGAAGGTAAAATGTAGTAGAGCAACTGGCCTTACCTACAAATCCAGAGAAGCCAAGTGGGCTCTGCAGGCCATATAATAGCTTTACAAGTAAGAAATAGAAAAAGAACAGGCATGTGGGGTTTCAAGGAAAGCAATTACTTAGTGTTAGGTTTGGTACAATACAGCCAAGCGTCAATTGTCATTTACATTTGAAGCCTCAGGTCTCAAGGTCTGACACCTGGGTCAATCTCCCTATTTGTAAAAGGGAAGACCTTAAGACATATGCTTAGAAATGGAAGGAATGCTAAATGAAATCAAAAATCAGTTTGTCCTCCTGTATAGAGGTGTATGTCAGGCATGCACTCTTCTAAATTGGAGTTTTGGTACAGAAAAAGATTCCTTTATTAAAGGAAATTGCTGGTCCTACTCCTAAAGCAAAGTGCCTCAACTACATATAAATGAAGTGGTAACCGATTGTACGTATACAAAGCTGCAATAAAGGAAGGTACCGAACCTCATCTTATACATCTAATTAGTAACAAATATACTGTATTTTATCGGCTTTAAAACTCAACTTTCTGGAAAAGCTGCCTTTTTTGATCAGACAAATGGACTATAAAATGGATCCTAACGCATCCAAACTGAGGCCTTCCGTTAGGAGCCGTCTTACCATTCAAGTCAACGGTGGGGAAAAAAAAATGGACATCACTTTTGCAGGAAACAAATGAGCAGCAGGCTGTGCTTTTCTGCCTGGTAAAATGGCAGATCCTGCAAGAACGGATACAGACTGATGATTTTACAACTACCCCCCTCAATAAATGGGTGCTTGGATCTGTCATATTCTTTTTTTCTGTTTAAAAAAAAAAAAAAGACGGAACAGAAAAAGGGAAAGCTTACCTGAAATGTCAACTCCCCCTAAAGTACAGTAGTATGGCGGCACTATGTTAGGGAATAGCATCCTGAGATCTTATTGATGTAAGTGCAAGGAATCGTGACCAGTTACAAGAATATACCCGCAGATGCCATCATCAGAATAGCAGTGTCATTGATAGCAGCCTGACTCCTTGGCATAACAACACTATATAAATAAAACTACATCTCCTGAGGTTCCACATTTATATTAAAGACATTGAATTTGAACCAAAAAGCTTTCTTCTAACTAAACACAATAAGGGCCATACATGAAAGGAATATTGTATGTCATTTTCTGGTACAGAGCTCATTAGAAAGAAACATCTTTGGCCATTTACATGTCATGGACATGTGTCAATTCTTTATACTGAGAAAACAAAGCCTTGTAGATGAAAGGCCAGACCTGCTGTAGTTGCATCGTGTGCCCTATTCTCTAATGACATGATGGCAAAGGCCGTCTTAGATCATCCTCTGCCAAGTGTTGATACATTATAATATGCTCATTACCAAGGTGCCCATCTCCGAGCGATGTCTAGAAGACAAATGAAGAAGCACAAGTAGTAGCAACAGCATAGTGGTCAATGGTAGAATTCTCTTAGCTTAGAACGTGTTTTATCCGTGTTAAATGGATGAATGGAAAAAAAAATATTAATTATCCACTAAAACCTGCTAAATAAATACTGTATTTCAAGTTAAGGGTAGCTAGGAAAAAGAGACACCACAATGTTCAGGTTCCATTCATTTAAAATTAGAGCATGGTGAAACCAGGGACTGGCCCCATATACAGAAGCATAAAACCCGTTGGAGTAAATTCCAGCTGCGTGCCAGCTAATCCGCTGTATACAACATTTCAGCCTAAGGGCTCATGCCCCAAGTGCATCCTACATCACGGACCCATTGACTTCAATGAGTCCGCAATCCAGGAGATGCTGAACGGAGGCACGGATCGGAAGCCCACGGAAGCACTACAGAGTTCTTCTGTGGCGTTTCTGGCCGTGCCTCTGCACCGCTAAAAAAGTAGCGCATGCAATACTTTTTTGCGGTGCGGACCGTCAGATGCGGATCGCGGACCACATTCAAGTGAATGCGTCCGCGATCAGCATGCGGCTGCTCCACGGTGTGTGCCCATGCATTGCGGACTGCAGCACGGGCATGGAGCCCTTACGTTCGTGGGCATGAGCCCTAATGCTGAGGGGTTTGTCAGGAGGTAAATGTTGCACACCAAATTATAGACCAGGGCGTCAATGAATACATAAGTAGGAAGAAATCAAGTCTATCCAACAGCCCCACTAGAGAAAAATGTCTTCCTTAAAAAAGATAGTGTGGCACCTGGGGGGTTAAATGCAGAAATATCCTTTTCATCATATCTATAATACTGTATTGATGTTTCTCCTTGATCTGTTTTCTCTTTATCTGTTGACCTCTGTTTTTATGCATGTTTTAACTCCGTGTTTTTATCTAGTTTATTCAGGCTGTCGTGATTTTTTCTATCGGTGGCTGTTTGGAATTTAATAGGATTGACGGTTTTATGAATGGCTTGAAAATGGACTGGCACAGTGATGGTGGGACGGTGTTCTTTTGTTGGCATTGCACGAACGCCGGATGAATTATATTATTAATTTTAAAAAAACTCTGTGGTATTTTTCTAGTTATTCATTATGTATTTTAACTATATGTATATTCCTTAGAGGGGAGTCTCCATATTTGTATATATGAGCACTATGCACTTTATCACTATGGGTTGCACTGCATGTTTCACTTGCACATTTTTTCTTTCTCTTTTTTAATTAATTTTTTCAATTTTATATCCTATGTAGATCACATTGTTGCACGTATATTTATAGTACCCTTATATAGATGTGTATGTGAAATATGATTTATTTTTGCTAAACAGTGGATTACATATTATACACTATGATTTAATTCTGCACACTATACATCGAGAGGGGGCCTATATTTTGTAGAATGTTTTATTATGAATTTTTCTAGTATTTCAAGTATTTATTGATCAGGGGCCTATAACATAGTGGCGTTTGGTCATTAGCACACGCACTAGTGGTATTCATTATACATACAATAGTTTTATGCACGTCATGTATAGGGTTGAGCAGTATATACTGTGGAATGTATTCCTTTTGGTTTTTTAATAATTATTGATTAGGCTACACATATGGTGCTGAGTGGTTTCTACATGTGAGTCTTTATATGTACTAATGGTATGTGTGTGTGTATATATATATATATATATATATATATATATATATATTTTACCTTTGACAATTATGCTTTTATACAATCATGTTATTTTTCTCTGCAATTACATATTGAATCAATGTCATACATATTTGACTTAGGTGTATCCACACCATAGTATCAACTAATTGTATATATTATTTTGGGGTCAATTTGTTGTGTCTGCCATTCTCTGCCATTGCGGTGCCGGTGTGGTGTGTTGTGCTCCACGCTGGAGAGCACTACTTCAGTCTTTTGCCATACTGGAGCGCACGACCATATATTTTCTGTGAGCCTGGGCACCACATGAAACACGCGTCATGGGCCTCGTCTTGACACGGCGTGCACGCACTGGTTCCCGTCCGATCTGATGCCCATTAAGTGAGACGCCACAGATGCTTTGAATAATTACAACTGGTAACAGTGCTGTATAACGTTTTAATGATGTCATGTGATGATAAAAGGAGGAGGTGTTTGATTGATTCCTTATCCCCGGAAGAAGCCTGTGTGGAGAAACGGCGTTTGGAGGAGGCGACTGCAGAGTCGGCGTGCCACAGACGGTACTGACATGAATTGACTTCCTATCCTGCCCTTATATAGGCTTGGTAAGTAACCCATATGTGGCCATCGTGCCCTGGGTGCTAATAAGGTTTCCTGTGGACATATTGCGATAGTGGTTTCATTGCTGGATTACACTCAGACTGACAGACTCTGCAGTTCCCTCTTTGCCCTCTCTAGGGGTCTCACCTGCTGTTGTTCTATCTACATGATTTTATAGGTATTGTATGAATCAAATAAAGTATATATATTTTTTCAATCTAGATGGAAGAAATTTTTCTTGGGCGGCAAGAGGTAAATGTTGAAGTATTGAAATAACTCTTGAATTGCCTGTTGTGTTGGGAATCGCGACCCATTAGTGGATAGCCTCCCTTCTATTGACTTTAAAGTAAAAAATTTACCAAGAAGACAAATCGATAGGCAATTCACTAAGCTGAATAACCTAAATGGGGTTTAGGGCTATAATTAACCCCCTCTGGTGGGATTAGCGCGTTAAACCATTTATTTAGGTCAAACATAAAGAGGTTTTGAATAGTTATGGGGGAGGGGAGGACGTGTAGCAGTGACAAATACAGTCCAGTCCCATATGAAAGAAAGTGGTGAGAACAATACATTAGAGACATCAGCTGTCTATAAACACTAGTGTCATCTGTCAGTCTGTAACATGTAACTTACAGCCAAAGACAATATGGACTTGCACATTGATAAAAAGAGGACACTAAAAATAAAAAAAATCTAATGCAAATGGTAAATTAGTCAACTACAACCACAGTACACTTTTCACTTTATATATTAAAAAACATGACTATAGTAGTTGAAGCAACTGCTCAGCAGTGTTGGTGTCCAGCTCAATCCGACAACTACATTATATAAAAGTTATATGCACAGTAGTGTTGGTGTCCAGCTCAATCCGACAACTACATTATATAAAGTTATATGCACAGTAGTGTTGGTGTCCAGCTCAATCCGACAACTACATTATATAAAGTTATATGCACAGTAGTGTTGGTGTCCAGCTCAATCCGACAACTACATTATATAAAGTTATATGCACAGTAGTGTTGGTGTCCAGCTCAATCAGACAACTACATTATATAAAAGTTATATGCACAGTAGTGTTGGTGTCCAGCTCAATCCGACAACTACATTATATAAAGTTATATGCACAGTAGTGTTGGTGTCCAGCTCAATCCGACAACTACATTATATAAAGTTATATGCACAGTAGTGTTGGTGTCCAGCTCAATCCGACAACTACATTATATAAAGTTATATGCACAGTAGTGTTGGTGTCCAGCTCAATCAGACAACTACATTATATAAAGTTATATGTTCAGTAGTGTTGGTGTCCAGCTCAATCCGACAACTACATTATATAAAGTTATATGCACAGTAGTGTTGGTGTCCAGCTCAATCCAACAACTACATTATATAAAGTTATATGCACAGTAGTGTTGGTGTCCAGCTCAATCCGACAACTACATTATATAAAGTTATATGCACAGTAGTGTTGGTGTCCAGCTCAATCCGACAACTACATTATATAAAGTTATATGCACAGTAGTGTTGGTGTCCAGCTCAATCCGACAACTACATTATATAAAGTTATATGTTCAGCAGTGTTGGTGTCCAGCTCAATCCGACAACTACATTATATAAAGTTATATGTTCAGTAGTGTTGGTGTCCAGCACAATCCGACAACTACATTATATAAAAGTTATATGCACAGCGGAAATTGCAGGATGCACACGTCGGCCGGCGTTCATATTTTGTGGATCAAAAGTTTATGGACCACAAAATACATACAGTTGTGAGCATGAGGCCTCAAGGTTATTCTCATCTCAAACATTTAAGGTTTATCCACCAGATATGCCATAAGCGTCTGATAGGTGAAGGTCCCAGAGGTAGTACCTGCAGCTACCTATTGAACAGGGCCTCCTCTGCTTGGATGTGGCAGCCGGAAGTGGTTGGAACTACAGAAACAGTCAAGGGACCTGTACTATGCTTCCACACAACTGAATGGAAATTGCAGAATAAGCATAGCACAGCAAGCTGACCTATTTCCACATCTCACAAGTTATGAAAACGGTACAGCTCGTTTCCATATATTGCATGGGAGCTACAGAAATAGCATAGCACAGCCAGCTTAGTTGTTTCCATAATCCTGACCAACTTTGGTCACCACCTCCTGTAAAACTCAGATTTGTTAGATTAGCTGAAAGTAGTAGCTTCAAGTACTACATTAAGTACTAGTAAAGAGATATTGCAGCAGACTGAAGAGATTCAAGAGATACTGCAAGAGATTGGCTTAGAGTCTCCAACTGGCTCATCTGTGTTGTTTTTGCTGATCATTGCTTGAGAAGAGGTAAGGAATTCGGTCAGCTGTTTGCTATTGTGCGTTTGCTAATGAGCCTAGCTCACTAAGGTGTTACATTTGTTGCTGGGGGAGGAGTTTGGGAAGGAGTGTGTGTATATATAGAGACAGACTCATTAGCTGGCCTAATTCATTAGCTGAAAGTACTACATTAAGTACTAGTAAAGAGATATTGCAGGAGATAGTCAGGAGGTAGGCTGGAAGGTGGAAACAATACAAAAAAAAAAGGTAAGATTTGTTTGATTTAAAGTTACAAATTTATTTTTTTATTTTTTTCTCCTCTTTAAAATGGCAGACTTGGTTCAGTGCAGGAATTGTTGTGCATTTATTTCATGTTCCACTCTTTGGAGATTCGGATGCTGTCAGATCTGTAGACAGTTCTCCTTACTGCAGCAGGAAATTGCATTTTTGAAAGCTGAAATATTTAAATTATCTGTTAAACAAACTCCAGCTAGGACTGCTGCAATGCCACTGCCACAGAGGACCCCCAGAAATGGCAGATGGGTTAATGTAGGTTCTGGAAGTCTTAGAGTGGTGAATAGAAGACATGTCCCACAGTCGGTGGTTCTCCATAATTCATTTGCAGCACTCTCAGAATGTAAGGACAACATGGATATGGACTCAAGCACAGAGGGTGAGAAACCATCGACTCCTATGTCTAATGTATGCAACAAAAAAGATAAAGTGAAGTCTCAAAGGATGCAGCTGTTGCTGGGTGATTCAATCATAAGAAGTGTGGAGCTTAAAGAAAATGGTTTTGTGAGATGTCTCCCTGGGGCTACTGCTAGAAGAGATAGAAGACGTATTATTAATATTGTTAAGCAAGCAAAGCAGGAAGGGGACGTGGATGTTCTTGTCCATCTAGGGACAAATGACCTGGCTTGCAATGAAGTGTCAGAGGTGAAAAAATCTTTTATCACACTTGGTAATGACGTACAGGATTTTGCATCCACCATTTCATTTTCTGAAGTTCTGCCTGTGCATAATGTTCAGAATGATAGGCAGAGGCGCATAAAGGAGTTCAACATATGGCTTGGTAAATGGTGTCAAGAGCAAGGATTTGGCTTTATTTCTCATGATAGCTCTACTTGGAATAGAAAGGAACTGTACAAAAAAGATGGTTTGCATCTTTCTCTCAAAGGAACAAATGTACTTAGTGAACAGCTCCAAGAATTTGCGAAAGAGTATTTAAACTAGGAAGGGGGGGGGCAAAAGAGTGAAAATAAAAGAGTCCAATTGCCCCCCGAAACAATGCCAGAACAGGTCAGAAGCACAGAGGTTAAGAAATGATAAGCTCAGAGTCCTGTCTACAAATGCTCGCAGTTTAGGTAAAAAAAATCAATGAACTTGGGTCAATAATGGCATCTGAGAATGTAGATTTAGTGGCTGTTACGGAGACATGGTTTAATGAAAGAAATGACTGGGACATAACCATACCAGGGTACTCTTTATACAGAAGAGACAGAGAAGGCAAGAAAGGAGGAGGAGTGGCCCTGTATGTGAAAGATAGCATTAAATCTAACCTAATACAAGTTGGTGAGGCCAACATAGAGTCAGTTTGGGTTACGTTGCAGTTTGCTAACCATGCAGTAACTCGTGTAGGTGTGATATATAGACCACCTGGTCAAGTTAAAGAACTAGATGATCTACTAGTTGAAGAAATAGCTAAAATGACAATGAAAGGAGAGGTTATCATTATGGGAGATTTCAATCTTCCAGATATAAACTGGAAAACCAAAATAGCAAGTTCTACCAGGAGTACAGATATTCTAAATTCCCTACTGGGGTTATCTCTACAACAAGTGGTTGAGGAGCCAACCCGGAGGGAGGCCATTTTGGATTTGGTATTCACAAACGGGGATTCGGTATATGATGTCATTGTAGGCGAAACCTTGGGATCTAGTGATCACCAGTCAGTGTGGTTTAATATAAGAACTGTGAAAGAGTCCCACCACACAAAAACAAAAGTTTTAGATTTTAGAAAAACAGACTTTTCAAAAATGAAATTAGTCATAAATGAGTCCTTATCAGACTGGAACGGATTACATGGAGTCCAGGAGAAATTGGACTACTTAAAAGGTGCATTATTGAAGGCAACAGAAAATTGCATTAGACTCGTCAGTAAAAGCAAAAAAAGGAGGAGACCACTGTGGTACTCAGCAGAAGTGGCCCAAATCATTAAAAATAAAAAGCTAGCATTTTGTAATTATAAAAAAACCCAGAGCAATGAAGATAAGGAAATCTACAAGATTAGGCAGAGAGAGGCCAAGCAAGTTATAAGAACTTCTAAAGCGCAGGCAGAAGAAAAACTAGCTCAGTCTATGAAAAAAGGGGATAAGACATTCTTCAGATATATAAATGAAAAAAGGAAATTAAAACAAGGAATAACTAAATTAAAAACAAAGGACGGAAGGTATGTAGAAGAGAATAAAGGGCTAGCCGACTGCCTTAATGAATACTTCTGTTCAGTTTTTACAAAAGAAAAAGGAGAAGGACCTCCACTAGAAAGAATGACTATTAAATCGTTTGATGCATGTATCTTTACAGAGGAAGATGTTCTAAGTTTGCTGTCTAAGGTGAAGACAGATAAGTCACAGGGGCCTGATGAGATACACCCAAAATTATTAAAAGAGCTTAGTGGTGAGCTGGCAAAACCGTTGACAGATTTATTTAACCAATCATTAGTAACAGGAGTCGTCCCGGAAGATTGGAAATTGGCAAATGTCGTGCCCATTCACAAGAAAGGTAGTAGGGAGGAATCGAGCAACTATAGACCAGTGAGTCTGACATCAATAGTAGGCAAATTAATGGAAACCCTATTAAAGGATAGGATTGTGGAACATCTAAAATCCCATGGATTGCAAGATGAAAAACAACATGGGTTTACTTCAGGGAGATCATGTCAAACAAATCTTATAGATTTTTTTGACTGGGTGAATAAAATAATAGACGGTGGAGGTGCAGTAGACATCGCATATCTAGATTTTAGTAAGGCTTTTGACACTGTCCCACATAGAAGACTTATCAATAAACTGCAGTCATTGAGCATGGACTCCCATATTGTTGAGTGGATTAGGCAGTGGCTGAGTGACAGACAACAGAGGGTTGTAGTCAATGGAGAACATTCAAAACAAGGTAATGTTACCAGTGGGGTTCCACAGGGATCTGTACTGGGACCGATTTTGTTTAATATCTTCATAAGTGATATTGCAAAAGGCCTCGCTGGTAAGGTTTGTCTTTTTGCTGATGACACAAAGATATGTAACAGGGTTGATGTTCCTGGAGGGAAACGCCAAATGCAAAAGGATTTAGGAAAACTAGAAGAATGGTCAGAAATTTAATGTGGATAAGTGCAAGATAATGCACCTGGGGCGTAAAAACCCAAGGGCAGAATATAGAATATTTGACACAGTCCTGACCTCAGTATCTGAGGAAAGGGATTTAGGAGTAATTATTTCAGAAGACTTAAAGGTGGGAAGACAATGTAATAGAGCAGCACGAAATGCCAGCAGAATGCTTGGATGTATAGGGAGAGGTATAAGCAGTAGAAAGAGTGAAGTGCTTATGCCGCTGTACAGAACACTGGTGAGACCTCACTTGGAGTATTGTGCGCAGTACTGGAGGCCATATCTCCAGAAGGATATAGATACTCTAGAGAGAGTTCAGAGAAGAGCTACTAAACTAGTACATGGATTGCAGGATAAAACTTACCAGGAAAGGTTAAAGGACCTTAATATGTATAGCTTGGAAGAAAGAAGAGACAGAGGGGATATGATAGAAACTTTTGAATACATAAAGGGAATCAACTCGGTAAAGGAAGAGAGCATATTTAAAAGAAGAAAAACTACCACAAGAGGACACAGTTTTAAATTAGAGGGGCAAAGGTTTAAAAGTAATATAAGGAAGTATTACTTTACTGAGAGAGTAGTGGATGCATGGAATAGCCTTCCTGCAGAAGTGGTAGCTGCAAATACAGTGAAGGGGTTTAAGCATGCATGGGATAGGCATAAGGCCATCCTTCATATAAGATAGGGCCGGGGGCTATCCATAGTATTCAGTATATTGGGCAGACTAGATGGGCCAAATGGTTCTTATCTGCCGACACATTCTATGTTTCTATGTTTCTATGTTGCACATATGTAGACGGCCATACGGCATTTGCAGGTGCCCATTTTTCTTTCAGCTTTTTCACTTAAATGAAAAATAATAATTCTGCACAGTTTACTTTAAGGGGTCCGTGTGCTATGCGTTTGCAGTCAGTATTCTGCAAGTAGAATCGAGCAGGAACATCCTTGGGTTATTCCTCAAATTTAAAGGGAACTCGTCACCGGGATTTGATGTATAGAGCTGAGGACATGGGTTGCTAGATGGGCGCTAGCACATCCGCAATACCCAGTCCCCATAGCTCTGTGTGCTTTTATTGTGTCCAAAAAAACTATTTGATATATATGCAAATGAACCTGAAATGAGTCCTGTCCCTGACTCATCTCATGTACAGGACTCATCTCAGGGACAGGACTCATCTCAAGTTAATTTGCATATGTATCAAATCGTTTTTTAACACAATTTAGGCACACAGAGCTCTGGGGACTGGGTATTGCGGATGTGCTAGCGCCCATCTAGCAACCCATGTCCTCAGCTCTATACATCAAATCCCGGTGACGGGTTCCCTTTAAAACAGCTTTTACCCACATATCTGGAGGACATGCTTACATTTCAGTGGGTAGGCAGCAGCTCATCAAGTACCTGCATATCCCAGGATGTACTGAAATTAACCTTTGTTAACCCTTTCCCCCCTGTCTACAGATGAATATTTCTTTCAATTTAGAAGAAGGAATGAATGAACAAAAGGAGTCTGGGTTGCTTCACCTGTTCACTATAAGATCACTATGCCAACACTGTGGGGAGGAGAAGGGAACAGGGAAGATATTGAGCAAATTAGTCCACCACTGAATGCAGGAGAAGGTGGAGCAGAACACAGGACAGCAAAATTTAATGTACATAAAAAACAGCATTTTTTATTTTTATTGCATGTACAGTGTACTGTAATAATGCCTCATTGCACAGTATTCCTTTTTTAGGAATAACTTTAAAGGCATTATCTAGGATATGCCATCAAAGTCAGATAAGTGCGATTCACACACCTATGTCTAGAACGGCCCCCCGAAGTGAAGGTGAGCAAACCGCGCATACGCGGGTTTTCTCTATTCACTGCTATGGGAGTTCAGAAAATAGCCTACTTGTAATGGGACTGCTGGAAATAGCAGAGCCAGCTCTCGGCTACTTTCCCAACTCTGTGAATAGACTGGTGAATAGAGGGTGGCCCTACTTGTGCATTGTGCTCTCTTTTACATTAGGGAGCTGGTTCTGGAGATAGGTGAGGGTCCCAGAGGTGGGACCCGCACCTATCTCACTTTGATACCGGGGAATAGAGGGTGGCCCCACTTGTGCATTGTGCTCTCTTTTACTTTAGGGAGCTGGTTCTGGAGATAGGTGAGGGTCCCAGAGGTGGGACCCGCACCTATCTCACTTTGATACCGGGGAATAGAGGGTGGCCCCACTTGTGCATTGTGCTCTCTTTTACTTTAGGGAGCTGGTTCTGGAGATAGGTGGGACCCGCACCTATCTCACTTTGATGCCGGGGAATAGAGGGTGGCCCCACTTGCACATTGTGCTCTCTTTTACTTTATGGAGCTGGTTCTGGAGATAGGTGAGGGTCCCAGAGGTGGGACCCGCACCTAGCTCCCTTTGATGCCGGTGATTTGAGGGTGGCCCCACTTGTGCATTGTGCTCTCTTTTACTTTAGGGAGCTGGTTCTGGAGATAGGTGGGACCCGCACCTATCTCACTTTGATGCCGGGGAATAGAGGGTGGCCCCACTTGCACATTGTGCTCTCTTTTACTTTATGGAGCTGGTTCTGGAGATAGGTGAGGGTCCCAGAGGTGGGACCCGCACCTAGCTCCCTTTGATGCCGGTGATTTGAGGGTGGCCCCACTTGTGCATTGTGCTCTCTTTTACTTTAGCGAGCTGGTTCTGGAGATAGACAAAAATGTTTGTTTTTAATACCATGAAGCAAAGCCACGCACTTAAATATGTAAAGTATGAGCAGAGACACAATGCTATTCTAATGGCTTACACCTAAAAACAAGCAAATGAAACAAAGGCAAAATACACCTGACGGTAAATGTCTTTAAAAGCATCCTGGTGGCAGACATATTGCTGTGGGCATTCTTACATCAAGAAACACATGGTTGTGACACTCCACTACAATTGCATGGTTCACAGCTGTGGATTTCCCATGGAAGACAATGCAGCCACAGCTATGGTTACTGCTGGGTAAGACCGACACAACTGTCAGTGCTCAAGGGCCTTGACATACCCCCAGACCTGACATCCTAATTTTGTCACACCGTCGACTGCCATGAAAAGGAGGCTGGGGGGGGATAGAATAAGAACAGAGCTGAGCTTTTAGTAGTGCTACTCCCCGCTGTGCTGCCCTGGGGTGATAAAGAGGATGCTCATACTAATGTACCATTATTGTAAAACAGGCTCTGTAATTGTGGCAGAGGGTGGAATCCAACCTTTATCTGACCAGTATTGGCAATGTCTCGAACACACGCACAAAGCCCTTTTCAAATGACTCTTACACGGGTGAGTGCAGAAGTTTAGCATGTAGTTTTCTGACAGACATCAAGATCACTGGAAGCATAAATGGGGTCACCAGCCGTTCTTTTCCTCATATTCACAAACTGTGGAGGTGACCTCTGTATAGTGGATTTATACAGCTATTAGCAAAACCATGTCAGCACACAGGTAGATGATCAAGCAGGTGAATTTGAACCATTACCACAGCATAATGTTGGTTTACATACCACAATTACATATTCATTTGCGTTCAAATATAAAATTATTTAAAAAAATGGGGACTCTTTCATTTTACACCACAATCATCGCCAGGACTCATGCTTTGTCACATATAGACAATCTATATCTAGATCTGTCCGGTATTTTAAGTTTTGAAGCTTTGTGCTCTTTTCTCTTTCCACATATACTTCTATTCCCCAGTGAAGTATGTAATGTAACACACTGACCTAAAGTTATGTAATGAGTATGTAATGTGTCTGCACTAGAGAGGAGAGTTCCTTCCTGATAATCGCTGCAATCTCCTCCACAGTATGGGGAGGAGCGATCATTAATGCCATTGCTAGTCTCCATACAGAATAGATAATACAATCTGCTGCCGGCAAACGATGACTTAAGGCTCTTTCACACGAGTGGATGCCATGCGGGTAATCCGCAGCGTGAAAGAGAGCCAAGCCCCGCTCCGGACAGCAGAGACACGGAGCATTAACATGATTGATAACCTTGTAATTTTCCTACCGTTTAATAATCTGTGTACCAAACCTGTGATGTTAAATTTATAGGCCTCATAATCAAATGTCTGGTAAAAATGGGTCCTGAACATGTCCAAAGTACTCCTGCTCTACTTCTTTATATGCAGTTGTCAGGACATATGTTTCACTGTGCACACTGCTTAGTAAGTGTTGGAAGTGTGTGCAGTGAAACATATGCCCCGAAAGCTATAGAAATAAAGAAGCGGACCAGGAATACATTGGGCATGTGCTGGACGCTTCCATGGGCACCTGCACAGTGAAAGTGGTGAGGCAAGAGGACACAGTATCACACAACTCTGCTTTCTCCTATGTGCAAGATGCTTACCGCAAATCTAAGCAGTAACATGAAGGACGGGAGCGCACACTGCTGAACGGATGGGTGGGTGAATCTAGGCATCTTATGTATTTATATGTTATATGAATGGGCAGTGGAAAGCAAAGCCACTGTTTACATCTGAGGATGGGAGCAAAAACAAGCTACAAACCAGAAATCGGGAAGAAAGGCAATTTATGCAATGGAAGCAGCATATATTAATAAATAAATTAATTTTTATAACATTTAAAGGGAACTGGTCATCAACGTTCTGCTGCCCATACTAACGGCAGTATAAAGTAGAGACAGGCGAGCCGATTTCAGCAGTCTGTCATTTATAAGTTAAAAGTAAGTGGTTGCCGAGAACCAACATCACAATCATTGCAGACTGAGCCTTGAATAGAGTCACGGCCACCTGAGAAGAGTCCTGGTTATTCATGATCTCCTGCCCACCTGCTGATGACTGACAGGCTTCTACCTAGTCTTCTCCCTTTCTCTCTAGGAGAGAACTGCCAATCATCAGCAGATGGGTGAGAGAGCAGGAGATGATAAATAACCAGGACTCTTCTCAGGTAGATCTGACTCTTTTCCAGGCCCGGGCTGCAATAGTTATTATGCTGGTTCTCAGCAACCACCTACTTTTAGCTCATGAGTGACACACCGCTGAAATCAGCATTTCTATCACTAATTTTTGCTGTCCTCAGTGAGGTCAGCAAAAAGTTGATGACAGATTCCTTTAAAAAAAATAAAAAAGAGAGAAAGACAACAGAGAAAAATATGAGTTTAAGGGAACTTTCACACTTGCGTTGTTTGATTGCGGCAGGCAGTTCAGTTGCCTGAACTGCCTGCCTGATCAGGAAAACTGTATGCAAACGCATGTCATTTGCAGACTGATCACGATCCTGATCAGTCTGACAAACGCATTGCAATACCGGATCAGTTTTTCTGGTGTCATCCGGAAAAACAGATCCGGAATTTATTATTTTTCACATCTTTAAAAGGTCTGCGCATGCGCAGACCTGGAAACCGGATCCGTTTTACCGGAACAATTGATACCGGATCCGGCATTATTACATTTCAATGGAAATTAATGCCGGATCCGGCATTCAGGCAAGTGTTCCAGAATTTTGCCCAGAGAAAATACTGCAGCATGCTGCGGTATTTTCTCCGTCCATAAACCGTACAGTGACTAAACGGAAGACATCCTGATGCATACTGAACAAATTGCTCTCTATTCAGAATGGATTAGGATAAAACTGATCAGTTTTTTTCCGGTATTGAACCCCTGTGACGGAACTCAATACCGGAAAAGTTTAAAGGGATTCTGTCACCAGGATTTACCTTACAGAGATATTCATATGTGCCCATCAGTCTCCTTGTTTTGTATTAAATGATCCCACTCTTACTGCTCTGTGTGTCTTTTATTTGCCTACCAGTTAATTTATTCACTGCACGTGCCCTGACGTCATTCCTTCCAAGCACCGTAATCTCGTGTGCGCTGGGAGCCGGCGCATGTGCAGTTGGATCGACGAAGCCTATGCCAGTAGTCCGCACGGGCGCAGACTACTGTGTACACTGCACCTGCGCGAGATTACGGCGCTTGGAAGGAATGACGTCAGGGCAAGTGAAGTGAATAAATTAACTGGTAGTCGGTGCTGGGCTCCGGAACGATGGGCGCGGCCGGGCTCCAACGGATCGTGGGACAACCCCTTGGGCTCCTTATCAAGGTAATTTACATAGCAATCAAATCGCTTTTTGATGAATAAAAGACACACAGAGCAGTAAGAGTGGGATCATTTAATACAAAACAAGGAGACTGATGGGCACATATGAATATCTCTGTAGGGTAAATCCTGGTGACAGAATCCCTTTAACGCAAGTGTGAAAGTACCCTTAGGAGACCTCAGAGTGTCATATACCAATATTCAGGCCAATTGGAGAATCTTTGATTCTGATTGACTGTTTTCACAGATTTGACGTTCTCGTCTGCTCCAAAAGTCTATTTAAATTGGCACATCTAGGAACAGGGTTTCTACACTTTTTTCTGACACGCTCGACAAGGGGGCAGGGCTTAGAGAAAGGGGGGCAGCTTTGTGTGAAAGGAGGCAAGGCCCAAGACGTACCATTTAGAGCCTAAATTGCACCACAGTTCTTGTAGCGCACTAAATCTGCTCTGAATATTAGTTGAAGTCTTCACTTTTTTAGTAATTCATATAACCTCACAACCTTGGCAATAATGAGTGTATATACATCAGCTTATCAAGGTTTGACTTCCACTATACATGAAGCAGAACTTTGTCATTTTGTCCCATGAGCTTTTAGCTTTGAAAACACACAAAAGAACGAACCTTACCTTTGTTTCTTCTAAACGCAAGGCATCCAGCAAATAGTGCAGTAGTTCCTGGCTATCTTGCTGCTGGAAAGTTTTAAATCGAGGGGCCCTATAAAAGATGCAAATTCATAGCAGGTTTAATATCACAATGCTGTGGAAAAGCGTAAGCGTAGCACTGCATGAGAATTTCATGAGGGTTGTAATGAGGTTTTGCCATCACAGACAATGGGGGCATAGCGCTAGGATATGCCCCCATTGTCTAATAGGTGCGGGTCCCACCTCTCGTACCTGCACCTACACGGAGAACGGAGAGGGGAAAATAGTGGAGGGAGCACTGCGCATGCGCAGCCACCCTCCATTCATTTCTAGGGGCTGCCTCGGCTATTTCCGTTGACCCCATTGAAATGAATGGGAGCAGCGCTTGGTGGTGGCCGGACTCAGGGGTCCTCCAGCCACAACTCTCCCCACTCCGTTCTCATTGTAGACATGGGGCATATCATAGCGATATGTCCCCATTGTCTATAATGGGAATACCACTTTATTATAAAAATAAATAAAAGTCTGGCCAAAACACTATAGCAGACTTTCCAGATTTTGTGCAACTACAGACTTAAAGAGGTTGGCCAATATCCTACAATATTTTCCAATAGGTCCTAATCTATTTTTGGTGTGACAAACACCAAAGTGACAGTGTTGGCGTGATTCGCCCACGTCACCGATTTCTGTGACGTCTCTGGATGGATCCTCTACAGTGCATGAAATGAACAGTAAAAAGAATCTGGGAGTCTGTTTCCTATACTTAGCATAGATAACTAATGCTAGTACTGCTGTGCGCTACAACATCAATTAAACCATCCCTTTGGTACTTTCATCACCACTTCTGACCCCAGAAAAAAACGCAATTAAAAGTACCAAAGGTATGGTTTGAATGATGTTGTAGTGCACAATAGTACTTTAGCATTAGAAATATATGCCCAGTATAGGTGACAGATTCCCTTCAAATATTGATGACCTTTCCTTCCCTGCCCCCGCCGATCAGTTTAAAGGGGTTCTCCGGGAATTAAGAAAATGAAAATACTTAAAGGGGTTCTGCAGTTCTTTTAAACTGATGACCTATCCTCTGGATAGATCATCAGCATCTGTTCGGCAGGGTCCAACACCCGGGACACCTGCCGATCAGCTGTTTGAGAAGGCAGCGGTGCTGGCAGTAGCACCGTGGCCTTCTCACTGTTTACCGCAGGCCCAGTGACACCACGACTCGTATCACTGGCCTGGGCACGGCCATTCAATTGAGCAGAGCTTAGCCCCACCCAGGCCAGTGATACTAGTCGTGATGTCACTAGGCCTGAGGGAAACGGAGAGAAGGCAGCGGTGATCCTGGAGCGCCGCTGCCTTCTTAAACAGCTGATCGGCAGGGGTCCCGGGTGTCGGACCCCCGCCGATCAGATGCTGATGATCTATCCAGAGGATTGATCATAAGTTTAAAAGAACTGCAGAACGCCTTCAAATATTACTTTATTATAAATACACTGCTCAAAAAAATAAAGGGAACACTTAAACAACACAATGTAACTCCAAGTCAATCACACTTCTGTGAAATCAAACTGTCCACTTAGGAAGCAACACTGAGTGACAATCAATTTCACATGCTGTTGTGCAAATGGGATAGACAACAGGTGGAAATTATAGGCAATTAGCAAGACACCCCCAATAAAGGAGTGGTTCTGCAGGTGGTAACCACAGATCACTTCTCAGTTCCTATGCTTCCTGGCTGATGTTTTGGTCACTTTTGAATGCTGGCGGTGCTTTCACTCTAGTGGCAGCATGAGACAGAGTCTACAACCCACACAAGTGGCTCAGGTAGTGCAGCTTATCCAGGATGGAACATCAATGCGAGCTGTGGCAAGAAGGTTTGCTGTGTCTGTCAGCGTAGTGTCCAGAGCATGGAGGCGCTACCAGGAGACAGGCCAGTACATCAGGAGACATGGAGGAGGCCGTAGGAGGGCAACAACCCAGCAGCAGGACCGCTACCTCCGCCTTTGTGCAAGGAGGAACAGGAGGAGCACTGCCAGAGCCCTGCAAAATGACCTCCAGCAGGCCACAAATGTGCATGTGTCTGCTCAAACGGTCAGAAACAGACTCCATGAGGGTGATATGAGGGCCCGACGTCCACAGGTGGGGGTTGTGCTTACAGCCCAACACCTTGCAGGACGTTTGGCATTTGCCAGAGAACACTAAGATTGGCAAATTCGCCACTGGCGCCCTGTGCTCTTCACAGATGAAAGCAGGTTCACACTGAGCACATGTGACAGACGTGACAGAGTCTGGAGACGCCGTGGAGAACGTTCTGCTGCCTGCAACATCCTCCAGCATGACCGGTTTGGCATTGGGTCAGTATTGGTGTGGGGTGGCATTTCTTTGGAGGGCCGCACAGCCCTCCATGTGCTCGCCATAGGTAGCCTGACTGCCATTAGGTACCGAGATGAGATCCTCAGACCCCTTGTGAGACCATATGCTGGTGCGGTTGGCCATGGGTTCCTCCTAATGCAAGACAATGCTAGACCTCATGTGGCTGGAGTGTGTCAGCAGTTCCTGCAAGACGAAGGCATTAATGCTATGGACTGGCCCGCCCGTTCCCCAGACCTGAATCCAATTGAGCACATCTGGGACATCATGTCTCGCTCTATCCACCAACGTCACGTTGCACCACAGACTGTCCAGGAGTTGGCAGGAGTTTAGTCCAGGTCTGGAAGGAGATCCCTCAGGAGACCGTCCGCCACCTCATCAGGAGCATGCACAGGCGTTGTAGGGAGGTCATACAGGCACGTGGAGGCCACACACACTACTGAGCCTCATTTTGACTTGTTTTAAGGACATTACATCAAAGTTGGATCAGCCTGTAGTGTGTTTTTCCACTTTAATTTTGAGGGTGACTCCAAATCCAGACCTCCATAGGTTGAAAAATTTGATTTCCATTTTTTAATTTTTGTGTGATTTTGTTGTCAGCACATTCAACTATGTAAAGAACAAAGTATTTCAAAAGAATATTTAATTAACTCAGATCTAGGATGTGTTATTTTTGTGTTCCCTTTATTTTTTTGAGCAGTGTATATTCCCAAATACCTTTCATTAGTTACAATGGCTGGTTTTGAAAGGGGAGCAATCATTAGGAGAAATAAAATGGCCACCGTCCTATTAGTACACACAAAACCTGTCCGAATCACACAGGAGGACAAGTTACTTCACAACACTGAGCTAAAGAGCTGCCTCATCCTCCTTTCCTACTTGTCAGGAATTATGATCCTGATTACAGATAAGATGTATCTCTATAGGAATGAAGTTCATGAAAAGACATGAAGTACAGAGAGGTGGTAGGAATGTGGTTAACCCCTTAACGCATAATGCCGTACATGTACAGCATAATGGGCCCGCAATTGTATAGAGCGGGCTGCTGTGGTGAGCCCATTCCATACGAGGAGGGTGCTGGCTGTATGATACAGCTGGCACCCGTCCACAATAAAAGGGAATGGGGATCCCGTCTATCCCCGTCACTAAACCCTTCTAATACCGCAATCAACACTGATCGCGACATCTGTGGAGTTAGGCAGAGGGATGCGGCACCCTCTGCTTTCCGATCGGAGCCCCCGCAGTGAAATCGCAGGACTCCCATTAATTACTATGGCAGCCTGGACACTCCTGAAGCCTTCCAGACCTGCAATTTATGTTCCCTGCTGCTCTGTGCACGAGGCACAGCACAGCACAGCAGGGACAGTGTAAAAATCGTATTCACCCTTAGGCCCCTTTCACACAGGCGTTGCGGGAAAATGTGCGGGTGCGTTGCGGGAACACCCGCGATTTTTCCGCACGAGTGCAGAACATTGTAATGCGTTTTGCACTTGCGTGAGAAAAATCCCGCGTGTTTGGTACCCAAACCCGAACTTCTTCACAGAAGTTCAGGCTTGGGATCGGTGTTCTGTAGATTGTATTATTTTCCCTTATAACATGGTTATAAGGGAAAATAATAGCATTCTGAATACAGAATGCATAGTAAAACATCGCTGGAGGGGTTAAAAATAAATAAATAAATAAAATTTAACTCACCTTAGTCCACTTGATCGCGATACCCGGCATCTCCTTCTGTCTTCATCTGATCTCTGTGCAGCAACAGGACCTTTGGTGACGTCATTCCAGACATCACATGATCCATCACCATGGTAAAAGATCATGTGATGATCGGAGTGACGTCAGCAAAGGTCCTTTACCTGTAATTAATGCTCACCACAGGTCCTGTTTAGCAAAGGAGACAGAAGGAGATGCCGGGCCGCGATCAAGTGGACTAAGGCGAGTTAAATTATTATTATTTTTTAACCCCTCCAGCGATGTTTTACTATGCATTCTGTATTCAGAATGCTATTATTTTCCCTTATAACCATGTTATAAGGGAAAATAATAATGATCGGGTCTCCATCCCGATCGTCTCCTAGCAACCGTGCGTGAAAAATCGCACCGCATCCGCACTTGCTTGCGGATGCTTGCGATTTTCACGCAACCCCATTCGTTTCTATAAGGGCCTGCGTTACGTGAAAAATGCACAAAGAGGAGCATGCTGCAATTTTCACGCAACGCACAAGTGATGCGTGAAAATCTCCGCTCATGTGAACAGCCCCATAGAAATGAATGGGTCGGTATTCAGTGCGGATGCAATGCGTTCACCTCCCGCATCGCATCCGCGCGGAATACTCGCTCGTGTGAAAGGGGCCTAAAAAGATCTCTATTACGGTGAATAGGACAAGGGATCAAAAGATCCCAGGTTCTAGTCTTCTAAGGGGGCTAATAGTTAACAAATAAAAAGTAAAAAATAAATAAATTTTAAAATTAAAAAACAAAATATTAAAAGTTTAAACCCCCCCCCCCCCCCCCTTTCCAAATTTTACATATAAAAATAGATAAAAAAGAAAAAACTATATCAGGTATCACATCCGAAAATGTTTGAACTATAAATATATATTTTTTTCTTTTAATTCCTGTGGGGTGAACACCATAACAAAAAAAAAAACTGAATAACACAATTTTTTGTCATGTTGTCTGTTTAAAGAATTGAATAAGGCTACATGCACACGAACGTTGTTTGTTTCCGTGTCCATTCAGTTTTTGTTTTTTTTGCGGATAGCATGCGGACCCATTCATATCAGTGGGTCTGCAAAAAATGCGGACAGCACACCGTGTGCTGTCCGTGTCAGTAAGTTGTACATACCACAGATATGGTACCAATAAAAACTAAAGTTCATTACAAGCCCCCAACAAGCCCTCGTACAGCTCTGTAGACCCAAATCTATGGCTGTCAGAATATGGCTATGCAAAGAAAATTTTGATTTTTTTAAAGGTTTAAATTCTTTTTTTTTTTTAAGTAATTAAACTAAAAAAAAACTATACAAGTTTGGTATCGCCGCAATTATATCGAGCCACAGAATAAGGATGTCATGTCATTTTTAGCACACAGTGAATTCTGTGATGTCAAAACCTTGTCAGAATTGTGGAGGGTTTTTTTTTTTTTTGTTTTTACCCCACAAATAATTATTTTTTTCCTGTTTTTCAATACAAGACATGGTAAATTAAATGGTGGCATTAAAAAATGCATCTTGTACCGCAAAAAATAAGCCCTCATATGAATATATGAACGGAAAAGTAAAAAAGTTATGGCTATTGGAATGTGGGGTGGAAAAATCAAAAGAGTAAAAATGAAAGCAGGCCCTGTTTTAAGGCTTTAATGAGCAACAGCACTTGTATACAGTCTCCATTACCACAGTCTGTCCTCTTTGTACTTTATGTCTCCTCATGAGCTCTATTCCTGCAGAATGCTGCAGATCTTAACAGCTGTATTCAGGATCACAATCTTTAACAGAGGAGGAGAGGAGTATGAGGCAACTCTTTAGCTCAGTGTTGTGAAATAACTTGTCCTGCTGTGTGATTAGGACAGGTTTTGTGAGTACTAATAGGGCAGCGGCAATTTTGTTTCTCCTAATGATTGCTCCCTAGAGAAAACAAGCAATTATAACTAATGAAAGGTATTTGGGAATATATTTATAATAAAATATTTAAGCATTTTCATTTTCTTAATTCCCGGAGAACCCCTTTAAAGAGACTGGGGCACTCGGCCGAGCACTGCGGACTCTTCTTTGGCCTATGATGTTACATCCATGGCTTTTCGGCGACTCAATCCCATTCAAGTCAATGGGATTGAGCTGCTATACAAAGTAAATCCACTATACAATATACATGGTGGGCCATTTATATGGATACACCTTAATAAAATGGGAATGGTTGGTGATATTAACTTTCTGTTTGTGGCACATAAATATATGTGAGGGGGGGAAACTTTTCAAGATGGGTGGTGACTATGGGGGCCATTTTGAATCTAACTTTAGTTTTTTCAATAGGAAGAGGGTCATGTGACACATCAAACTTATTGGGAATTTCACAAGAAAAACAATGGTGTGCTTGGTTTTAACGTAACTTTATTCTTTCATGAGTTATTTACAAGTTTCTGACCACTTATAAAATGTGTTCAATGTGCTGCCCATTGTGTTGGATTGTCAATGCAACCCTCTTCTCCCACTCTTCCCACACTGATAGCAACACTGCAGGAGAAATGCTAGCACAGGCTTCCAGTATCCGTAGTTTCAGGTGCTGCACATCTCGTATCTTCGCAGCATAGACGATTGCCTTCAGATGATACGAGATGTGCAGCACCTGAAACTACGGATACTGGAAGCCTGTGCTAGCATTTCTCCTGCAGTGTTGCTATCAGTGTGGGAAGAGTGGGAGAAGAGGGTTGCATTGACAATCCAACACAATGGGCAGCACATTGAACACATTTTATAAGTGGTCAGAAACTTGTAAATAACTCATGAAAGAATAAAGTTACGTTAAAACCAAGCACACCATTGTTTTTCTTGTGAAATTCCCAATAAGTTTGATGTGTCACATGACCCTCTTCCTATTGAAAAAGCAAAAGTTGGATTCAAAATGTCCGACTTCAAAATGGCCGCCATGGTCACCACCCATCTTGAAAAGTTTCCCCCCTCACATATACTAATATGCCACAAACAGGAAGTTAATATCACCAACCATTCCCATTTTATTAAGGTATATCCATATAAATGGCCCACCCTGTACAGAGCTTTGTCTAGTATTCTATGAAAAGTGTCACAAAAATGCAAAAGTGCAGAGAAACATCAGTGAAAACACCCTTTAGGAAGCTTTTTCTTTTTTTTTTTTTTTACTGACATTGAAAAAAAATGGTATAGAAAGCAGAAAAACACTGTATATAAAGTAGATAAATCAGGTATGTAAGCTGACAAATCACACATAATGTAAAGGTAGGTATTAAAAGCTTCCCAGTGAACTACCCAACAGTCTTGTTGCGGTAGTGTAGTTTAGCGATGACATCATATGTACACACAAGTGTAACCGTTTCATAGGAAAACAATCAGTGAAAGAATGCAGATGACAGGCAAGCACCGGACAATAGATTTTACCAGGCATGCTGGTCCTACCTATCTTACTATTCTAGCATCAAATGTCTACTACAATTATGCAGTATACAAAACCATTATCACAGCAGCATTCCTCTGGATGAGCACAGCACGCTGTAGTAAATAGGGTATAACAGGAACTGTGGAAGAAAACACTCTGGCGACTATTCCTCAAAGTGTATTCCACAAGTCAACAATACAAGCAAAGATAAGAAAATGTGTCATATGTTGTAGTATGATTGAGAAAAAAAGACATTAAGTTCAAGGATGGGAGAGGATGTGGATACATGGAAAGGATGAGGGAAACCAGAATTCTACACATTTACATAAGAGGTCATCTAATTCTGTTCTAGAAATCATCTACACATCTTTTGAAGCCATCAGAAAATGACCTATTATTTAAATTACGTATTTATATTTAACATTTTTAAAGAATTTTGGGTGGTTATTTTAAATTTTCCATGTCAATATATTTTCACAAAAAACATAAAATCCGGCAGTTTTCCCACTGGCCACTAAGTTTAATAATAGGCGCCACTTCTTGGTCTGTACAGATCACTTTACTGCAGTTACCTGCTTATCTGTCCTTCTAATCCTGCCTGTAATGATATCACCTCTGTGTATAGATAAGACAGGATCCACCATTCACAATTGGTGGTTGTCTTATCTTATCTATTCTTTCCTTGTACAATGACTTCTACACAGGTCACAGAGCATGTCTAGAAAACTCTCCCATACAAGTCAATGAGGTCCCCTCCTTTCCATTGTGTCTGTGGCCCATGGGACTGCTGTAAAGCAGTTTTCTTAATGCTTACTAAATGCTGTTACTAACAGCTCAGGCAAGATGGCCGCCCCCATAACCATGTTCAGAAAATAGAATTTAAAAAAATCTGTAATCAGAAAATAAAAAGACATTAGAAAAAAGGAGATGTGTTGTAGATACAGTTTTTTGTGACACATTTCCTTTATGGCCAACTGGGCAGAGGTTAATTGGGAATAAACCGCTCCCGATAAGAATAAGCCTCATTTAGGTGCAGCAATCACCTCCTCTCTATGGGATCAGCCTCTTCCAATTCCCTGCGTCTGGGCAGCAGAACCCCTTGATCTGCTGCACAGAAATGATAATTCTGGTATCAGCATCAATGATGCTTTCACTTGATGAATGACATCAGAGGCAACTTTATACAGGGCATGTATTGGGAATGAGCTTTCCTGCTCTGACCAACTCCTCAGGCAGCCTATTCCACACATTCACATCACTGCTCTCTAATTTGGCCCAATTCCCATAGTTTCGGATCTTTTTTATGGCACACTTGAAGGCCTATAGAAAAAATGATGAATGGCAAAATAGGTTCTGAAATCCTCAATAACTAGATTCTTTTTAAATATTAGCACCAATAAACCAGTCAGGGCACACATAGCTCTCAGACTGGTTAATATAGGCAAATGCTCCACTTTTCATCTGCATTAACTTTGACACAGTGGTGCGCATTTGTGAGTTAGAAATAAATGGTGGACTAGGCACCACACAAAAAGGTGCAAATGACTGCAAAATGGTAGCAATATATAGTCACTTCCAGAAAGTTTATAAAAATATAAATTAAGAATAATAATGGTGATCATTCACAATTTTGGGCCCAATGAATACGGAAAGTAGTCCTGGATCAAAAAGCTCCCTAGTGTGAAAAAATCATCACCGCTGTGGAGTCTTCAACAAAAGAGAGTAAAATAGAAATCTACATATACAACTGCAGCCTTTACAGCAGGGCATGCTATTATGCTTCAGATTGCATTTGTAAATGAAAGCTCCTATATTGGGTTCTGTGCACAAGTCACCCTCCAGAATAGTACCAGACAGCATTAGCATTGATTCGCAGGAATCTGACAGCTAAAAGATGTGCACTCTTTTCTCCTTGAAAATATGCTCCGAGCAAGATGCTGGGAAGACTGGACTGCTGGGATGGTGGGCTGACTTGACCGCTCACAGATGTGAGGACATATGGGAGCCAGTGCCAGTAAGCTGCAACCTGTTGTACAGTGTCAGCAGAACAGGTTGGGCCCCGGCTAATGGTGACACGAAGTGAAGGGCGACCGTCAGAGATACATGCTATAGTCTCTACTCCTGGTAACTTGGCAACTAGCTTCGGATCATATTTAAGCAAATATGTTTAATAAGATGTAGCATAACTATTATAATCTAAAATAAAGCCACCGTTATATTGCAGAAATCTTTCAAGAGAAAAATTCCCGGATGAACACAGAAAATGACAAAAATTAACTCTTATACCAATGTTCATGCTCAAACTAGTTAGGCGACTTTCACATTAGCGCTTCTATTTTCCGGAATTGAGATACGTCATAGGGTCTCGATACCGGAAAAAAACACTTCAGTTTTGTCCCCATTCATTGTCAATGAAGACAAAACGTAACTGAACAGAATAGAATGCTCCAAAAAGCATTTTTTCTGACACAATCTAACACAATAGAAAACGGACCCGTCCCTCATTGACATTTAATGGAGTTCATGACGGATCCGTCTTGGCAATGTTAAATATAATACAACCGGATCCGTTCATAACGGACGCAGACGGTTGTATTATCAGTAACGGAAGCGTTTTTGCTGAGCCCTGCCGGATCCAGGAAAAATACTAGTGTGAAAGCAGCCTTAGAAATACAGGACGTTTATAGCTCATCACCTAGCACCTATTGTTATCTGTCCTTGTATCCTAACCTTCTCCCTGAATGCGAATGACAAGATTCATGTCAAATGAACATTATGAGAATCCCCAATTTTTAAGAAAAAACAAAGACTGATTTTTAACTATTAAAGGTGCAGGGATGATGGAGGCACAGGGCCTAGAAGATTGCAAGTCGTTTTGCAAAGCAATTTATTATATATTGAACCGCAAGATTGCACGTTCAAGTTCCCTAGTGAAACCAGTAAAAAAATAAAAGGTAAAAAAATGTGTAATAAACTGTATAATAAAAAAATAAAAAAAAGGTAGAAGCAATACAGATTTTGTACTGCTATCATTGGAACAACTGGTAGAATGAAGTTATTGTGTTATTTAAAACGCACAGTGTATGTCAGAATAAATATCTCAAGGGCAATGGAAGAACAGATGCCCCCCTCCCTCGCCCCCACAAAAAAATTAAAAATAATTCTAACTTAATGTACTTCAAAATAGTACCATTTGAAAATACTCATCTGGCAAAAGAACTATTATGCTGCTACATCAACACTAACATTTTAAAAAGTTCTAGCTTGTGGGAACGTGGTATCAGACGGGTCATAATAGGCACCACTAAGAGGTTAATCTATCACATTGTTCACTGAGGAGGGAACTTCATAAAATCCGTTAGCAGTTTTGCTATAATTCACTGAAAGACGACAAGTAAAAGATGTGCACTCTTTTCTCCTTGAAAATATGCTCCGAGCAAGATGCTGGGAAGACTGGACTGCTGGGATGGTGGGCTGACTTGACCGCTCACAGATGTGAGGACATATGGGAGCCAGTGCCAGTAAGCTGCAACCTGTTGTACAGTGTCAGCAGTATAACCCTGGCTAATAGTGACACGAAGTGAAGGGCGATCATGAGTGATACGCAAGCAGCTCTTTCTTTTAATGGAAAGCACCTTTACTTTAACACAGAAAAAAATTAACCGCACAAGATACGTTTTTCACACTGAAGTCAATACCACAACGATGCACAATGAAGAGAACCATATTTGTTGTTTTTCGTAAACAGCGCCACGTTGAATGTTGAATGTGTCTAGTGTAATGACAGACTTCAAATGTTAAATCAAACACTGTAGAACACAGAATTTTCTATATTCTTCCATAAATTTGACCTAAGACTGAATCAGTAGATAAAGATAACCAAATCAAACAAAAAATAGGTCAAAAATATTAGACTCGGTCATTTATTTATTGAGGAAAATGATCCAATATCACATCTCTGAGAGGCAAAATATGTGAACCTTTGCTTTCAGTATTTGGTGTGAACTCCTTGTGCAGTAATCTTTTAGGTGATTGCTGATTAGACCTGCACATTGGCATGGAGGAATTTTAGCCCATTCCTCCATTCAAAACAGCTCTAACACATTAAGGACCCAGGACGAGAATGCTGGTCCTAAAAGGCTGGTACTTAGTGTCCCAGGACGAGCATTCTCGTCCTGCGGTCCTTCCTCCCCCCCCCCCCTCCCCCCCACGTGCAGTGCCGCGATCAGCGGCAGAGATCCGGCTGTTACCGAAATGAAATTTTTTGACTCAATTTTACCACTATCATGAAGTACAATATGTGAAACGAAAACAATCTCAGAATGGCCTGGATAATAAAAGCGTTTTAAAGTTATCACCACATAAAGTGACACGTGTCAGATTTGCAAAAAATGGTCTGGTCCTTAAGGTGAAAAAATGGCAGGGTCCTTAAGGTGTTAACTGTTATGTTGAAGGGTTTCCTCCCAGAAACTGCTCGTTTCAGGTCCTCCCATAACATTTTTATTAGATTAAGGTCAGAACTTTGACTTGGCCATTCCAAAACTTTAACATTATTCTTCTTTAACTATTCTTTAGTAGAGCGACTTGTGCGCTTAGGGTCGTTCTGCTTCATGACCCAAATTCTCTTGAGATTCGGTTCACAGATGATCTGACATTTTCCTTTAGAATTTGCTGGTATAATTTAGAATTCACTGTTCCATCAATGGCTCAGATACAGAAAAACAGCCCCAAACCATCGTGTTTAACAGATGGGATGAGGTTTTTATGCTGGAATGCAGGTTTTTGAGTTTCAAGTTCTCAAGTTTGAAGATTAGTACAGCGCATTAGAGTTGGTGCCTGCTCCAGAGCGGAGTGGGTGCTATAGCTTTACACAGCAGAGCCTAATGTCTGCGATCGGCAATATTACCACTCACAGGCACTTAACCCTCCTCAGATGCCGTGGTCAACTGTGAATCCACTCATTGGTCGATATAGGTCAGATCCTCTGCGAGACAACCTGGCCAATCACAGGTATATTCCTTTGGAGTTCTACAGGTGGCAGTGCTACATAGGAATATAGTGAATTTCCCATTCATTACTGTATTAAAACACAGTAGTTGTATAGGAAAAGGAATATAATGATTGCTTGTGCAGGTGCCCTAGGGGGAATAAAAAATTTGAAAAAATAAATATAATCACCCACCCTTTCCCCAGTTTACAAATAAAAAGTACACAATAAAATAAAGATAATTTGCATCTCTGCATCCCAATTTGCCCATACTATTAAAATATAATTGTATTTATTCCATACAGTGAACGGAAAAAAATCTAAATGGTCGATTTTTGTTTCTTCTTGCTTCACCTCCCCAAGAAATTAATAAAAAGTGATTAACCACCTCAGCCCCCAGTGCTTAAACACCCTGAAAGACCAGGCCACTTTTTACACTTCTGACCTACACTACTTTCACCGTTTATTGCTCGGTCATGCAACTTACCACCCAAATGAATTTTACCTCCTTTTCTTCTCACTAATAGAGCTTTCATTTGGTGGTATTTCATTGCTGCTGACATTTTTACTTTTTTTGTTATTAATCGAAATTTAACGATTTTTTTGCAAAAAAATGACATTTTTCACTTTCAGTTGTAAAATTTTGCAAAAAAAACGACATCCATATATAAATTTTGCTCTAAATTTATTGTTCTACATGTCTTTGATTAAAAAAAAATGTTTGGGTAAAAAAAAAATGGTTTGGGTAAAAGTTATAGCGTTTACAAACTATGGTACAAAAATGTGAATTTCCGCTTTTTGAAGCAGCTCTGACTTTCTGAGCACCTGTCATGTTTCCTGAGGTCCTACAATGCCCAGACAGTACAAACACCCCACAAATGACCCCATTTCGGAAAGTACACACCCTAAGGTATTCACTGATGGGCATAGTGAGTTCATAGAACTTTTTATTTTTTGTCACAAGTTAGCGGAAAATGATGATTTTTTTCTTTTTTTTTTTTTTTTCTTACAAAGTCTCATATTCCACTAACTTGTGACAAAAAATAAAAACTTCCATGAACTCACTATGCCCATCAGCGAATACCCTGGGGTCTCTTCTTTCCAAAATGGGGTCACTTGTGGGGTAGTTATACTGCCCTGGCATTCTAGGGGCCCAAATGTGTGGTAAGGAGTTTGAAATCAAATTCTGTAAAAAATGACGAGTGAAATCCGAAAGGTGCTCTTTGGAATGTGGGCCCCTTTGCCCACCTAGGCTGCAAAAAAGTGTCACACATCTGGTATCGCCGTATTCAGGAGACGTTGGGGAATGTGTTTTGGGGTGTCTTTTTACATATACCCATGCTGGGTGGGATAAATATCTTGGTCAAATGCCAACTTTGTATAAAAAAATGGGAAAAGTTGTCTTTTGCCAAGATATTTCTCTCACCCAGCATGGGTATATGTAAAATGACACCCCAAAACACATTCCCCACCTTCTCCTGAGTACGGAGATACCAGATGTGTGACACTTTTTTGCAGCCTAGGTGGGCAAAGGGGCCCATATTCCAAAGAGCACCTTTCGGATTTCACTCGTCATTTTTTACAGAATTTGATTTCAAACTCCTTACCACACATTTGGGCCCCTAGAATGCCAGGGCAGTATAACTACCCCACAAGTGACCCCATTTTGGAAAGAAGAGACCCCAGGGTATTCGCTGATGGGCATAGTGAGTTCATGGAAGTTTTTATTTTTTGTCACAAGTTAGTGGAATATGAGACTTTGTATGAAAAAAAAATAAAAAAAAAAAATCATCATTTTCCACTAACTTGTGACAAAAAATAAAAAATTCTAGGAACTTGCCATGCCCCTCACGGAATACCTTGGGGTGTCTTCTTTCCAAAATGGGGTCACTTGTGGGGTAGTTATACTGCCCTGGCATTTTCCAGGAGCCCTAATGTGTGGTAAGTAGGTAAATGACCAGTGAAATCCGAAAGGTGCTCTTTGGAATGTGGGCCCCTTTGCCCACCTAGGCTGCAAAAAAGTGTCACACATCTGGTATCGCCGTATTCAGGAGACGTTGGGGAATGTGTTTTGGGGTGTCTTTTTACATATACCCATGCTGGGTGAGAGAAATATCTTGGCAAAAGACAACTTTTTCCATTTTTTTATACAAAGTTGGCATTTGACCAAGATATTTATCTCACCCAGCATGGGTATATGTAAAATGACACCCCAAAACACATTGCCCAACTTCTCCTGAGTACGGCGATACCAGATGTGTGACACTTTTTTGCAGCCTAGATGCGCAAAGGGGCCCAAATTCCTTTTAGGAGGGCATTTTTAGACATTTGGATACCAGACTTCTTCTCACGCTTTGGGGCCCCTAGAATGCCAGGGCAGTATAAATACCCCACATGTGACCCCATTTTGGAAAGAAGACACCCCAAGGTATTCAATGAGGGGCATGGCGAGTTCATAGAAATTTTTTTTTTTTGGCACAAGTTAGCGGAAATTGATATTTTTTATTTTTTTCTCACAAAGTCTCCCGTTCCGCTAACTTGGGACAAAAATTTCAATCTTTCATGGACTCAATATGCCCCTCACGGAATACCTGGGGGTGTCTTCTTTCCGAAATGGGGTCACATGTGGGGTATTTATACTGCCCTGGCATTCTAGGGGCCCTAAAGCGTGAGAAGAAGTCTGGAATATAAATGTCTAAAAAATTTTACGCATTTGGATTCCGTGAGGGGTATGGTGAGTTCATGTGAGATTTTATTTTTTGTCACAAGTTAGTGGAATATGTGACTTTGTAAGAAAAAAAAAAAAATTCCGCTAACTTGGGCCAAAAAAAAGACTGAATGCAGCCTTACAGAGGGGTGATCAATGACAGGGGGGTGATCAATGACAGGGGGGGTGATCAATGACAGGGGGGTGATCAGGGAGTCTATATGGGGTGATCACCCAACTGTCATTGATCACCCCCCTGTAAGGCTGCATTCAGACGTCCGTATGATTTTTACGGATCCGATCAGTCTATCAGTGGATCCGTAAAAATCATGCGGACATCTGAATGGAGCTTTACAGGGGGGTGATCAATGACAGGGGGGTAATCAATGACAGGGGGGTGATCAGGGAGTCTATATGGGGTGATCACCACAGTCATTGATCACGCCCCTGTAAGGCTTCATTCAGACATCCGGATGCGTTTTGCGGATCCGATCCATCTATCAGTGGATCCGTAAAAATCATGCGGACATCTGAATGGAGCTTTACAGGGGGGTGATCAATGACAGGGGGGTAATCAATGACAGGGGGGTGATCAGGGAGTCTATATGGGGTGATCAGGGGTGATCAAGGGCTAATAAGGGGTTAATAAGTGACGGGGGGGGGGGGGGGGTGTAGTGTAGTGGTGCTTGGTGCAACATATTACTGAGCTGCCTGTGTCCTCTGGTGGTCGATCCAAACAAAGGGGACCACCAGAGGACCAGGTAGCAGGTATATTAGACGCTGTTATCAAAACAGCGTCTAATATACCTGTTAGGGGTTAAAAAAATCACATCTCCAGCCTGCCAGCGAACGATCGCCGCTGGCAGGCTGGAGATCCACTCGCTTACCTTCCGATCCTGTGAACGCGCGCGCCTGTGTGCGCGCGTTCACAGGAAATCTCGCGTCTCGCGAGAGGACGCACCGGCGCGTCCACCCAGAACAACAGGACCGCCGCAAAGACGCAATCCTGCGTACGGCGGTCCTGAGGAGGTTAAAGGGCTTCTGTCACCCCCCAAAAGTCATTTTTCATTTTTGGGTTAATTAAAATCCTTATAGTGCGATTATTCAATATATAGGGCTCTTACCTTTTTCTGTTGTTTAGTTTCTTTAAAAACCGCACTTTTATAATATGTTAATTACCTTGCTACCAGCAAGTAGGGCGGTTACTTGCTGGTAGCCGCCGCATCCTCCTTTCAAAAAAACGCCCCCTCCTCCTGTTGATTGACAGGGCCAGCGAGCGCTCTCCTCCTCCGGCTGGCCCTGTCTGCAATTCAAATCCCGCGCCTGCGCCTTACGTGACTTCATTCGGCGCAGTCGCTCTGAGAGAAGGAGGCTCGCTTCCTCAGCACTCCCTCAGTGCGCCTGCGCCGATGACGTCACCTCTAAACCCGAAAGGGAAGACGTCATCGGCGCAGGCACACTGAGGGAGTGCTGAGGAAGCGAGCGTCCTTCTCTCAGAGCGCCTGCACCGAATAAAGACATGTAAGGCACAGGATTTGAATTGCAGACAGGTCCAGCCAGAGGAGGAGAGCGCTCGCTGGCCCTGTCAATCAACAAGAGGAGGGGGGTGTTTTTTTGAAAGGAGGATGCGGCGGCTATCAGCAAGTAACCGTCCTACTTGCTGGTAGCAAGGTAATTAACATATTATAAAAGTGCGGTTTTTAAAGAAACTAAACAACAGAAAAAGGTAAGATCACTATATACTGAATAATTGCACTATAAGGATTTGAATTAGCCCAAAAATGAAAAATGACTTTTGGGGGGTGACAGAAGCCCTTTAAAAAAAAAAAAAATCATATACACTCCAAAATGGTATCAATAAAAACTACTAACAGATCACCCCACAAAAAATAAGCCCTAAATCAGCTGTGTAGATGGAAATATAAAACAGTTATGGGAGCAGGCAGAAAATGGCAATTCAAAGAAAAAGAAAAATCTTTTCCAAAGTTTTTTTTTTTTTTTCAGTATTAAAGGGAACCTGTCATCAACTTGATGCTGACCTCACTGAGGACAGCATAAAATAGTGACAGAAATGCTGATGTCAGCGGTGTGTCACTCATGAGCTAAAAGTAGGTGGTTGCTGAGAACCAGCATAATAACTATTGCAGCCCGGGCCTGGAAAAGAGTCAGATCTACCTGAGAAGAGTCCTGGTTATTCATCATCTCCTGCTCTCTCACCCATCTGCTGATGATTGGCAGTTCTCTCCTAGACAGAAAGGGAGAAGACTAGGTAGAAGCCTGTCAGTCATCAGCAGGTGGGCAGGAGATCATGAATAACCAGGACTCTTCTCAGGTGGCCGGGACTCTTTTCCAGGCCCAGTCTGCAATTTGCATAAAGAATTAAAGTAAATAATTGCAGGAAAGTTGCAACCAAAATGGCTGCTGAGATTGGGTCATGTGACCAGTTCCGTCAATCAACGGCCTCCATTTACTTACACTGTGCATGCACTAATCCCCTGCCTGTCCCCAGTGTAAGTAATTAATCACCATAATCAACTCCACCAGTTAGTATGCCTCGTTTAAAAGGTTTGATCATGGTAAAAGATACACTTTAACTCAAAACTGAAGTGGGACAGGTTGACCTTATTTGAAACTACTAGTTGGATTCAGTGACCAATAGGATAGTCAAACTAGTTTCTTCATGGTCTTTCAAAATTTTGGGTCCATTTTCCCCTCTACACCTTTCACAACACACATGATAAAAGACATTCCTGACATGTCCCACTCTGTTAGGTAGACACAGCTCTTGTACAGCGTGACTCTCTCACTAAGGCTGCGTTCACATTGCTATCCGGTTAACGTATACAAAAAAGCATATGTTAACAGACGCCTCAGACAAATGCCATACATTGCCATCCTTTACCATACAGTTCCACTGTAAAAACAGTTATACATTAATGTACCGGTATATGGTTTTTACCGGACTCTACAGGATAAAAAGGCGCAGTGTGCTACGCATTTGTATCCTTTCCCCCCCCCAATGTATACATCAAACGGATGGCAAAATGTGATGTGAACCCTGCCTAATCTGGGGTCTCCTTGTTTTCATGGGATACAGCTTTAGGCATGAAGACATGTCTGTTGATATGAACAGCTCCAGAAATTAATTATAAGGTTTTTATCTCCCCAGTAAAAATGCCATGTCACAGTTTCCGTACAGCATTAAAATGTATGTAAAATTTTGTCTCGGCCAAAGACTTCGGTATTCCTATCTGCGTATTGAAATATATTTTAAGATAGGAATCCAAAGTCGGCTTTGGTACTGAGGTATGAGCCAGTACCAAAGCCCGACTTTGGATTCCTATTTTAAAATGCTTTTAATTAGGCAGATAGGAATACCGAAGTCATTTACCGAAGTCTCGCGCAACTTTCGGCCAAGACTAAGTTTTGCTACACGGAGCCTGTACATTTTAATGCTTTACAGAAACCGCATTAAAATCAAAAGGGGGTCATTTATTAAGACCAGCATTTTAGAACCCGGTCTTAATAACCCCTATAGCGTGTGGTGGGTTTGCCGAAGTTACGAAGAGGCGCTGGCCTCAACTTAACTTTGACCCATACAGCGCCGGTCTAAATGTAAGCCAGCGGACCTCCCTGCCCGTCCCCTTCCCCACCACGCCCACTTTTTTAGACCTGGCATGAGCAGGGAAAAGCCACAGATTGCAGCTCAACTAATTGTTGCACCGCAACCTGTGCCAGAAATTAGCCTAATATAGACGTATTTCTGGTTAATAAATGACCCCCCAATGTTTTTTAACAAATCGACTTCGGATCTATGATCCAAAGATCGATCTACTCGAGCCTAATACTGTTAATGATCCAACTTAAAATACTGAATACTGAGGGTTGTCAAGTCAATCCGGCAGGGTCTGGAAGGTTCTAAGTAATGTGTTTTTGATGATGCTTGCATGCAACTGCATCTGCTGAGGCACTGATTCTCACTCTGCCTCTATCCCATAGCAACAAATCACTACATTGCTTCTTACAACACTGTAGACCTATATTTTTCAACCTGTGGCTCTCCAGCTTTTGCAAAACTACAACTTCCATCATGCCGATAGCTGCGGGTTGTATGATCATGATTGGAGTTGGAGTTTTGCACAAGCTGAAGAGCCATAGGTTGGTAAACATAGGTCAACAGTATTGTAAAAAGCGCTGTAGCTCCCAACTTTTAAAAAAGGCCTAAGGACAATAACAGCAACAACCACACAGTGCCCCCACACAGTATTTAAGTCCCCTACACAGAAGTCATGCCCCCATAGATCCTCTACACGAGGGAAGGCCAACCAGCGGCTCTCCAGCTGTTGCAAAACTACAACTCCCAGCATGCCCAGACTGCGTACAGCTATCAACCTACACCAGGGCCTGGGAACAGCTGGAGAGCCGCAGGTTGGCCAGCCCTGCTCTACACAGTATTTATGCACACAAAGTGCTCCCATACAGTAGTTATGCCTCAATAGTTCCCCTTCCCTCGTACTGATAACAGCTTCACGTCCGCCCATAGGATATAAACGTCCTATGGGTGGACGTCTATTTCTGAAAGCACGTTTTAGAACGTCCTTTCAGAAATAGCAGCTGCACGCTAATCGTGCAGCTGCTGATCGGGTTGCCCGCTGTCAGTGACAGCAGGGCAACCCTAAGACAAGGCAGGGACAGTGCCCAGGTGTCCCTGCCTTCTAGATCGCCGCAGACACAGCGATCCGGGACTGGAGAGTGCAGGGGCTGTGTGAGGTCTCTCAGAGACCTCGATCAGCCCTGCTGTGAGGCTGTACAGCGCTGGATTGCTGCTGTACAGCCTCTCTAGGGGTGCATTTGTCCTGTAACTGGGGCTACTATGTCAGCCCCAGTTACAGGAGAAATCAACAGTGAAAAAAAAAAAAAAGTGAAGCAAATGTCCCCCAGAGGTCTTGTATGACCTTATGGGGGACGAAAAGTGTAAAATAAAAAAAATTAAAATAAAAGGTTGAAAATAAAAAAATAAAAAAAAGTTTCACATGTAAAAAAAAAAAAGTCCCCAAGTAAGGAATGAAAAAAAAAAGTTAAAAAGAAAAAAAAGTATACATATTAGGTATTGCTGCGTCCGTAAAAACCAGCTCTATAAAAATATCACATGACCTAACCCCTCGGGTGAACACCGTAAAAAAAAAAAAAAAAACTGTCAAAACAAGCAATTTTTGTCACCTTGCATCACAAAAGGTGCAACACCAAGTGATCAAAAACGCGTATGTCCCACAAAATAGTACCAATAAAACTGTCACCTCATCCCGCAAAAAATGAGCCCCTACATAAGAAAATCTCTCAAAAAATAAAAAAACTATAGCTCTCAGAACATGGACACATTAAAACATAATTTTTTTGTTTCAAAAATGCTATTATTGTGTAAAACTTTAATAAATGAGAAAATGTATACATATTGGGTATCGCCACGTCCGTAACGATCTGCTCTATAAAAATGTCACTTGACTGAACCCCTCAGGTGAACGCTGTAAAAATAAATAAATAGAAACTGTGCTAAAACAACCAATTTTTTGGTCACCTTGCCCCATAAAGTGTTATAATGAATGATCAAAAAATCATATGTACCCAAAAATAGTACTAATAAAACTGGCACCTTATCCCCTAGTTTCCAAAATGGGGTCACTTCTTGGGAGTTTCTACTGTAAGGGTGCATCAGGGGGCTTCAAATGGGACATGGCATCTAAAAACCATGTGGAGTTCCTTTTCTTCTGTGCCCTGCCGTGTGCCCATACAGCAGTTTATGACCACATGTGGGGTGTTTCTGTAAACCGCAGAATCTGGGTAATAAATATTGAGTTTTGTTTGGCTGTTAACCATCGATGTGTTAAAGAAAAAAATTGATTAAAATGGAAAATCTGCCAAAAAAGTGAAATTTAAAAATTTGATCTCCCTTTTCCTTTAATTCTTGTGGAACGCCTAAAGGGTTAACAAAGTTTGTAAAATCGGTTTTGAATACCTTGAGGGGTGTAGTTTCTACAATGGGGTCATTTATGGGGGTATCCACTATGTAGGCCCCACAAAGTGACTTCAGACCTGAACTGGTCCTTATAAAGTGGGTTTTGGCAATTTTCTTATAAATTTGAAGAATTGCTTCTAAACTTCAAAGCCTTCTAACGTCCTAAAAAAATAAAATGACATTTCCAAAATGATGCCAACATAAAGTAGACATATGGGGAATGTTAAATAATAAATATTTTATGAGGTATCACTTTCTGTTTTAAAAGCAGAGAAATTGAAATTTAGAAAATTGCGAATTTTTCCAATTTTTGGGTAAATTTGGGATTTTTTCATAAATAAAAGGTGAAATATTTTGACTCAAATTTATGATTATCATGAAGTACAATGTGTCACGAGAAAACAATCTCTGAATGACTTGGATAAATAAAGGCATTCCAAAGTTATTACCACATAAAGTGAGATATGTCAGTTTTGCAAAATTTGGCCTGGTCAGGAAGGGGGCAAATGGCCCAGATGGCAAGTGGTTAATAAAAAAAAATAAAAAATAGCCCCGTTCCCCCGATGATCGGAGAACATCTTGCGCTCCCTGCTGGATTGTGTAGGAGGAGCACAGGGGCCGAATCTCTGGTGTAGCAGGTAGTTAGGACGCTTGATATTGGCAACAAACTGTTTGTCTTTTAGACAGCATATGCAGGGAGATGAGAGGCAGACTGAAAGGCATGGGATATGTAAGATCCAACAGGCTCTATGCAAAGGTGCACTCCCATCTTTGAAAGATCAGTTCTCTCTCTCCCGACTACTAACCAGCACCCCATACACATCGGCTTGGCCAAATGTGTATGTGTATTTAATTTGGGGGGGGGGGGGGGTGAAGAGTCCACTAATTTCTTCTGAACTTTCTCGCCTCCAACATCTGTTGGGGGTGAGTTGGGAAGTCCCCATACAAATTAAACTGTTGGCTGAACCCACCGAGAACAGCAGATTCAGCCACAATACAGTAATGTGTATGGGGACCTATAACGAAAAATTTTTATTTCAGAAATGCTGGATGTTTTCTTTACCTCTCTAATTGAGCCAACGAAAACAATGAGTACTTCTACGAAAGAAATAGCTTTAGAAAATATTTATATAGATACAGTACAACCAGGCAATGCCTGGTATAAATGCTAGTGATTCATACACTTTGGTATCATGTTCTTGAAATCTTTGACATAGTAGCCAACAGTCTGTAATTTGCAGAGACTTTCCCTAATTTTCAAATTCAGGCTGTCCCTGGCCAAAAATGGGTGGGGCTTGTGTAAACCCATCTATAACTGGACAGTCCCAGGTGGGTTTGGCCGTTCCTGCAGCAGGATTACATACCCAGAATTTACCAACTACAATGTTGGCAAGTATGTTATAGTCAGGTTGGTAGAATAACAATGAGTTGGTACTTCTTGGCTCCTCAGCAGGGATTAAATGGTCTATATTGAAATACTTCTTGACTGCAGCTTGTGTTCTGATACTACATCACTGGAGATCCTACGATATTCTATCCAAAAAGGTATCACCACAAAAACTTAACATCAAGAAGATATCCTGTGAATCCCATTGAGTCCCTTGTCATGGCCCACTGATGCTTTTCTCCACTTAACTGCTCCCTTCATTCTTTTTTCTTCTCTGCCTTTGCCCTCTTCAATTGTTGTATATACTGTAGCTCTTTATTGTTTCCTCTTTTATGAATATACTGTCTGTGTAATTTTATTCACCTAGTATATTCATATTAGATATTGCATCTTCCATTTTATTTTACTTAGAAAAGTCTTAGGCTGGGTTCAGACCTGAGCGTTTTACAGCGCGTTCCTACGCGCTGTAAAACGCTCAACAGGCAAGAACCAATGCTTCCCTATGGGCATGGTTCTCACCTGAGCGTTTTACAGCGCGTACGATCGCGCTGTAAAACGCCCGACGCCCCAAGAAGTACAGGAGCTTCTTTGGGGCGTCTTGTCGCGCGTTCCCGTACATAGACTTCAGCGGGAACGCACGACAATGGGCGTTCGCTTGTTCCGGAGGCGCGTCTGTAAATGCGCGTACAATCGCGCATACAGAGCGCTCCATCCCGTACGCTCAGGTCTGAACCCAGCCTATGGAGATGAATGGAGCATCAGCTAGTCACAAATGTTTACTTAAAGCAGGCATTTACATTAAGTATTATTGCAATATACATACAATAAAAAATATTGTAAGGCTTTTTATATACAGTACATTACATTTTCCTGTCTGGTAGCGCCCCCTGCTTTTTACCTTTCTGGTCCACCTTCTCCTGTATTCAGTAGGGAACTAACAATTCCTGCTCCCTTCCCCTCCCCTCAGTGCTGGAATAGTGGTTAAATAGATAAGCAAGCGAAGAGGTCCAGAATCCATTTATTTATTTCTTCATCTCGCTCAACTTTTAGAGATTCATAAAAAATATATACCGTAGTTACATCTCTCTCTAGACAATGGAGAAGAAAACTGAGAAGGCATTAGATAGCATACTAATTTCTTCAGCTATATGTGAGGGACTGTTTTCTATACAAGAAGAAGGGGGTTAACAAAATGTAATTGCAATGCATCCCGGGAGAAGCAGGTGCTTGATGAGCTGCGCTGTTGCCCACCCATAGAAAGGGAAGAAAGTCCTCCAGATAAGTGTGTAAAAAAAGAGATTTAAAATAATCTAGATAATGCTATTAATCATTAAGCCATAAAACCACGTAAGTGGCTTCTTGACTAGTAATTACAGACGATTATAAAAATAATGCATGTATTTACTAACCTACAATTACCCACTGTGTGTGTGTGTGTGTGTGTGAAATATTATAGAGTTAGAGTTATAGAGTTCTTAACTCAAACTTCAGTGTTCAGTGTTTATGCAAACTTCAGTGTTTATGCACACTTGCGGCAGTTGCACAAAACAACACGTCACTTTGCAGTCTTTGGTGTTAATCGTTTTTACGAAAGTTGTTACAAAACCGCAATGTCCGGCTTGGGTATCAATACTATAGGACTGGCCCACTCACTTTTTGATTCCTCAATGACATCTAGCTGCAACATTAGCTGCACCTCCTCCGAGATGGCTTGTCGCCGAGCTTCGGGTACCCAGCATGGTTTTAACCAAACTTTTGTCTGAGGCTCAGTGACAATGTCATGCTGGATTATGGAAGTGTGTCCAGGATGGTCCGAGAACACATCCGTGTTCCGACTAACAAACTCCCTGGCCTCCTAAGTCTGTTCAGAGGAGAGGCTGTCAGCAATTTTTACTGTGGCAGCCGCCTCTCTTGCATCAGACAGAGGGGCCGGAACCTCTTCTCCTAGAAAATCCGGCTGCGGGCTGTCTTCAGTACAGGTTTCCCTATCTTTCCACGGTTTGAGTAAATTCACATGGTAAACCTGCTCTGGCTTTCGCCGCCCTGGCTGGTGTACCTTGTAGTTTACATCTCTAATTTTCTTGAGTACCTTGTAGGGCCCCTGCCACCTAGCCAGGAACTTACTGTCGACGGTCGGTACCAGAACCAAAACCCGATCACCCCGGTTAAAGATCCGGACCCGAGCCTGCCTATTATAAACCCGACTCTGTGCTCGCTGAACTGCCTCTATATGCTCCCTAACAAGAGGCAACACTGTCTCTATCCGATCTTGCAGCTGGGTAACATACTCGATGACACTTTTATGTGGAGTGGGTTGTTGTTCCCACGCCTCTTTGGCCACGTCCAAGAGACCGCGAGGGTGTCTGCCATATAGCAGTTCGAAGGGCGAGAACCCAGTAGAGGCCTGGGGTACCTCCCGCATTGCAAACATGAGATAAGGCAGAAGGAGCTCCCACTCCTTCCCATCTTTAGACACTACCTTTTCAACATATTTTTTAATGTTTGGTTAAACCTTTCTACCAGACCGTCCGTTTGCGGATGGTAAACGGACGTCCGTAGTGGTTTTATGTGCAGCAACTTACAGAGTTCCCTCATCACCTTGGACATAAAAGGGGTCCTCTGGTCGGTCAGAACCTCTTTAGGTAGTCCTACTCGGGAAAACATCTCCATTAACTCCTTAGCTATGAGTTTGGCCGAGGTATGTCACAGTGGCACCGCCTCCGGGTACCGAGTGGCGTAGTCTAGGATGACTAAGATGTGTTGATGCCCTCTGGCGGACTTCGGTACTGGGCCTATGAGATCCATAGCTTTTTGGTCAAACGGTACCTCGATAATTGGGAGAGGTACTAGGGGACTACAGAAATGAGGCTGGGGCTAGTTATCTGGCAGGTCGGGCAAGACTTACAAAACTCTTTCACCTCTCTGAATATGCTGGGCCAGTAAAACCTCTGTAGAATAGGATTTTGAGTTTTCTGCAGCCCCAGATGACCTCCAAGAAAACGTGTTGGTGGGCTATATCTAACAGGAGTTTGCGATAAGCCTTGGGGACCAGCAACTGTTCAATAGGCTCACCCTGTAGTTGGTTTATCGATACAACATATCCTGATGAACCACAAAACGGGGAAACACTGACTCTGCCCCAGGTTGTGGTGGTTCACCATCTACTATTAACACATTTTTCCTAGGCTCGGGATAGGGTTGGGAGACATTGAGGACTGCCAATTCAGGACCCGGCGGCAAGTTCTCCACGTCTCCCACCATCATACTTAGCGGGGTTGTCTCCCCCTCTTCCACCGAAGTGATGGTCACCCCTACCGCTGGCCCTTCGTTCTCGGGTTCCCAGGGTTCTAGTCTCCCCCTTTGCAGGGCCACTCTGCAAGGGTTACCCCTGTCTCATGGGTATCGGTAATTCTCGTAGCAGGCCACAGTGCCGGGAAGCCCGGGAAGTCTCTCCCTATTATTAGTTCATAGTGTAGATTGGTGACGACGGCCACCTCGTGGGTCCACCTGCCGGCAACCGTAGACAGAGACACCATAGGTGGGGTAGTCTTTCAAAGTCTCCATGAATACACATCACCCCGACTTTCCGGCCAGTATACTCAGCAGGCCTAACCAGTGAGGCCCTTACCAGGGACACCAGACTCTGAGTCCAGCAACACCACCGCCACTGTCTATAGTCTCTGGAGTACCGGAGGCACACAGCTTCCTGGCATATGAGAGGCAGTACCCATAGTTAGTGTCCATGGGCTCACCCCGACGGGGACAGTCAGCCCTTACGTGGCCAGGCTCCTGGCACCGGCAGCAGACTATTGGTGACGGATCAGTAGGGGGTACATCCCGGGGGGGTTTTGTTGGCACAAGTCGCCGGTCCTGGGGTGGAGATTTCAGGGGTTTGACTGCCCCCTCCTAAAAGAACCCCCCTGTAGATTCCTGATAGCCTCATAGCGTCCCACTAGATCTGCCATCTCAAGGGCATTACCAGGAGACACCTGGCTCATCCAGTGCTGGAGAGGGTTTGGCAAAGCCCTCCAGAATACATCAGCCAACAGACGGTCGAGCATAGCAGTGGAACTCAGCACGGACCACTTTCCGGGCATCGTGGACGCTCTGGGATGCTCCTGCCGCCTGTAAAGCAATCACATGTTGTAACAGCAGCTGGTTTGTTTCTTGCTGCTGCTTATTAGCCTCCCGCTGCTGCAGGCTAACTTCCATGAGGGTTTTCATGACAGCTTCCATTTTGTCGAGGGACACAGGTTGTAATCTCGCTGGTTTGATGTAAGACCTACAACCGTGCCCAGAAAAAAAATAAATTAAAATATTTCAGCCTTCACGCCAGACTCACTGCACGTGCGCACATCCTCCACCAATTGTGGGGTTTCGCTCTGGTAGATAGGGTAAGCGGACGCAGTACAGATTCAAAATACAAGTTCTTAACTCAAAATTCTGTGTTTATTCACACTTGCGGCAGTTGCAATAAACAACACGTCACTTTGCAGTCTTTGGTGTTAATTCACACAAAATGGAAAGATCATATTGCACAAGTCACCTTGTTGGCAGTTCTGCCTTCAGTAGTCCACAGCAGGCTTTAGGGGGCCTGCTCCCCCTGCACATGGGTCTCAGCCCTCCAGTCCGGCACAAAACCTCAGATCCCAACACAGAGACTCAGCTGCTGATCCCAGCTGCCTATTTAAGGACAGCCAGGTGCTGCCAAAACCCAGACCGGAACTTAAACTCTGGTACGGCATTTGACCTCACCTGGTTGGAAACCAGCCAAGCCGCACATGTTGGGAGGAAAATACCTGCCTTCCCAGACAAAACCCCTCACTGTGTCACAATACATACACACACAAAACAGATATGACATTGTAGTTACTCCATACTAAGTCAGAATATGTCTGAGACTGCTGCCTCTGCAGCCACAAGGTAAACCCCTACTGTGAGTGTTTTTCATCTTTGTGTAGGTTTACATATTCATCAAAATGTTTTTGGAGAACCCTTTCCTCCCCTCCCCCTTCCTTCTCTCTTTTTCTCTTGTTCCTTTACCCATTTTCCACCCCCCCCTTCCTCTACTTATGGCGCACACTGTAATGCATACAAGGAATTTGTACTGTACACTATATATTCATATTGTTTGCTCTGTTAATTTACATTTCTATAAAAATAAAAAATTAACTATAAAACAATGAAAAAAAGAATTATCTGATACTTCTTTAACCCATTCTACCACGGAGGTTTTTTTGTTTTTGCGTTTTCGTTTTGCACTCCCTGCCTTCCCAGAGCCATAACTTTTATTTGTCTGTTCACATGTCTGTTTTTTGGCAGGACAAGGTCTACTTTCCAACGCCAGCATTTATTATTGCATATGATGTAGTGGGAAGCGGTAAAAAAATTCCAAATGGGGTAAAATTGGAAAAAATAAATAAATAATAAAAGCAATTCCACCACAGTCCTACTCTTTTTTTATTTACGACGTTTAATGTGCGATATCCGGTTAGTACGTATCCGGCGATACCTTATATGTATAGTTTTTCTTGCATTTTGATAACATAATAAGAAAAAGTTGGATAAAAAAAATCTGTTTTATTTTTTTGTCGCCATATTTTGACCCCTATAAATTTTTTGTAAATATGTGTACGGAGCTGTGTCGGGGCTCATTTTTTGAGGGGCAATCTGAACTTTTTATTGATACCATTCTGGGGTGTGTATGACTTTTTGATCCCTTTTTATAAAAAAAAAAATTGTAGAAAATGAAGAGACCAAAAACGTAGAATCGGCCATTTTGACCCTTTTTTCCGTTTTGCTTTTTGCCGTATGGGGAATATATTTTTATACTATGGGCGTTTTTGCACATCGCGACATTCATGATGTGTATTTCTTTTTATACATTTTTTTTAGTTCTTTTATTTTTATTTTGGGAAAAGGGGGGCGATTTGAATTTGTATGTTTTTTTTTTGTTTTTTTTTCTTTCTTTTTTTTTTTACACTTTTTTATAGTTCCCATAGGGAACTATAACAAGCAATCATTAGATTGCTATTCTCATAGACCCCAATGCACTAGCATTGGAGTCTATGAGGAAATTGCTAGTTTCCTATGGAGCCCTATTACAGGCACGGGCTCCATAGGAAATACTATGCAGCAGCCTACCGTCATTCCCAAAGACAGGGGCTGCTGCACACAAGCTCTGGCTACTCCGATCACCACTCGGGGGAGACTGAGCATCACCGGAAGCGCGCACTTCTGGTGTTTAATGCACTCAGATGCCGTGATCAGGATTGACCACGGCATCTGAGGAGTTAAATGTCCGCGATTGGCATTACTGCCGGTTGCGGACATTAGCCGCGGGTGTCTGCTATAAGAAACTGCAGGTCACCCGCGGCTATGGCACCCGTTCCGCTCAGTAGCGGGTACCATCTTTAAAAGACCCGGCCAGCGCCGTACTAGTATGGCGCTGGTCGGGAAATGGTTAAAAAAATAGGCACGTAGCATTGTAGAATAGAAGAAAAATAAAATATTAAAAAAAACAAACACACAACCTTAACTCTCCTTTAAACCTTTGGGTTTTCATTTTTCCTTTCCCTTCTCTTTCATTTTTATTTTTCAGCTCACATAGCCGTATGAGGGCTTGTTTTTAGCGGGATAATGCCACCATTTAATATTGCATACAAAGTAGTGAGGAGCTGAAAAAATAATTCAAATGGCGTGAAATTGGAAAAAATTCATTAATAAATAAATAAATAATTAATTAAATTCTGTTTTAGGTTACACCCCATTGCTGAGCCATACGCCTGCCTCGGGTAATACCTGTATGCCCCGTGTCCCCTGAAGAATCTAGGGGCTTATATTGAGGAAACGCGTCGGGACACCCCTTTCTTTTTTTCATGTGTAAACCTCTGTGAGCTTTTTTTGTCCCCGAATCTGGCACATGTTCCATTTATGTTCTGCATAGGGCCTTTCAGGAGTACCGTAAATTTAGGGTGAACCAGGCCAAGTAGGGTTTGATAGGGTTATTTAACACCTACCACCCCTTTCCCCCTTGAGCCTTCTTAACCCCCTACCCCCCCCCCCCCCCCCAGTCCGGTTTAGGTGCCTCTGTGACACTTAGTTCTGCACCAATTTTTGGAAATATACTTTCAATTATAGGGAGACAATAGGTTTTTGTCTTCCTTGGTCTATTAGACGGTGTGGGCACCCATCCAGCCTTTTTGATGGTTATACTCGACACTCTTGACGGTCCTCTACCCATGACCAGTTGAGCTCTGAAGCCATCAATATTTGTCTGTTTGTCTGTAGGGGCTTTCTTTTTTACCTTAAATTTATTAAAAGTGAAGTTTTATTTAGTAACTGCCCCCTTTCTAGTTTCAATTTTCTTAGTGTTGGAGCAGTATTCAGGGTTAGGTGTCTTCCCTGACTGACCAATTTATCTATACACCTTTAAAAAGTCCACCTCTACTCCATTGATTAATCTAACTTAGTAGCACCTGTCTGAGCTCTTTAAAGCCACCTGTACACCCCCCTACAGTCAGTCAGAAGCCAACTACTACCGTGGGCAAGACCAAATAGCTGTCAAAAGACACCAGGCACAAAATTGTGGACCTCCACAAGGCTGGAAAGGGCTACGGGGCAATTGCCAAGCAGCTTGGTGAAAATAGATCAACTGTTGGAGCAATTGTTAGAAAATGGAAGAGGCTAAAGACGACTGTCAATCTCCCTTGGACTGGGGCTCCATGCAAGATCTCAACTCATGGGGTATTACTGATGATAAAAAAGGTGAGGAATCAGCCCAGAACTACAAGGGAGGAGCTGGTCAATGACCTGAAGAGAGCTGGGACCACAGTTTCAAAGGTCACTGTCGGTAGAACACTACGCCGTCATGGCTTCAAATCATGCATTGCGCGGAAGGTTCCCCTGCTCAAGTCATCACATGTCCAGGCCCATCTGAAGTTTGCCAATGACCATCTGGATGATACAGAGGAGGCATGGGAGAAAGTCATGTGGTCAGATTAGACCAAAGAAGAACTTTTTGGTCTAAACTTCACTCGTCGTGTTTGGAGGGAAAAAAAAGGATGAGTTGCATCCCAAGAGCACCATCCTTACTGTGAAGCATGGGGGTGGTAACCTCATGATTTGGGGGTGCTTATCTGCGAAGGGGACAGGACGACTGCACTGTACTAAGGAGAGGATGAATGGGGCCATTTATTGTGAGATTTTGAGCAACAACCTTCTTCCCTCAGTCAGAGCATTGAAGATGGGTCGTGGCTGGGTCTTCCAACATGACAACGACCCGAAGCACACAGCCAGGATAACCAAGGAGTGGCTCCGTAAGAAGCATATCAAGGTTCTGGAGTGGTTTAGCCAGTCTCCAGACCTAAATCCAATAGAACATCTTTGGAGGGAGCTGAAACTCTGTGTTGCTCAGCGACAGCCCCGAAACCTGACAGATCTAGAGGAGATCTGTGTGGAGGAGTGGGACAAAATCCCTGATGCAGGGTGTGCAAACCTGGTCAAGAACTACAGGAAACGTTTGACCTCTGTAATTGCAAACAAAGGCTTCTGTACCAAATATTAACACAGATTTTCTCAGGTGTTCAAATACACTGCGTGCAGAATTATTAGGCAAATGAGTATTTTGACCACATCACCCTCTTTATGCATGTTGTCTTACTCCAAGCTGTATAGGCTCGAAAGCCTACTACCAATTAAGCATATTAGGTGATGTGCATCTCTGTAATGAGAAGGGGTGTGGTCTAATGACATCAACACCCTATATTAGGTGTGCATAATTATTAGGCAACTTCCTTTCCTTTGGCAAAATGGGTCAAAAGAAGGACTTGACAGGCGCAGAAAAGTCAAAAATAGTGAGATATCTTGCAGAGGGATGCAGCACTCTTAAAATTGCAAAGCTTCTGAAGCGTGATCATCGAACAATCAAGCGTTTCATTCAAAATAGTCAACAGGGTCGCAAGAAGCGTGTGGAAAAACCAAGGCGCAAAATAACTGCCCATGAACTGAGAAAAGTCAAGCGTGCAGCTGCCAAGATGCCACTTGCCACCAGTTTGGCCATATTTCAGAGCTGCAACATCACTGGAGTGCCCAAAAGCACAAGGTGTGCAATATTCAGAGACATGGCCAAGGTAAGAAAGGCTGAAAGACGACCACCACTGAACAAGACACACAAGCTGAAACGTCAAGACTGGGCCAAGAAATATCTCAAGACTGATTTTTCTAAGTTTTTATGGACTGATGAAATGAGAGTGAGTCTTGATGGGCCAGATGGATGGGCCCGTGGCTGGATTGGTAAAGGGCAGAGAGCTCCAGTCCGACTCAGACGCCAGCAAGGTGGAGGTGGAGTACTGGTTTGGGCTGGTATCATCAAAGATGAGCTTGTGGGGCCTTTTCGGGTTGAGGATGGAGTCAAGCTCAACTCCCAGTCCTACTGCCAGTTTCTGGAAGACACCTTCTTCAAGCAGTGATACAGGAAGAAGTCTGCATCCTTCAAGAAAAACATGATTTTCATGCAGGACAATGCTCCATCACACGCGTCCAAGTACTCCACAGCGTGGCTGGCAAGAAAGGGTATAAAAGAAGAAAATCTAATGACATGGCCTCCTTGTTCACCTGATCTGAACCCCATTGAGAACCTGTGGTCCATCATCAAATGTGAGATTTACAAGGAGGGAAAACAGTACACCTCTCTGAACAGTGTCTGGGAGGCTGTGGTTGCTGCTGCACGCAATGTTGATGGTGAACAGATCAAAACACTGACAGAATCCATGGATGGCAGGCTTTTGAGTGTCCTTGCAAAGAAAGGTGGCTATATTGGTCACTGATTTGTTTTTGTTTTGTTTTTGAATGTCAGAAATGTATATTTGTGAATGTTGAGATGTTATATTGGTTTCACTGGTAAAAATAAATAATTGAAATGGGTATATATTTGTTTTTTTATTAAGTTGCCTAATAATTATGCACAGTAATAGTCACCTGCACACACAGATATCCCCCTAAAATAGCTAAAACTAAAAATAAACTAAAAACTACTTCCAAAAATATTCAGCTTTGATATTAATGAGTTTTTTGGGTTCATTGAGAACATGGTTGTTGTTCAATAATAAAATTAATCCTCAAAAATACAACTTGCCTAATAATTCTGCACTCCCTGTACTTATGTTCAGCAGTGCAAGACAAATACATTCTTTAAAAATCATACAATATGATTTCCTGAATTTTTTTATTTTTATTTTTTATTCTGTCTCTCAGAGTGGGAATGCACCTACAATGTGAATTTCAGACCCCTCCATGATTTCTAAGTGGGAGAACTTGCAAAATCACAGGGTGTTCAAATACTTCTGTTCCTCACTGTATTTGCCGGGGCCGGATGGAAATCAGGTAGTTTCCAGCAATGTTGGATCAAGAGATAGCCGGCAGGCTGTTTCTTGACGGATCTCACTAACTTTAGTGTGAAGCTAGCCTTACAGGTTCTAAATAAGAATACACTTCGTGGCATGAAGGAATTAAGTACTTATACAGAAATGCAACAGATTATTGGCTGTAGCAGGAATATATTTTAATCAGTTCAACAGCATAGCAAGCTTCTTAACCTGATACTGGAGGTCTAGGTCATAAATCTAGCTTCAGTTGGCTCACAGCATGAAAAGGTTAATATATGTCAAGCACTATCTCTCCAGATAAGTAAAAAATGAAAATCTGCGCTCCTGATATTCAGAGCAGTGGAAAACAAACAGACGGGCCCTGTAGCGATATATCCAATCTGTCCCAGCAAAACGTCTGACAGCTGCAACACTAACAAAATTAACAGTGGATGAATTAGTACCAGACGCTAAACAGTTGCCATGGAGAGAATCATCCTCCTAGTTTAGGTTCCAGCATGGTAGGGGGTGGAAGCCGAAAATTCCACAGAGGAAATAGAAACTTGGCTCTTTAAATGATCTCTTCATCCATGGAGTGTGTGTGATTAAATATTTGCAGCCCATGTAGCAAAACATCACAATGATGTGATTATAGTACAACAGACCCGTGTTCAGACTGCAACTCGCTGCATCACAAAACCCTATGATGCTGTCAGTTTGGGTCAGCGGAGCCATTGTCGGTCCGGGAGGTGCAGCCTGCGCAGGACCGAGCACGGTCGTGTGCATGAGCCCTAGCATACTGCAGTGGAACATGTGGAAGATTGGAACTCGCACCTACTGGGCTTATATGACAGCATATCCTGCTGATGTGCCATATATACTACAGATGGGAATACTCCTTTAAACAGGAGTCTCATAACTATACATCTCTGTTTAGTTTTCTGGTTCTGACCTTGTGTGAATCCAGATTATTTTAGAAGTTCTGTGTCGCAACTATCATAATGTCAGGACTAAAAATATGCTGGTCAATGAAGTAAAACGTGAAAAAAGTGTCATGGAAAAATACAAATGAAATGTCTTCCGAACCATTGTTTCACATTTTGTTGCAGCCTTGTGCTAAAATAAAACAAATTACATTTTTTCCCCCATCAACCTGCACTCAGTCCCCCATAATTAGAATGTAAAGAATGTTCACAATCTCTGCTAATATATTGTAAAGGAAAAACTAAAATATTGCATTGATATTCAGTATTCAGACCCTTTACTCAGTACTTAGTTGAAACACCTTTGGCAGTGATTACAGCCTCCACTCTCCTCAGGTATGATGCCACAAGGTTTGCACACCTGGATTTGGGGATTATCTGCCATTCTTCTTTGCAGATCCTGTCAATCTCTGTCAGGTTGGATTGGAAGCGTCAGCAGGCAGCCATTTTCAGCTCTCTCTAGAGACGTTCAATTGGGTTCAAGACAGGGCTCTGGATGGGCCACTAAAAGACACTGTTCGAGTTTTCCCTAAGCTACTCCTGTGTTGACTTGGCTGTGTTCTTAGGGTCTTTGTCTTGTTGGAAGGTGAACATTTGGTCCGATCTGAGGTCCAGAGCACTCAAGCAGGTTTTCATTTAGAATACCTCTGTACTTTGCTCCATTCAGCTTTTCCTGAACCCTGATCAGATCCCTGAAAGACATCCAGACAGCACTATGCTACCATGCTTCACAGTATGGATGGTATAGGGCAGTTCATCGTTTTTTCCAAACAAGGTTAAAAATGAGGACAAAAATGTCAATCTTGGTTTCATCAGATAATCTTGTTTTTCACAGTCTGAGAGTCCTTTAGGTACTTTTTTTTGCAAATTTCATGATATTTTTTTTTTTTACTGAAGAGAGGCTTCTTTCTAGCCAGTCTGCAATAAAGCACAGATTGGGGGAATGCCTTCTGGAAGTTTCTCCTACCTGCACACAGGATCTTTAGTGCTCAGCCAAAATGACCAGCAAGTTCTTGGTCGCCGCTGTTATCAAGGCCCTTCTCCCCGAATAATTTGGTGGGCAGCCTGCTCACCAGGAGATTTCTGGTTGTTCCAAACTTCTTCCATTTAAGAATAATGGAAGCCACTGTGCTCTTGGGAATTTTTTGTGAGGCAGAAATATTTTGTACCCAACTCCAGATCTGTGCTTCCCCACAGTCTCGTCTCTGATCTCTACAGGCAGTTCTTTCCTCCTCATGGCTTGTTTTTTAATCTGATTTGCATTGTCTGCTGTGAAACCTTACATAGACAGGGTTAGGTCTTTGCAAATCATGTCAAATCAACTGAATTTACCACAGCTTTACTCCAATCAAGGGGTAGAAACATCTCAAAGATGATTAAGGCCTCTTTCACATGAGCGTGACGGATTGGCTCCGGATGCGTTCAGAGTGCATTCAGTGAAACTCGCATCATTTTGCAAGCAAGTTCAGTCAGTTTTATCTGCGATTGCGTTCAGTTTTTTCCGCGCGGGTGCAATGCGTTTTGATGTGTTTTTCATGCACGTGATAAAAAAACTGAAGGTTTCCAAAGAACATCTCTTAGCAACCATCAGCGAAAAACGCATTGCATCTGCTCTTACTTGCGGATGCAATGCGTTTTTCACTGAAGCCCCATTCACTTCTATGGAGCCAGGGCTGCGTGAAAAACGCTGAATATAGAACATGCTGCGATTTTCACACAACGCAGAAGTGATGCGTGAAAAAAAACGCTTATGTACACAGACCCACTGAAATGAATGGGTCAGGATTCAGTGTGGGTTCCATGCATTCACGTCACGCATTGCACCCGCGCGGGAAACTCGCTCGTGTGAAAGGGGCCAAAGAGAAATTTCAAGAGCTAAATTTCAAGTGTCATAGCAAAGGGTCTGAATACTTATGTCCATGTGAAATTTAAGTTTTACCTTTTTAAAATTAAAAAAGGTCATCAGCAAAAATATCAAATTAGATTACAATTTTAATTTAATTACTATTTTATTACTACATATGATGTGAACCATAAAGTAATTCAATGCATTGTACAGAAGTACTGGCCCATACTGCACAGTTACAATTTATTCCTAGGGTACTTAAACACTTGCGTTGCTGGATTCCTGCAGGCAGTTCTGTATGCAAACGGATACCATTTGTAGACGGATCCGGATCTGCATTGCATTACCGGATCCGGATCTCCGGTTGTCATCCGGAAAAACGGATCCGGTATTTATCTTTTTCACATTTTTAAAAGGTCTGCGCATGCGCAGACCACAAAACAAGATCTGTTTTTCCGGAACACTTTGTGCCGGATCCAGCATTAATGCATTTCAATGTAAAATAGTGACTGAACTGAAGACACCCTCATGCATACTGAACGGATTGCTCTCTATTCAGAATGCATTAGGATAAAACTGATCTGTTTTTTCCGGTATTGAGCCCCATGACGTAACACAATATCGGAAAAGTTTAACGCAAGTGTGAAAGTACCCTTAACATCCCCTAACTCCGCCCTGGGCAGGAGTGAACTGTTCAGTTTTCATTTTTGTTTTTTATACTTTGTGTACCTAAACAATATGGGGCATCAGTAGAAAACTGACAAGCAATTTATTAGGCTGTGCCTTGACAGGTATACAGCCATGGCAGGCCTAGAGGCCACAAAAGGGACTACATAAGCTAGAGATGTGTCAGTCTATGCATGCAACTTTTTCCACTGTAGGTTATCAGAGATGTGAATTACTAGGCTGTTAACACAACACTCAATCTTCAATGGAAAAAGGCAAATGCAATCTCTTTCTCTCTGGTGTGCTGATTGGGTAGAAGTGAAACCCAATTCTCCCACCAGGCTTGAGCCCTAGAAGTGGAACCTGCACTTTTAAAATGCCATAAATGTGACAGATGAAAATACCCTTTAAGTTTTGTTGCGACTACTGTGTTTTTATCCTGGCATCATTTACAGGTTACATAAAAATACTGAATAAATTAATAGAAAACATGATATCTCTAAGCTCAGCGCCTCTCAGCTAATATCTTCTAATCCCATGCTAGTCCACTGTCCCTTGTTGGCCTCTGTTTGCACCGGGGGACACTGTGATGTTCCGTGGTGGTAGGCGATCACTCAAGCTAAACAGCCGCAGCGGTCACGTTACCTACCAACTGAGATCACCACTACAGGCAGTCATTGGCTTGGGTCAACTGAAAGTAAAAGTTACAATTTTTATAAAGCCAATATAACCCCTTTATGCCCTAATGATTTGGATTCAGTTTTTTGTAGTCCATGTGTCAGTAGACCAGTGTGGGCTTAATTTCACAGAATTTTTATGTAATTAATGGGAGATGCAATATTTTTTTTTCTTTAAGTACAAATGATCCCTTCGTATTGATCCAGTTACTGATCTGAAAAATCTATAAAACGCAACACTAATAATGCCCCTCCTAAAATCAAAGTGTTCTCATACAGATAAAATTTGAGAATCTGGAGACAGTTGAACATCAGTGTTAATTAATGTGAGTTATGGAACACAATATAGATGCCAAGAGTATCTCTGCTGCTCTACACTCCCCAGAAGTGAAGGCTTTCGCAACACATTGCCTTCATGTACATGGCTAGTCCCTCTGGTATAGAAGGAATGCTTCAGCAGCTAGTAAAAAAAAAAATGCATGCCTCCAAAGGACGAAGAGCAACAGACTGGCAGTAGCTGGCCAACTTCTATCTAATGTGAGCAGGCGGAAGTAATAAAACCTCCTGCTCACCCTGGTGGGCACTGCAGCTTGCTGTGGTGGGGGCACTGTCACTGTGCCATTTCACCACGGTCTGTTCAGCATTGGCATCAGACAGGCCTGGTGTGCAGCTTGAGACTTGCTCAAATCAAAAACACAGTTCTGAAGAGACCAGTTGCGACATACTATTCACATGGGTGACCGGGTCACAACAGGACCAAGGCTGACGGTAAAATCTAATTAATGAATTCTCGCAAAGTAAACATTAGGTTTTACCGTGATTATTAATTAAGGTCTTCTAAATGTTAATGTTTTTCTAGGTACAGTACACACTGAGGCTGTACTTCAGTTTCTTGCCATTAAGGGGCTGCAACACACTTAACTCTCAGAAATGGTGGGGATCCTCATATTCGCAGTCCTATTAATTAAAAAGTTAAGGCCTATCCTGGCAATATGGCCACTTTCAGCCTGTAAAGTTTCTAATAAATGACACTATCCATCTACTTTGCTATAACAATGAAAATGATAAATTGCCCTCATCCTTAATTTGATTTTGTAGAACCCATGACAGTACAGAGGGAGAGAGAGGGGGCACTGCCCTACAACTGGATAACAAGTTCACACAGATTATTTTTTTGCAGCCACGTGTTTTCAATGGGAGCGACCTCGTTCAGAAAGGGCACATCCTTCATTGGTGCAGTTGTGGCAAAGAATGGGGCCACATGAATGATAGTGCAGCCTACCATTAAAACCAGTGGAAGGCAGTCATAGCACAGTCGCCCTGAGGATTGTTGGCATGAAATACCAGATTAAGTGGGGAGTTATCATTCACTCTAAGCCAGCATTCTGACAAAAAATCTTGTCTGTAACTTTTTAAATGCCATTGTGCAAAGATCTAGGTGAAAATGGCAATTTTATGCCACCCTCAACACTTCCCTGAAAAGGGGGCAAGACGAGGATGGGGAAAGTGGGCCCAACTAATTTATTTTTTACGCCAGTTTTCTGTCTAAAAAGAAGACTGAAATCTACGTCCGCTCGAAGCTAACCTAGTTTTTAGTCTAGAAGTAGGGACTGCCAGAGGCAGTGCATTGGAAATTATAGACCGCCGTAAAATGCCAGTCTATGGTAAATTCCCTCCTTTGCCTGCAAAATAAACATCATGTGTATGGGCGCATTTAGCAATTAAAAAGGTTCAGGTTATTTTTAGGAAATAAAGAGGGGTGCCATCATGGGTTCTGGAAAAATAAAATTACACGTATATGTAACTATCATTTTTCCCTTCACCCATGGAAGCATAAGAGAGAGGAGAGAAAAGAGAGAGGAGGAAGACAGAAAAGAGAGAGAAGAAAGAGAGAGAATTAAATCCCAAGGTGGGATCATTGCTTGTAAGAACATGCTCCTGAGGAAAGATCCAACAAGTCACACAGTAAAAAAACGAGAGGGTGGATGCCAAGTAGCAGTCCTACAGATTTGCTCAATGGAGCCAATCGCTCATGTAAGTGGACTACTCCTTTTTGGAGATGCATATCATGCTTCCAAAGGATATGCATGATGAGCAAAAAAGTTTAATGCTTTCAACTGCTGGAGGACGCTTCAGTTCATCATCATAATGTCCCATGCTTCACGGCTGTAGAAGCCACATGCTCCAGACTTCCCTGGCCATAGTTTCTCTAACGCTCCCTTTCCAATTGTATGGTGGTGCCTTCTCTCTATCTGCATTGGTGAGCGAAAAATGTACACAAAGATCTATTAAAATGAACAGGCTTCAGCAGAGCACAAACACTTTCCCAATGTAAGCGAGGACCAGGACCCATTCATTAGAGATCCCAGTTTAGATCCTATATTAAAAAGAGGCAATTAAAGTTCTTGAACAACTACTAGTTAAAGACATTGATTATTCTGATTACTACTGTTACCATTATGTTAAATTTTTTGTTCGTATTTTTAGCAAAGCACAACACAAGAGCACAATTTATTAGCAACAACCATTTTTAACAGAAACTATCTGCACAGTGTCACTTGACCTGAATGAAAGAAGCACCAATAAAGCACTATTGCTTGGCAGCAGAACCTCTTAAGAGAACAAAACGTCCCCTCGTTCAGGAAGAACCACATCTGTGAGCCAGCAGAGCACATAATTAGGTTGGTGATTAAGTGATTAGCCATCTTCTGCCCAGTTTTGTTCAAATAATAAAATAGGGCTTACAAGCTAAATGAACTCGGTATACAAGCCGCAGAAGAGCTACTCAATAACTACATGCTCTGGTAGTTTACATGAAATGATCAGCACCAGGTCTGGCCAAAGAAAAACATATAATTTACCTGGGATTTATTTAAAGGGATCATCTGGGAAAAGAAAAAATGTCATTACAAATAAATTCATAAATCCCTTTAACGCTTTCAGTACCAAGCCACTTTTCACCTTAAATCCCACGCCAATTTTTGCAAATCTGACATGCGTCAATTTATGTGCTAATAACTTTGGAACACATTTACTTATCCAAGCCGTTCTGAGACTGTTTTCTGGTGACACATTGTACTTCATGACAATCATAAATTTGAGTCAATATATTATACTTTTATTTATGAAAAAATCCAAAATGTACAAAAAATTTGGAAAAATTCGCAATTTTCTAAATTTGAATTACTGTACTTTTAAGACAGATAGTAATACCTCATGAAATAGTTATCAATCAACATTCCCCATATGTCTACTTAATGTTGGCATCATTTTGTAAATGTCATTAAATTTTTTTAGGACACTAGAAGGCTTCAAATTTTAGAAGCAATTTTTCAAATTTTCACCAAAATTTCCAAAACCATTTCTTTAAAGGGCTTCTGTCACCCCACTAAAGTGATTTTTTTTGGGGGGGCTAGTTAAATTAGTTATATAGCGATATATGAAAATATAATTGTGTTCCTTACTTTGATCCAGCAGTTTATTCAAAAAACGAAGTTTTATCATATGCAAATTCGGTCTCTACCAGCAAGTAGGGCGTCTACTTGCTGGTAGCTGCTGCAGAAATCCGCCCCCTCCTCTTGTTGATTGACAGGGCCAGCCGGGATCTCCTCCTCCGGCCAGCCCTGTCGGCGTTTCAAAAATCGCGCGCCTGTGTTGAATCGGCGCAGGCGCTCTGAGATGAGGAGGCTCGTGTCCTCAGAACTCCCTCAGTGCGCCTGCGCCGATGACATCACCGAAATAGAAGACGTCATCGGCGCAGGCGCACTGAGGGAGTTCTGAGGAGACGAGCCTCCTCATCTCAGAGCGCCTGCGCCGATTCAACACCGGCGCGCGATTTTTGAAACGCCGACAGGGCTGGCCGGAGGAGGAGATCCCGGCTGGCCCTGTCAATCAACAAGAGGAGGGGGCGGATTTCTGCAGCAGCTACCAGCAAGTAGACGCCCTACTTGCTGGTAGAGACCGAATTTGCATATGATAAAACTTCGTTTTTTGAATAAACTGCTGGATCAAAGTAAGGAACACAATTATATTTTCATATATCGCTATATAACTAATTTAACTAGCCCAAAAAAAAAAAATCACTTAAGTGGGGTGACAGAAGCCCTTTAAGCACCAATTCAGTTATAAAGTGATTTTGAGGGGCTTATGTAATGGAAACCCCCCATAATTGACCCCATTTTAGAAACTACACCCCTCAAATTATTCAAAACTGATGTTACAAACTTTAACCCTTGATATGTTGCACAAGAATGAAATGAAAATGGAGGTTACATTTTATAATTTCACTTTTTTGGTAGATTTCTTTTTGTTAATCAATTTTTTCTTGCAACACTTGCAAGGGTTAACAGCAAAATAAACCTCAATATGCATTACACTGATTCTGCAGTTTACAGAAATACCCCATATGTGGCGGTATACTGCTCTATGGGCATGTGCCAGTGGTCAGAAGGAAAGCAGCGCCATATGGATTTTGGAGGCAGATTTTGCTAGAATGGTTTTTAGGCGCTAATTTGTATTTGAATACAACCTGAGGAACCAATACCAGTGTAAACCCCCAAAAAGTGACCCCATTCCGGAAACTAGACCCCTAAAGGAGTATTTCAAGGGTGTAGTGAGCACTTTTACCCATCAGGCGTTTCACAGAATTAGGAAATAGATGGCTGCGAAAATGAAAAATTACTATTTTTTTCCAGAAAAAGTTGCTTTACACCCACATTTTTCACTTTCACAAGGGGTTACAGGAGAAAATGCACCATAGTATATGTTCCCAATTTTCTCCCCATTCAGAAGACACCCCATATGTGCTTATAGCCTGCTGTATCGGCGCACAGCAGGCCTCTACAGGCAAAGTGCAAAATATGGATTTGGCAGGCCTGAATAAACAGACATGGATTTTAGGCGACATGTCGCATGTTAAATAATTCCTGAGGTCCCCAGAAATTAAAAACCCCAAGAAGTAACCCCATTTTGGAAAGAGCACCCCCGTACGAACATTTTAAGTGGTGGAAAGGGCACCTTTGACCAAACAGGTGTATTACAGAAATTAATATATGTAGTGGTTGGTAAAAAGTGGATATGTAAGCTCTGTGGACAAAATCAGATATAAAGGTGGTAAAATTACAGGGTACATCAAGGATGAAATTATTCCATGGATGAGTGATACATTCTGAAACAATCCTCGATGCACAGGGCAGGTTTTTCAGGGCAGGTTTCGCAATAGTGAATGGTGTCTTTCCTTATCCCCCTTTTGGAAAACACCCTGCATCTTTTTTAGGTCCTTCCCGTTCTCACTGTTTGGGGGACTTCACCAGGGAAATGTTGCCCTGGTACAGCTCGGGCATGGTAACTTACAGAAGTACTGGGACCCTTCATTGCTTGGTTTGAAAAAATTAGGGCCTTCATCCCTACCTCTTGAAACTGTAGGAATGTTCTTGTCTGGCCTCTAGATCTAAATAGCACGAACGCATTGTACAGCGCCATCTTTTTGTACCACACTTTTGTTTTTCGTGTGGCACTGTAGGGCTTTAGAACTTGATCTGAAAGATCAACCCCCCCCCCCCCCAATGTGGTTATTGTAGTCCAGTATGCAGCCTGGCTTGGGGACAGTGAATGTGGTACCTTGTACAGAGGCAGGGGAGCTGGTGTTACTGTGAATGGTGGTCAGTAAAAAGATATCCTTCTTGTCCTTGTACTTAACCGCCAACGTGTACTGATTGAGGAGAGCACGGCTTTCTCCTTTTCTTAGTGGTTGCCCTACCAGGGATCTAGGGAGGCCTCTCTGATTTTTGCGTACTGTGCCGCACGCCACAGTACCTCTGGAAGCTAGAGACTGGAACAGAGGTAGACTGGTGTAGTAATTATCCACGTAGAGATGGTAACCCTTATCCAGCAGTGGGTGCAGTAAGTCCCACACTATCTTCCCACTAACTCCTAGGACGGGGGGCATTCTGGGGGTTCAATCCGGGTGTCCCCCCCTTCGTAAACCCAGAACTTGTGAGTGTACTCAGAGCTACTCTCACAGACTTTATACATTTTTATGCCACACCTTGCCTGCTTGTTGGGCACGTACTGGCAGAATATTACCCTCCCTTTGAAAATATGGATTCGTCTACGCAGACATTTTGTTCTGTTATCTACACTTCTGGGAACTTTGCGTCGAAGTGGTCAAGGATGGGCCTAATTTTGAACAGATGGTCAAATGCGGGGTCATTATAGGGTGGGCACTGTGCATTAGCGTTTTAATGCAAAAATTTCAGAATTTCTTGGAATCGATTACGGACCATGGCATTACTGTAAATTGGAGTGTGATACAAGACATCCACACTCCAATACTGATTAAGTGTTCTTGCATGGCAAGACCACTTACTGTTATCTCACATATATATTCTTATTATTCTAGCCAAATTTACCACCCTAACTCCTCCCACAGTTTTTACACTACCGTATTTTTCGCCCCATAAGACGCACTTCCCCCCCCCCCCCCCCCAAAAGTGGGGGGGAAATGCCCCTGCGTCTTATGGGGCGAATGCTTCCATTTTACATTGCAGTCTGCGACGCTGCAGCATCACAGACTGCGCTGTATGAGCCGGGAGAGAGGAGGGGCTGGAGTCCGTAACTAGGGGCGGGGCCCGGTGCAGTCACTGTACTCTTACACCGGGCCCTGCCGCTAACCGCAGTATTTAAAAACATGATTCCTTATCCTGTTATTAAGTTTAACTAACGCCGCGCTCTCCCCTGTTCCCATGTCGCCCCTGTATCCCCACAGCACTTACGAACACACTTCCATGGCAGAGCGGACGGCACCAGTAACGTCACTCACTGACGTCGCGCGCCTGCTCCTCCCACTTTATGAATGAAGCAGGCAGAGCAGGCGCGCGACGTCAGTGAGTGACGTTACTGGTGCCGTCCGCTCTGCCTGCTATGGAAGCGTGTTCGTAAGTGCTGTGGGGATACAGGGGACAGGGGAGAGCGCAGCATTAGTTAAACTTAATAACAGGATAAGGAATCATGTTTATAGATAATTCGGCGAGCAGAGGGCCGGTGTATTTTGGGGGCCACTGTTATGGAGGGGGATCTGTGGATGACATATAGCAGTGTCATCCACAGATCCCCCCCATAACAGTTCCATCCACAGATCCCCCACCCCATAGCAGTACCATCCACAGATCCCCCCCACCCCATAACAGTGCCATCCACAGATCCCCCACCCCATAACAGTGCCATCCACAGATCCCCCCACCCCATAACAGTGCCATCCACAGATCCCCCCCACCCCATAACAGTGCCATCCACAGATCCCCCCCACCCCATAACAATGCCATCCACAGATCTCCCACCCCATAGCAGTACTATCCACAGATCCCCCATAACAGTGCCATCCACAGATCCCCCATAACAGTGCCATCCACAGATCCCCCATAACAGTGCCATCCACAGATCCCCCATAACAGTGCCATCCACAGATCCCCCATAACAGTGCCATCCACAGATCCCCCACATGACAGTGCGTCATCCACAGATCCCCCACATGACAGTGCGTCATCCACAGATCCCCCATAATAGTGTCATGCACAGACCACCATTAATTCAAAACCCACCAAAAGAACACCTTTTGGTTAAAAATATTTTTTTCTTATTTTCCTCCTCAAAAACCTAGGTGCGTCTTATAGGCCGGTGCGTCTTATCGGGCGAAAAATACGATACATAGACAGTAATATACTGAAACGTGCAGATTGTTCCCGATTGGTGTGCTATTACTTTGTGGAACACTTCACCAAATGGTTCACGAAATATCAGCGTTTTTGTGGCAAAATTGGTCCCATAGGAATGAATGGCGGAATGTTCAAAACTAGAGTGGGAGCTGAAAAATCAGTACATGATTTCTAAACTGCCACCACTCCCATTTTCAAGCCCACCTACACAAATCTTATATCAAAACGTTCAGCTATTCCTGCTGCCACTAAAAATGTCCACAGCTAAGCCATAGTCCTGATAGTTTTCACAATATGACCATTTGTTTGCAACTCACGCCGCCCATTGACATTCATTGAAACTCCACTCTTGCCAGTTTCTAAACTGCAACTGTGCCTTCATTTTTAATATTTCAGAGACATACTATGCATCAAAATGTAGGCCTGGGTCTTGTGATTCTCACAATATAAAGCTCTTCGCTGTAGGATTTACAGTTTGTTTTAAACCACTCTTTTCTGCCCTTGCTGTAGAGTGAGTTGCCATAGGAACCCAGGTGTGTGAGCAGCCAGCAGAATGACAAAAGCTAGAGTGTGAGCTGAAAAATCAGGACATGATTTCTAAATGCCACCACTCCCCCAGTTTCAAGCCCACTTACACAAATCGGCTGCTAATGTTTTTATAAATGTTTTGATATAACTGTGAAGCACTTTGGGCAACAATATTGCAATTAAATGTGCTATATAAATAAATAAAAGTTGAAATGTATTTCTCACTATCAAGCTTGCTATGTGCACTTTTTAAATTTGATCAATCAATTGGTTAGTGTAATGTTTACCATCTTTACTCACTCCAAACACTCCATAAAGTTACTCTGCCCAGTCCAACCTTTCCACAGTTACTCCAGCCACTCCAACCACACAACAGTTACTCAAGCCACTCCACCCAGTTACTCCGCCCACTCCAGTTGTAGACTACTGGTGGAGCCAAGAACACTTCACACAATTTCCCCAGAAATTGTAGCTTTTCTATTTAACCTTTGTTGTTTTTTTTTACTAGGCCCATATGCAGCAAGAGCCCCCAAACGGTCATCATCTCTGCTGCATCTACTGGGGTCCAACCTTGGGGTCTAGCGTATGGTGTTGTGGGGTTCTGGGAAATAAATTGCTGGGGTATACATTTGTTTGGGTTACCATCAAATTTATAAAATCTTCAGAGAAAAAGATTTAAAAAAATTCAATTTCTGTGAAGCCCGAACAATCTATCTGAATTCCTGAGCTGATCACAAACTCAGGAATTTGGGGCTGATAATCCTCAGGGGGTGGGGTCCATATGGGGGTCACTCTGGGGGGCTGTCTCCACTGCTACACTGGATGATGATGATGAGGGGGTAAGAGTAGAGGAAAGTGGCATCCTCTTCTCCCTTACTGGCCGACTCAGTATCGGAGGCAAGCATGGCGTATGCCTCTTCAGATGAGTATACTCGTTGGGATGGACGGGCCATTTTTATTTTATTGGGGTGTAACGTGTGAAATATGTAAAACTTTATTTAGTGTGGGGTGTGTATGAGGTGCTTTCACACGTGAATAGGCTTGTAATAAATTGGAAATTAAGGGACAGGGACGGAGGGTGGTTTAGTGATCTGGAACTGCTGCAACTGGAAAGTTCCAGATCACTACAGTTCCAGATTTTCTTCTTTCTTCTTCTTTCAGCAGGTAGAATTGCAGGAAAAGCGCAGTGGTGTGGAACCACAAATACGGCGCTGGTATCCCACGGGTTAATTAGCAAAATAACTTGTTTTGCATAATGGGGTAATTACTGTGGTATATTAAAATTGCTGCTGTCAGAAACCCACCCTACAATGTAAATAGGATGGGTTGTATGAGGAAAAACTGCTCAAGACCTTCTTAGAAGCAGTACACTGCATCATTCCTGTTCAGACTAACAGCACACCCGAGCATGCACGTTGTGCTTGGTCAGCCTGAATGAATTTTAGAGGCATGGGTGGTGACTGTCGCATCAAAACAAAACTTTTTTTTTCAAGACGTTTTACAAACAGCACGTTATCTCTATAAAAAAAATGTTGTCAGACACTTGGAGGAGGACACACTTCCTCGGCCTCCTTTTACTTTCTACACACATCCGGCGTTTGGGGGGGGCAGCCAATAGCAGGCGGTGGGGACGAGCCTCCCTAGCGTCACCATCACCACCTGCTATTGGCTGCCACCCCATGAGTACAGTGTATATCAAGTAATAAAGATGGCCACAGACTGATTATTACTGATAATACATGTTACCTGTGAGTCTAAAATAACAGAAGCAACCAACAGTGAATGACAGATTCCCATGTATAAAACATTGTGATACACTTGCATTAGTGAATATGCATTAAGATACTTAAAAGGCTATATACCTTTTACAAAAAAAAATAAAAAATTATACGTTAAGGGTTACCCTGAGTAAAATCTGTTGTACTAAGTTTCAGTCTGCAATCTTTATTACAACCTACTTCTAGTCCCAGACTTTTCGCATGTTGTTGTGTCCCTCCCAGTTATAGATGATGAATCTGTATGTCCATGATACTGCTGTCTTCACTTGCAAATTGCCTTGTGTGTGCTTTCCTCCCTATCTATAGCCTGCGCGAGCTGCCTTTTTTGGATGCTTTCCCCCACTCGCTAAAATATCTGCCATTTGCAACCTCATCCCTGCTACTGTCTCTACTAGTGATGAGCGAAGCGAGCATTGGATCCTAGATTTGAAGCCGCTTCGCACAAAACTTTGGATTAATGCTGCACAGCTAGATGCATTTCTCTCACAAGCAGGGGCATCTTTCTTCTGTGGAACCTGTCAGCAGTATACTGCCGTGACATCCTTTCCCTTATTTCCCACTATGTTTGTATTCAGCTCCGGAGTTAACGCTCTTGTGAATTCAGAAGCAGCGTAGTAGCAGCTCTTTTATCAGGCTCAGGCAGGGTTGTCAACCATCCAGAAATTTCTGCACAGTCCATAAAAATAGACAACTTTTTTCCTGTGTGTGTGAAAATAAATAGATGTGTCTGTGATTTTTTTTTTTAGGCTGGTGGTAGTTGACTAGACTATTTTGGTGGTAATTATAAATCAATTTACATCTCACAGTAAATGCTGAAAATGAGTACATTGAGCTGTAGAGATGGATTACCTATAACCTTTATTATTAATTATGGTTTTCCAATTTGTCCGTAAAAAATGTTGGCTGTCCATGATTTTGGGATCAGTTGTCCAGAATAAAGAAAAATTCTGGTTGGCAACCCTGGGCTCAGGAACTCAGCTAGCTCTGACACGCTCCCATTTCCAGGGTCTTTTATGTCTCTCTTACCAGGGACAGATCTTGCCTGACAACAGGCAGTGGACTATAAATTAGGTAGAAGTGAGACCCCTAGCGGCCATGAATTTACAGCTTTTCATCATGTGTACACAGGCATATTTTTTAAATGAAGTGATTTAGAAATCAGCCTTTTACATCATTCTCTATTGAATGAAATTGTGTGAAAGTACAGTGACTCTTTAATTTTGCATTTATGAAGCAAATGAAAAGAAAAATCAGTGCAAAGGTGTCAATAGCCTTTAAAGGGACACTGACAGGCCTCCTGAGCATATTTAGCTCTTTATATGCCCTCCTAGGTCTTGTAATAAGTTTCCCATTCATATAAGTATTATCCCTGTGCGCATTGTAAACTGTGAAAAATAATCTTTATAATCACCTGTCAATCAACTGTCCTTTCTGCCCAAGGGGCGTTCTTTGCGCCGCATTTGTGCCCAGCCGCGCCCCAACTGCCGGATCCTTAGAGACGCCCATCTCATTAGAATTCACTTCGCTGGGCGGTATTTTCCTGTCCCCGGCATTCGGAGATCCCGCGCATGCCCAATACGAAGTTACGGTCATCGGCCTCAATAGCATTATCTGCGCATGCGCCCGGCTCCCTCGCTCGCCTGGGATCACATCGCGCCTGCGTCCCCTATGTTTCTATGAGGCCGCTTTAGCCTCTCCATTCTGCGCCTGCGTAACTGCGCCTGCCGTAACTTTGTATTGGGCATGCGCGGGATCTCCGAATGTTGGGGACCGAAAAATACCGCCCAGCGAAGTGAATTCTAATGAGATGAGCGTGTCTAAGGATCCGGCAGTTGGGGCGCGGCTGGGCACAAATGCGGCGCAAAGAACGCCCCTTGGGCAGAAAGGACAGTTGATTGACAGGTGATTATAAAGATAATTTTTCACAGTTTACAATGCGCACAGGGATAATACTAATATGAATGGGAAACTTATTACAAGACCTAGGAGGGCATATAAAGAGCTAAATATGCTCAGGAGGCCTGTCAGTGTCCCTTTAACCTCTAGGTAATGTCGCAAGAGAACGCAACCCCAGAAATGATTACTTTGTCTCTCTAGCTAGCATTCACTTGTAGGATAAATGACCAGGTATTTCAGCTCTCTGACTGATAAATGCATTGAGGACCTCTTGTTACCTTTTAGATACAAGGCTAAATAAATACAGTATGCTTCTTTTAGTCACTTGACAATCTGGAAAGTCTGCCAAACTCCCAAAACAGACCAAAACTGAATTTTAGTCAGTAATTATCACTTATGTTAATATACATGGAGGCATGAAGATATACTGTATGTGAGTGGAAATGCTCTTTACAAAATTACTTACTTTAAGCAGAGCTGGCTAAAGAGCATTTTAGCCATCAAGGGTTCTTTTCCTGGCTCTTTCATACTGTGCAGGAATAAGACCACTGCTGATGTGAGAGGACCAGGATTAGGGAGACTGATGACTATCGGATCCTGTATGGAAAGGAAAAATTATTGTTGTCAGATTATCAACGAATATCTTGGTGTTCGTTGAATGCCTGATTATAGCATAGATAGAGAGGTTTTATTCATTATGCAATTAATCTCGTAAGTGACCTGAGGTTGGTCCTTTCACGGTAATTGCTATGGTTCTCCTGAATAGTCAAAGCCCCACACCATCCCCTTGGCCTTGACTGACCAAGTCAGCTGGTATTCCACAAACTCTGGCTCATGCTGTTTGCAGTCCCGTGCCAAATACAATGACAACATAAATTAGTGAAGCTTTTAATCAAAGTTAAGGTGGTGGCACTGGTCAGTTGGGAGAGCCAGAGTTCGGGACCGCCCTCAGGGCACCTTCCCGCTCATTTACAAAAAGCAGCCTAAAACGTACCCTACGCAGCGATATTAACGGTTTAATAGCTATACAATAGCTGACAGACTTCCTAAGGCCCCTTTCACACAGGCGTGTTTTCCGCGCAGGTGCAATGCGTGAGGTGAACGCATTGCACCCGCACTGAATCCGGACCCATTCATTTCTATAGGGCTGTGCACATGAGCGGTGATTTTCACTCATCACTTGTGCGTTGCGTGAAAAATCGCAGCATGCTCTATATTGTGCGTTTTCCACGCAACGCAAGCCCCATAGAAGTGAATAGGGCTGCGTGAAAACCGCAAGCAAGCGCGGATGCGGTGCGATTTTCACGCATTGGTTGCTAGGTGATGATCGGGATGGGGACCCGATCTTTATTATTTTCCCTTATAACATGGTTATAAGGGAAAATAATAGCATTCTTTAATAGAGAATGCTTAGTAGAAGGTCAATTGAGGGTTGAAAAAATATAAATAAATTAACTCACCTCCTCCTCTTGATCGAGTAGTTTCCGATCTCTTCTTTCTTCTTTAATCATGAGCTGCCGGCTAAAGGACCTGTGGTGACGTCACATCACATGGTACAATCACATGGTCCATCACAGTGGTGATGGACCATGTGATTAGACCATGTGATGAGCTCAGTGACATCACCACAGGTCCTTTGACAGGTCCTGAAGAAAGAACAGGAGAACGGCAGCTACGCGTTCAATTGGAGGTGAGTTAATAAAAAAAAAATAATAATTAACCCTCAATTGACCTTGTACTAAGCATTCTGTATTAAAGAATGCTATTATTTTCCCTTATAACCATGTTATAAGGGAAAATAATTACATCTACACAACACTGAACCCAAACCTGAACTTCAGTGAAGAAGTTCGGGTCTGGGTACCACATTCAGTTTTTTATCACACGCGTGCAAAATGCATTGCACCCGCGCGATAAAAACTGAACAACAGAAGGCAATCGCAGTCAAAACTGACTGCAATTGCGTACCTACTCGCGCGGGTTTGCCGCAATGCACCCGGGACGCATCCGGACACGCTCGTCTGCAAGGGGCCTAAAAGGGTGAAATTTTACATGAAGAAATTATACTTTTAGGGTATGTTCACTTAACAGACATCTGGATTTGCAGCCATAAAATTTACAGCAGTAAAGTGGATACGGTTTTAACAAATAACATTGGATTTGCAGTAGGGCAGTTTTTTGGGCAGATTTTGACAGCAGATTTCACACCATATAAATGCAGAAGGCTGAAGTCCAAGCTTAATCCGCAGCAAAATCAAAATCTTAGTCTAAATTTGGTAACTAGTAAAAATTTCAGGAGCACAGCGTTAATATTAAAAACTTTAACCCTTTAATGTTAATGTCCAACCTTGAACACCAACTTGACTTTTGGATTTAAATTGCAAAGTTCTGTGCAAATAAATTTTCTAATATATCACTAATAGTGGGGATTTGTTTTTGTGACAGAGCTTATAATGACTTAGACACAGAGGTAACTTATAAAATTCAAATTAAATGGGTTGTACAGGTTTACAAAAAGAGGTCTGTTTTTATCTCCAACCCCTGAGAAGGGAAGGAAAAAAGAAAGGAAGGGAAAATAATAAAATAGGGAAGGAGTGGAAAAGAAGAGATAGGGGAAGGCAAGGGATCGCAACAAAGGAGGTGGAGCAGGAATCAGGTACTGATAATAGGCACAGAGTTTATACAGACAATAACAGCTTGAAAACTGTAATCAATTAGTGTGTGAGCAGGACAGAAAATTTGGGTTGCCAATATTTTATGAAAATGTCAGACTTCTCATGATGGTCAGAGATCAGCTCTTTCATTCTCATTATCTAGCGAAGTTCCATGGCCCAATAACATAGAGAGGGAGGCATTTTAGATTTCCAATGTCTGGGAATCAACATCCTGGCCACAATTAAAAAGTGTTGCAGCATACGTTTTCTTTTCACCAGGGCTACAGACCCAAGTATAAGACAGAGCAAGGTCACCTGAGGTGTGTTAGGAATTGTTTTCCCTGTGAATATGGTACAGATAGTCAAAACCCTGTCCCAGAACTTTTGGATGATGGCGCAGCACCCACCAAAAATTTAGCATGGAGCCAATCTCTGCTTCACAGCGCCAACACAGTTCTGAAACTGTAGGAAAAATTCAATGGAGAGTAGTTGGGCAGTAGCCTAAGCAGCTAAAGAGATGCCACTGGAAAACTTACACATCTTGAGAACATTCCCTTCAGTAAGGTGAGCGGAAGATCCGATTCCCATTTACTAAAGAAGGGAACCTTTTCTGCATTGCTAAAACTCTAGAGAAACCTATACAGGTGAAACTCGAAAAATTAGAATATCATGTAAAAGTTATTTATTTAAGTAATGCAACTTAAAAGGAATTGCATTAATGCAGCTTAAAATTTGAATTTTGTGAAAAGGTTCAATATTCTAGGCTCAAAGTGTCACACTCTAGTCAGCTAATTAATCCATACCCCCTGAGCAAAGGGGACCTTAAAATTGTGACTTTGGGGTTTTCATAAGCTGTAAGCCATAATCATCCAAATGATAAGAAATAAAGGGTTGAAATATCTCGCTTTGCATGTAATGAGTCTATCTCAAATATTAGTTTCACCTTTTAAAGTTGCATTACTGAAATAAATGAATAAATGAACTTTGCACGATATTCAAATTTTTCGAGATATATATATATATATACCTTCCTTGACCACCTTATCAAACTTTGTTAACTCTAGGGGGTGCATGTTTCTGAAGGCATTAGTGATTGAGGATTTCAGCTATGCATATTCAAACCTTAGATTCCTACCTGTTGTGCATTGCAAACTGATAGACCCTAGATTAGAAAATCGATTGTCCACCAAAACGGACTGGAAACGATGATGGGTGACATAATGCCATGATAAGAAAACAACAACACGTAGACCTGGCAGGAAAGCTAGGTTTCCTATCAGTGGAGTCATAAGTCCCGGTCTAGTGGATAATTTGTGGATAAATTAAAAGTTTCATGGGGGAGAGTTCTTGTTCTAAATTAACCCAGAACTTTTGCAACCCACAATGAGACCAGTATAATAACCTACGGCAGTGATGACTAACCTCCGGCACTCCAGCTGTGGTAAAACTACAATTCACAAGATGCACATTTGCTTGGCTATTTTCAGAACTCCATAGAAATGAATGGAGCATGCTGGGAGTCGTAGTTTCACCAAAGCTGGAGTGCCGGGAGGTTAGCCATCACAGATCTAGGAAATATTGCCGCTGTGTGATACAGCTTAAGGATAGGGGAGCCCAAATGCCCAGGTAATTAATGCCAATGAAAGGTGAAGTTGTTTCGAACTGACTGAGCTTAAGTGGGAGGAAGAGGTATGTTCAATACTTCCGTTTTAAACCCTTCAAGACCAGGCCTTTTTTCATTTTTACGTTTTTGATTTCTCCTCCTAATGTTCCAAAAGCCATAACTTTTTTATTTTTCCGTTAACATAGCTATATGAGGGCTTATTTTTTACGGGACAAGATGCATGTTTTAATGCCACCATTTAATTTACCATGTCTTGTATTAGAAAAAAGGAAAACAATTATTTGTGTGGCAAAATTAAAAAAAAATAAAAATAAAAAATTTATTCCACCAAGGTTTTTGGGGTTTTCACATCACGGCGTTCACTATGCACTAAAAATGACCCGACGTTCTTATTCTGCGGCTCAACACGAATGCGGCGATATCAAACTTGAACAGTTTTTTTTTTTGTTTTACTACTTTTCTTTGCATCGCTATATTCTGACAGCCTTAACTTTTTATATTGCGGTCTACAGAGCTTTATAAGAGGTTGTTTTTTTTTGCGTAACGAACTGTAGTTTTCATTGATGCCATTTTTGTAGTATATACAACGTTTTGATCACCGCTATTCAATTTTTTTGGGGGATAAAATGACAAAAAAAATGCCAAATCGTGTGTTTTTCATTTTTTTTCCTGTTACTGCGTTCACCGCACAAGAATTTTTAAAAAAGATTTTAATAGTTCAGACATTTTCAGACGCGGCGACACCCAATGTTTATTTTTTTATTGTTTATGTATTTTTATATATGTAAAATTGGGAAGGGGGGGTGATTCAAACTTTTAATATATTGATTTTTTTTTTTTTTACAACAATTAGCCCCCATAAGGTCCTCATACATGCGATCTTTTGATCCCCTCTCCTATTCACCATAATAGAGATCTATTAGGGTGAATAGGATTTTTACACTCTCCATTCTGTGCTATGCCTCATGCATAGCTCAGTATGGAGAAAGCCATGACAGGTCTGGATCACTTCAGCAGCGTCCAGGCTGCCATAGCAACTGATCAGAGCCCCACGATTTCACTGCGGGGGCTCCGATCGGAAGGAAGATGGAGCCGCATCACTTCACAGGTGCCCTGATCAGCCTTGATTGCGGCACCTGAGTTGTCAAATGGCAGGGGCGGCGCGATCGCCACTTCCTGTCCGTGCGGCCGGATGCTGGCTGTATCATACAGCCGGCAGATTGCATGTATGGAGCTCACTGCAGAGGCCCGCTCCATACATCACCTGGCACACAATGACATACCTGAGGCTTATTTTAAAGTTACTAAGGTATCCAAACAGGTCAAATTCATGGAGAATAGATGAGAATAGATGCAGGGTGACAATATATATAGAAAAAAAGATCATCTGCAAATTGCGCAAGTTTGGGATTTTGCATAGCACTACAGCCACATGTTTCATTAGCAAGATGCATAGTAATGGAGACAGGGGGCATCCTTGCAGTGTTCCATTACTAATAACAAAGGGGGAAGCTAGGGCTCCGGTGGTACGTACATAAGCCGTCGAAAGTGTACAAAGGGCAAACACCTTTTCTAAAAGCCAAGAGCCTAGGCAGAATTGTTTCAAAGCGGCTACTCTATCAAATGCTTTTTTAGCATCGACTGATTTAAGACACATTGGCGCTCTGTAGCATTGCAAATGAGATATGAGCATGATGGTATTGATAGTATTATCTATCGCTTCCATCCCAGGTATGAAGCCCACTTGGTCTCTGTTTATAATGTCCAGACATACCCTACTGAAAGGATTAGCCAACAGTTTAGAATAGGCTTAATATCAAAGCTAATAGCATCTTTATTAGGTATGGCTAAGCCTAGTTTCACATATGCATTAAGAAATCCAGAAGGCAGACATCAACCAACTGCCATGATAACAGATGAATTGGGGAACAGTGATGTAACGGTGGATGAGTCAATCAAGGGCTCTAGCACCGGACTGAAATCCCCTCCTAGAAATATTATTCCCTCCACAGAAGAGTCCACCTAAGCCAGTATAAAAGATTTGCCTATATCTCTATTTCCTCCGTGTAGCCTGTGGTGCAAAGGGGAGGTATGGGGGAAGCTCACAGTATGTGACCACCATGAAGGCCCTCCGTTCAAGGTGCGGTTACAAAAGGGCTTTTGTGAGCAGGTCCTCAAGGATGTACTGGCTTTAGTGGCTACATAAGCAGGGTACGATCCCCAAAAACAACACCTCTGACATGTAAAGTGTAGGTCAAATGACAGGTGTTCTTTAAGTACTGAGGCATATATCACTTAAAGAGTAACTAAACTTGTATATTAGCTTTTAATATGTTGTCCCTAACCCCCTAAAAAATATTTTTCGAATATACTTTATTTATTCGTTTTCTATTTTAACCGTACTTTTTCACCCCTAAAGCGCACCATTCACTGAGCTGTCAGCGGTGTACGGAGTACTCATTTTATGAATGGGGCCGCAGCAGAGCAGGGAGTAGGGCAGGAGCGCTCATTGCTGCTCCTGCTCCCTGGACTATTACTAACTGCTGGCATAGCACATTGGTACCCTGTACCCATGTATTATGCCAGGATTAGCTGAGCGGGCTCCTGCTTCTGCCTGCTCCGCTAAGCTAAGAGAACTGCATGTCATCTTTTAGCTTAGCGGAGAAGGCAGAAGCAGGAGCCGGCTCAGCTCAGCTAATCCTGGCATAATACATGGGTACAGGGTACCAATGTGCTATGCCAGCAGTTAGTAATAGTCCAGGGAGCACAGGCAAAAGCAGCAATGAGCGCTCCTGTCCATACTCCCTGCGCTGCTGAGGCCCCATTCATAAAATAAGTACTCCGTACACCGCTGACAGCTCAGCGCTGCAGGGGGAACTGAGTTTTAGCGCACCAGTGAATGGTGCGCTTTAGGGGTGAAAAAGTATGGTAAAAATAGAAAACTAATAAATAAAGTATATTAGAAAAAGATTTTTTAGGGGGTTAGGGACAACATATTAAAAGTTAGTATAAAACTTTATTTATTGTTTAATGTACACAAAGAGACAAGTTACCAATCCCATGTACATCCTAAAGGTTGTTAACTCTGTGGGATGACTATATCTTTAACTGTGTGCATAGTCCAGCAGGTGTCTCAGGCTGGATTTTTAACATTAGCTTGGTTCCCTCACAACGCAGGGCTCCTCTGTCTTCGGATAGAGAAGCGGGGATGTAGAAGAGGTATGGGGCTGTGGGGATGTACTGGTCTACTGTTCTCCAGCTGTCACACACATCAAAGGGGAGGGATGTGAAGCAGCTCAATGCAGAGAGCACTTTACAGTGCAATAAACACTCCAAAGTTCTCTAGTAATTCCATTTTTATGGACATATCCCTGTATTCCTAATGAATTGTTAGAATAAGGTAACAGCAGCAAGAAAATTTAAATAATTACCATGTTTTCTTCATTAAGATAAATCTTCAATTTTGCATCCCTTTCCTTCATTCCAGACAGTGCTTCTGTTAACATGTGTGTATGGGCAAGATTCTGAAAACAATAAATAAATAAATAATATATATCATTTCTCAGATGTTCAAAATGCAATTCTATTAAAAATGTTCACATTTTAAAGGGACCACATATCTTTACTCTGCTATCAGGTACATAACCAAACTTTAAAGGGGTTGTCCACCTTTTAGTAAGTGATGGCCTATCCTCAGGAAAGGCCATCACAAGCTGATCCAGTGGGGGTCCAACACCTCACACCCCAGCTAATCAGCCGTTAAACAATACCTCCAGTTCTAGAAACAGGCAGCGCCATGTACTTTGTAGTGGACTGAGCTCATCACTACAGTGCTGCTTCCACTGGCGCGGAAAAGCTCTGGAATGACTAGCTCAGTCCACTACAAAATACACTGAGACGTCCGCTTCCAGTGCTGAGGCTACTGCTATCGAGCAGCCAGTGATGGCCTATCTTGAGGAAAGCCCATCACCTAATAAAAGGAGGACAACTCCTTTAAAAGGCAGACTTTAACACTGTTCCCTGTTGATAAATTGCACATGAATGGAGAAGAAAAAAAATCATAAGAAAAGTTCTGAATTGTAGTTTAAAAATAGAAATAACTGGATAAAAGCCAACCACATGCATAAACTTGGATTTGTATCTGTTATGAATAACCATCAGTTGACATAAAAAGGTTTCCTATTTGATGATAACCATGTTTGCTAAATGATGACAGTATGTAAAAACAGTGATCTAAATGTTCAGACACCAAAAGCAAAATTACAAATTTTTTGATAAAGAGAGAAATAATTTGGTCATCTTGCAAAACGCTATTTGCAATTTCCTAGTAGGGTACCCCATGGGTCAGTATTGGCGTGATGACTGTCATTATTGGGGTACCACAGGGGTCAGTATTGGAGGGGTCACTAGTGGGGTACTACAGTGATCAGTATTGAGTCCTATTCTTTTCAATGTACCGTTAATTATTAATGATCTTCTTATAGAGTGGTTGTACAGTAAAATATCTATTTTTGCTGACAATACAAAAACTGTGTAAAGTAATTAACACCAAAGAGGACAGTATACTGCTACAGAGGGATCTGGATAGATTGGAGGCTTGGGCAGGTAAGTGGCAGATGAGGTTTAAAACTGACATACAGTCATGTGAAAAAATTAGGACACCCTTTGAAAGCATGTGGTTTTTTGTAACATTTTTAATAAATGGTTATTTCATCTCCGTTTCAACAATACAGAGAGATTAAAGTAATCCGACTAAACAAAGAAAACTGAAGAAAAGTCTTTTCAAGATCTTCTGTAAATGTCATTCTACAAAAATGCCTATTCTAACTGAGGAAAAAGATAGGACACCCTTGCCCCTAATAGCGAGTGTTACCTCCTTTGGCTGAAATAACTGCAGTGAGACGGTTCTTGTAGCCATCTACCAGTCTTCGACATCGGTCTGAGGAAATTTTACCCCACTCCTCAATGCAGAACTTTTTCAGCTGTGAGATGTTTGAGGGGTTTCTTGCACGTACAGCCCTTTTCAAGTCACCCCACAGCATCTCAATGGGATTCAAATCTGGACTTTGACTTGGCCATTCCAGGACTCTCCATTTCTTCTTTTTCAGCCAATCTTTGGTTGATTTACTAGTATGTTTTGGGTCATTGTCATGTTGCATGGTCCAGTTCCGCTTCAGCTTTAATTTTCTAACTGATGGTCTCACATGTTCTTCAAGCACCTTCTGATACACAGTAGAATTCATCGTGGATTCTATGATGGTGAGCTGACCAGGTCCTGCTGCAGCAAAGCAGCCCCAAACCATGACACTTCCACCTCCATGCTTCACAGTTGGTATGAGGTTCTTTTCTTGGAATGCTGTGTTTGGTTTACGCCAAACATGTCCTCTGCTGTTGTGTCAAAATAATTCAATTTTGGACTCATCTGTCCAAAGAACATTATTCCAGAAGTCCTGGTCTTTGTCAACTTTATCGCTGGCAAATGTCAGTCTGGCCTCGATGTTTCTCTTGGAAAGCAAAGGTTTCCTCCTTGCACACCTCCCATGCAAGTTAAACTTGTACAGTCTCTTTCTGATTGTAGAGGCATGTACTTCTACATCAACAGTAGCCAGAGCCTGCTGTAGTTCTCGAGATGACACTTTAGGGTTTTTGGATACCTCTTTTAGCATCTTGCGGTCTGCTCTTGGGGTGAACTTGCTGGGGCGACCAGTCCTGGGCATGTTGGCAGTTGTTTTGAAAGCCCTCCACTTGTAGACTATCTTCCGGACAGTGGAATGGCTGATTTCAAAATCTTTTGAGATCTTTTTAAATCCCTTCCCAGACTCATAGGCTGCTACAATCTTTTTTCTGAAGTCCTCTGACAGCTCTTTTGCTCTCACCATGGTGCTCACTCTCACTTCAACAGTCAGGAGCACACCAAACTAAATGTCTGAGGTTTAAATAGGGCAAGCCTCATTCAACATGCAGAGTAACGATCTACTAATTATGTGCACCTGGTGTGATATACCTGTGTGAGATCTGAGCCAATTTAAGAGGGAATACATGTGAGGGTGTCCTATCTTTTTCCTCAGTTAGAATAGGCATTTTTGTAGAATGACATTTACAGAAGATCTTGAAAAGACTTTTCTTCAGTTTTCTTTGTTTAGTTGGATTACTTTAATCTCTCTGTATTGTTGAAACGGAGATGAAATAACCATTTATTAAAAATGTTACAAAAAACCACATGCTTTCAAAGGGTGTCCTAATTTTTTCACATGACTGTATGTAAAGTTATGCACATGGGAAGGAATAATGCAAGTCACCCGTACATACTAAATGGTAAAACACTCGGTAACAATGACATGGAAAAGGATCTAGGAGTTTTAGTGAACAGTCAAACAGTCAAACTAAGCTGCAAAAAACAGTGTCAGGCAGCTGCTGCCAAGGCCAATAAGATAATGGGTTGCATCAAAAGGGCATAGATGCCCGTGATAAGAACATAGTCCTACCACTTTACAAATCCCTAGTCAGACCACACATGGAGTACTGTGTACAGTTCTGGGCTCCTGTAAACAAGGCAGACATAGCAGAGCTGGAGAGGGTCCAGAGGAGGGCAACTAAAGTAATAACTGCAATGGGGCAACTACAGTACCCTGAAAGATTATCAAAATTAGGGTTATTCACTTTAGAAAAAAGACGACTGAGGGGAGATCTAATTACTATGTATAAATATATCAGGGGTCAGTACAGAGATCTATCCCATCATCTATTTATCCCCAGGACTGTGACTGTGACGAGGGGACATCCTCTGCGTTTGGAGGAAAGAAGGTTTGTACACAAACATAGAAAAGGGTTCTTTACGGTAAGAGCAGTGAGACTATGGAACTCTCTGCCTGAGGAGGTGGTGATGGTGAGTACAATAAAGGAATTCAAGAGGGGCCTGGATGTATTTCTGGAGCGTAATAATATTACAGGGTATAGCTACTAGAGAGGGGTCGTTGATCCAGGGAGATATTCTGATTGCCTCATTTGAGTCGGGAAGGAATTTTTTATTCCACTAAAGTGGGGAAAATTGGCTTCTACCTCACAGTTTTTTTTTTGCCTTCCTCTGGATCAACTTGCAGGATGACAGGCCGAACTAGATGGACAGATGTCAGTCAGTCTTACAAACTATTGGGGTCATTTATCAAACTGGTGTAAAAGTAGAACTGGCTGGTTGCCCATGGCAACCAATCAGATTCCACCTTTCATTTTCCAATTTAGTTGTCAAAAATGAAAAGTGGAATCTGGTTGCTATGGGCAACTAAGCCAGTTCTACTTTACACCAGTTTGATAAATGACCCCAGATGTTACCATGCCATCCTCTAAGCATTGAGAACTAAATAGCTATGGAACATTAACAGGATGTCCACTTTTGGACAAGACGGTATAATGGAAATCTTGTCACAATGAAAATGTATAGTTTTGTTTTCTGGCTTGAGTAGAGGGTACTATAGGTGTCTTATACAGTGATTCTTAAATATATGTATCCTATTTTGGGGCTCTTGTAACCGTGGTAGCAATGCTTTAATTTCCGTGTTTGCCATCCATTAGATAGAAGCTTAATACATTCTTAAACAAAATGTTCCCCAACATTAAATGATGGGACAGAACAGGGCTTTGTTCACGTCTGTGTGTTCAGCATCTATTCTGGGAATGCTCCTATTGTCAACCACATTTGTTGCTTTTAATAGACCCAAGGTATGTCAAAAGTGCAGTAGAGTACAAGATTCAACACAAATGTGGCCCCCCGTAATACACTGTACTGCATTAATAGGTTTTTTTCTATCACCATAGGAGTCAATAGGCAAGGTACGCAAATGTAAGGCTTACAGCTGGCCATATATTTTAGTACACACTAAAAGATTTTTGGGGCATATCGGCCAAACATAGTGCAAAAAGGAGATGTGAACACAGGCTAGACACACAGGACCAGATTTATCATTAACTAAAGTCAAAATAATAGAGTGAAAAAGTCGCAAATTTTTGCGCAATAGCTAAAACTGCACAAAAATTTGCGGCTTTTATTGGTTCTGCGCTATGCTCGCCAGTTTTCTGAAAGTGGGCGTGTTTTCTTATGTAAATGAATCTCTAGACAGATTTACTATTGGGACTATTTAAAAAGTCGCAAAAAATTTCACTCGTGAGGACCATGCTTATCTTATGCAACTTTTTTATAAAGACATGCAACTTTTGTAAAGCTGCTTACTGAAGGATAAACTGCTACCGTCAAACCACATTTATCACAGTATTAAAGGACCATTAATAAATCTGACTTTAGCCAAAAGTGACTTTGGACATATGTAAAAGTGGAGTAAGATGTAAGTGTAATGATAAATCTGGCCCAAAGGCTAGTGGCTATTTTAATTTTTTATTTTTTTTGCTTAGGCCCTGTTCACAATGGCCCTGATTTATCATGCCTTCGCTCCAGAATTCTGGCTTCAAAACGTTGTATGTTTGCATTTTTACACCACTCACTCCAGTTTGTAATGTGGGTGGAAAAGTACCGTAGGTACAGTCAACTACGTTAATGAGTTTCACTCCAGCTTTATCATGGAGACTTTTTTTTAAAAGTCACAATCTCACTCCAGTAGGAGGGTGTAGTAGGAAAACTGGAGTAGTTTTTCTAGACAAAAGTGTTAGGTCTAAGGATAAGACACATTTATCAAGTAACATGAGACATTTGATAAATGTGGCATAAGGTAAGCCAACAGAGACTAAAGGAAAACTGACTTAAAATATTCCCCTCATGATAAATTCCCCCCAATAAGTTTAGACGCTTTAGCTTTCGTACTATGAATACTCCAAGGCCAGTATGTCATATTAGCCTTTTCGCTATACTGCATATGTCATGTATATTCATACATTAAAAAATATAGCATAGTATCCTTATATAAAAAATGAATGATGTGACATTAAATGGCTACAAACCTTTCAATATACTCACATTATGGATTCTACTTTGTTCCACTGCTGCTTACTTTCTCCTGTACATGATAATCTGACACTAGGGTCAGTTACGTTTTAGTATTTTCCAATGGTGGCTTACCTACAGTCAGGTCCATAAATATTTGGACATCGACACAATTCTAACATTTTTGGCTCCATACATCACCATAATGGATTTGAAATGAAAAACAAAATGTGCTTTAACTGCAGGCTGTCAGGGTATTTACATCCAAATCAGGTGAACGGTGTAGGAATTAAAACAGTTTGCATATGAGCATCCCACTTGTTAAGGAACCAAAAGTAATGGGACAGAATAATAATCATAAATCAAACTTTCATTTTTTAATACTTGGTTGCAAATCCTTTGCAGTCAATTAAAACCTGAAGTCTGGAACGCATAGACATCACCAGACGCTGGGTTTCATCCCAGGTGATGCTCTGCCAGGCCTCTACTGCAACTGTCTTCAGTTCCTGCTTGTTCTTGGGGCATTTTCCCTTCAGTTTTGTCTTCAGCAAGTGAAATGCATGCTCAATCGGATTCAGGTCAGGTGATTGACTTGGCCATTGCATAACATTCCACTTCTTTCCCTTAAAAATCTCTTTGGTTGCTTTTGCAGTATGCTTTGGGTCATTGTCCATCTGCACTGTGAAGCGCCGTCCAATGAGTTCTGAAGCATTTGGCTGAATATGAGCAGATAATATTGCCTGAAACACTTCAGAATTCATCCTGCTGCTTTTGTCAGCAGTCACATCATCAATAAATACAATAGAACCAGTTCCATTGGCAGCCATACATGCCCACGCCATGACACTACCACCACCATGCTTCACTGATGAGGTGGTATGCTTAGGATCACGAGCAGTTCCTTTCCTTCTCCATACTCTTCTCTTTCCATCACTCTGGTACAAGTTGATCTTGGTCTCATCTGTCCATAGGATGTTGTTCCAGAACTGTGAAGGCTTTTTTAGATGTCGTTTGGCAAACTCTAATCTGGCCTTCCTGTTTTTGAGGCTCGCCAATGGTTTACATCTTGTGGTGAACCCTCTGTATTCACTCTGGAGAAGTCTCCTCTTGATTGTTGACTTACACACATACACGTACCTCCTGGAGAGTGTTCATGATCTGGCCAACTGTTGTGAAGGGTGTTTTCTTCACCAGGGAAAGAATTCTTCGGTCATCCACCACAGTTGTTTTCCGTGGTCTTCCGGGCCTTTTGGTGTTGCTGAGCTCACCGGTGCGTTCCTTCTTTTTAAGAATGTTCCAAGCAGTTATTTTGGCTACGCCTAATGTTTTTGCTATCTCTCTGATGGGTTTGTTTTGTTTTTTTCAGCCTAATGATGGCTTGCTTCACTGATAGTGACAGCTCTTTGGATCTCATCTTGAGAGTTGACAGCAACAGATTCCAAATGCAAATAGCACACTTGAAATGAACTCTGGACCTTTTATCTGCTCATTGTAATTGGGATAATGAGGGGATAACACACACCTGGCCATGGAACACCTGAGAAGCCGATTGTCCCATTACTTTTGGTCCCTTAACAAGTGGGAGGCACGTATGCAAACTGTTGTAATTCCTACACCGTTCACCTGATTTACATGTAAATACCCTCAAATTGAAGCTGACAGTCTTCAGTTAAAGGAACTTAAAGCACATCTTGTTTGTTTCATTTCAAATCCATTGTGGTGGTGTAGAGTCAAAAATATTAGAATTGTGTCCATGTCCCAATATTTATGGACCTGACTGTATATATACCTGGAAAAGCCCTCTAACCAGGATCACCATTATTTGCACAAGAACCAGAACGTTAAAAAGCTTTATTTTAGTATATTATCTACCAAATAATCTAATTTCTAGGAACCAGTAAAGATCCTATGCGTTGATTTGAAGGTTTTAGCACAGGGATCAGCAACCTCCAGCACTCCAGCTGTTCTGAAACTACAACGCTCAGAATCCTCTTTTCACTTCTATGGGAGTTATAAAACCAAAAAACAAGCACATGTGCATGCTGGGTGTTGTAGTTTCACAGCAACTGAAGAGCTGAAGGTTGCTGACCACTGTTTTAGCAATAGTTCAAGCACTTACCTGAAGCACAGCATTAAAGAAGCAAGTGTTGCCCAAGTTTGCTATTCCTTTCACAGGGACAGATGTAATATGAAGTGCTGCTTTCTCTCTAATATTTTCACCACTTGGTTCTTGTAAGCAGATGACCTTTGAAGAGGAACCTAGAAGTAAAACACACATTTCTTGAGGACACACAATACAAACTGTAAGACATATATATAAAACTGCAAACCTAAATTTGTGCATATGTTCTATATCATAAATTCTCTACCTTGGATAATCCCTCCTTTTTAGGCCAGGTTCAGGCGGCCGTATTAAAAATCATCTGTGTAGGACACGGACCTAGTGACCACCATAGACAAATGTTTCCAATGGTCTCCAGGTCCATGTCCCATGAGAATGACCAGAATTGTGCTTGCCGAGACTTTCTCTGCGCAGCGCCTGAGCCAGTGTAGAAAAATGGAGGCGTGACTTGTATGGGTCTGTGTGCTGTCCGTTGCGAACATGGATGGAAAATACTCCAGTCTGAATTAGGTTTTAAATGTTTCCCTTGATAATAAGCTGATCAAAGTGTATCCCACAGGGACCAGCAGAAATCAGCTTTCGATTTCTGTGCAGCACCATCACAGGGGAAATTAGAGGGAACCTGTCACCATGAAAGTGCAGTGCAATGCGGATGAGCAGACTGATATATAGTTTTATTAGAAAAGGTTGTATGATTAAATCTCTTTCTGAGCTCAGCAGTGTGGGTGGTCTTATCAGTGACTGATACTGTAGCATTCCCTATCCATAAATTTACATAAATACATAGCTGTCAATCAACCACCCATATGACTCATAAGCAGATAAGCAGGGGTAATACATTACAAATTTTATTGTATTTCATTCATAAGGTCTAGCAGGAATAATAAGGGGATGGTACATCATAATATTATAAGTTATTACATGGGGAATGCAAGTAGTTGCTAAAACAGACATGTCAGGAGAGGTTACAGGCAGAGATGAGCGAACTTCTGTTTTAAGTTCGGCGTCTAAAGTTCGGCTTCCGGTTAGCGGAGGATCCCGATATGGATTCCGAATTCCGTTGTGGTCCGTGGTAGCGGAATCAATAATGGTCATTATTGATTCCGCTACCACGGACCACAACGGAATTCGGAATCCATATCGGGATCCTCCGCTAACCGGAAGCCGAACTTAAAACAGAAGTTCGCTCATCTCTGGTTACAGGTCCTTTTTAAAAGGAGTTATCTGGCAATTAATAAAATACAATTCTGAGATTCAGCTGAAGATCATAATCCCCGACAAGTAGGAGAGGAAGATGAGGCAACTCTTTAGCTCAGGGTTGTGAAGTAACTTGTCCTGCTGTGTGATCAGGACAGGTTATGTGAGTACTAATAGGACGGCGGCCCTTTTATTCCCCCTAATGAGTGCTCCCTAGAGAAAATAATAACAGATATTTGGAAATGAATTTATAATAAAGTAATATTTAAGTATTTTTATTATATTAATTCCCAGAGAGATAACGGAATATAACGGAATTCTAGGACGAAATGCAAAACGGAAGCCCTTAAGAGGCATTCCGATTTGCTCCGTCCTAATACATGTCTATGGGGGCACATAACGGTTCAGTTTCTTTCCATTATACATGACGGAAAAAAAAGTCCTGTCAACGCTGTTATACAAGCTGCAGACTGAGTACTTTACATTGTATCCAAGTGTCATATCTTCAATGTTGTCCCATGGAAAGATACAATAAAATATTTACAAAAATGTAAGGGGTATGCTCACTTTTGTCAGATACTGTACCTCCTATTTAAGTTAATAGGAGAAAGCTGTTTGATTTACCTGAATGGGATGGAGGAATTGTAATTTCACTGTTCACTACTGTAATATAGGACAGTGTTCCTCAACTCCAGTCCTCAGGGCCCACTTGCGGTCATGATTTGAGAATATCCCATAAAATGAATACCTGTGGCAAGTCCTGATGCACTAACAATTATATCACCTGCTCAGTACTAAGGAAATCCCAAAACATTACTGCCATTTGGGCCCTGAGGACTAAGGTTGAAGAACACTGATGTAGGAGACGAACTTGTAAACACATCGCCCGTACGGGCACTACATACTCTTCTAATTGCTAAATCAGCAGGTGTGCAGGAAATCTGGCCTCCACTAACATCATACAGATTACTTATCCTTAGGATTGGTCAGCTAAATATTAAAATTAGTAAACAATAAGGGGTTCTCCTTTTTTTTTTTGATCTGGGATTTTTAATTAAAAAAAAATAAAAAAAATTAACTTTATTATAAATAAATTCTATGTCATTCCATTGATATAACAGTCTTCGTTTCATTCACACAGGGTTATTTTATAGCAATAGGTATGACATTTTAATCCTGTTATGACTAAATAACAAACGAGAGGATAAGGTAAAACATATTGTTGGGACCAATGTGTCACGCTTCAGTGTGGGAGGGAAACACCACACTTATAATAGGAGGTAAGGGGGGGGGGGGACATGGAATCAGGCCTGAGAACTAGGGAAGGAAGATGGACACCTCCTAGTGAAAACCCTAACCAAAATCCTGACTGACCCCAAAGATAGGCGAGTTCATACGCAGGAATACCCAGAGTCCTATCCAGCCCTATAGGACCCTGGTACTAATGTCATGGATGAGACTACCTGTTCCTCCAAAGGACGAACAGGAGTCTCCTAGAGGCCTCGAGGCCTAATACAAACCATAGGGAATTGCAACACACAGAACCCAAACAAAATACAAAAGGGAAAGGAAAGACTTAACTACAAAGGAGCAATGGAAGCACCAGGAACTCAGCCGAGATCCAACCGCAATCTATCCAAAAAGGTCCAAACAGAAGCTATAAACCGCACAGCATTGTGGGAGAAGCAACTATAAATAGAGAAGGTTAAATGACCCTAATAGCCAAACTTGGGGAAAGAAGGTGTGGCAAGCACCAGAAACAACACAGACGTGATTTAATCCAAACCACGTGTTGCCAGTCTCACCGATCTCCTGCCACCCGTCACGGGAACGTCCGTGACACAATGGACATGGACCACCATGGATTTTATAAAGAAAAAACATGGAAAACTACTTTAAAACCAAAATAATACTTAAGAATTTATAATTTATTATTGTATTTTTCTAGAGGAAAATGTTAAGAAAAGGTGGAAGAGTGTGCAGGACCGCTTCTTCAAATTTGAAAGAGATGCCCAGAGAAGTGGCTCCTCTCCATCCAAGAACATTGAGTCGCTGCTGTTCCTACAGCCCAGAAGGGGACAAAGGCCGTAAGTATTTTTATTTTATATTGTTATGGTGTTTTGTTTTGTTTTTTATTTTAATATATTGATTACCTATCCTCATGACAGTTCATCATTATCAGATTGTTGGAGGTCTGTCACCTTGCAATCCTGAATTATGTGTTCTCAGCTTACCCTCAACTTTAAGATATTGATTACAATCCATGAGTGTTAATACTCTATTTTATAAGAATATAAAAACAATTTTAACTTTTTTTTTCTTCTATAGATCTTCAGGGAACTATGAAGAAACAATTAATGTGCCTGTGCTCCCTGCAGATCAAGAGGAGCAGCAGCATGAGGGTGGGCAAGCCTCTGTCATCTTTTTCAAGACGCAGGGGACTATTCTGAGAACACTGCTTTGTCTTGGGTGGCCTCTCCACCGTCACTGGGGAAGTATCCATCTACTGCATCAGTAGCAGCACAATCAATATGGGGGCTGCTCCCCCAGCATCCACTCGGGCAAGGCATCAGGATCACACCTCTTCCACCTGGTAGTGCACTCGGAGGACCTCCCAGAGAATGGACAGGATGATGAAAGGTTGAAAATGAGGCCCAGTCCCTTATCCAGAGGGTGGACAGCAATAAATATGATTATTTTTTTTTTGGATATGGGGTTGCAACATCCTGCCATTAGTTGTGCCCCGACAGACGACAAAACTGTGTGTTTTATTCACACGGTGACAACAGTCTTCAACGGTGCTCCCATAATTTCGGAACTGGGTGAAATGATTACCTGGCTGTCTGAAGAGACTACCCCTCCTCCACCACAGCCTGTGTCCACCGCCACACAGCCTGATACAGATAATATTTCTCTCAACCCCCCCCCCCTTATTTGTCCCACTGCTAGTTCACTATTTTATAATTCATTTTATCCTTAAAGCCCTCCCTTTCCCCTAAACCAGCAGTGTGCCAAACATGGTTTCTCAACCACGTACGGACAACAGTTTCACAAACAATTTTTTTTTATTTATTTTAGGTCTGTGTGGTGGTGGATTTCAGTAATTTAGATATACTTTTATTTTTTGAGTTGTAATAATTTAAAAGATGGATTTACAACATATTACACAAAAAATAACAGACAGCATAATTTTTTTTTTAAATATATATTTTATAGCTATATTACATAATAAAATATTAAAACAATAGTATATTATGGAGAGAAGACTCCTTAGATCAGGGTGTCAATTACAAATCTCTTCTTTCTTGAAGACATGAGGGGGATCCATTGGTCCTGGTCAAGCTGCTCACCACTCATGCTGTCAAGTTGCCAGGGCACGGCACCATCAAGAGTCATGTAATAGTCCGGAAAGGTGTCTCACTTGTACAGTGTGGTTGGATGCACACCGTAAACTAAAGTTGACTGGTTGGTCACTGAAATCCATCTGTGACTCAGCAATGTCACAGCTGTCATAGCCCCTGACATAGTTGTGCAATACACAGGCGCTTTAATGACCCAGTGAACTGTAGTGGGATCCAACTGATTTGCACAAGTGAAAACACTCCACTTACACTTACTAGCCATGATCCCGAAGTTGCACTCGATGAAGCGATGTGCCCGGCTCAGCCTCAAGTTGAACACTCTCCGCCAGGCATCCAGTCCCCTCCGTGGGTATGGACACAGCAGGTTTGTCATCAGTGGAAAGGTCGGAAGAGGTCTTGGAGGAGTTAGAGTCTCCAGGATCTAACTGTACCTCCCAAATTGAGATGTCAGTAGCGTCCGAGAGTGCAGTGCAGTGCTTCCATAGGAGCAGACCGACAGCTAAAAACAGTACGTGGCATCAGCTACCGCCATCAGGACCACAGAAAAATACTTCTTATAGTTGAAGTACAGTGATCCTGAATTTGGTGGCTACTGCACACGTACAAGCTTAGGCTACTTTCACACTAGCGTTCAGAGCAGATCCGTCTGATGTTTCATAAGACGGATCCGCTCCTATAATGCAGACGTTTGCATCCGTTCAGAACGGATCCGTCTGCATTATAACTTAGAAAAATTTCTAAGTGTGAAAGTAGCCTGAGCGGATCCGTTCAGACTTTACATTGAAAGTCAATGGGGGCGGATCTGCTTGAAGATTGAGCCATATGGTGTCATCTTCAAGCGGATCCGTCCCCATTGACTTCCATTATAAGTCTGGACGGATGCGCTCGCCTCCGCACGGCCAGGCGGACACCCGAACGCTGCAAGCAGCGTTCAGTTGTCCGCTCACTGAGCGGAGCGGAGGCTGAACGCTGGCAGGCGGATGCATTCTCAGCGGATCCGCCTCCACTGAGAATGCATTAGGGCTGGAGGGCTGCGTTCGGGGCCACTTGTGAGCCCCTTCAAACGGAGCTCACGAGCAGACACCCGAACGCTAGTGTGAAAGTAGCCTTATCGTTGACAGCTCCTATGAAATTTGGAAAGTTGGCTACAGACTGAAAGCCTGCTACTGCCTGCAACCAAGTCTTCTGGGACGGATTGGGCATCAGAATGGGATGCAAATGCTGCCAGATCACGCGGCATGTGCACCTGACAACTCTGGAAATGAAGGAAAATGTGCAAGAAAGAGAAAAAGATAAAATTATTAATTAAATTTTTAGCATACCTATCTTGACCATTTTTACATTAATGTTATTCATTAAAAATGGAAAAGATTGGCACCTTTTTTTCAAATTTAATATGTCATAAACTCACTGCAACAGCCTTTCTGTAGGACTGATGTACCTCCTCATGTTTGTATCCTTCCAGTTTACATCGACTTGTAAGATTTCAACCAAACGGTCGAAAGCCTCTACTGGCAACCTTATAAAATTTATCTGGAAAGCTGTAAAAAAAAAGAAAAGAGATTTTTGTTTAAAAATTACCAGTAAAATCTCTTTCTCGCTCTTCATTGGGGGACACAGGAACCGTGGGTATAGCTATGTCCTCTAGGAGGCGTTGACACTAGATAAAGCTGTTAGCTCCTCCCCTGGCAGCTATACCCCCTCCAGCCTGGAGAGAGAGCTTCAGATTGTGCACAAGCAGAAGGAGAAGCAAGCCAACCAAAGAAAAAACATGGAACACCAACCATGCCAAAGGACCCAACGGGGTTCAAACCAGCAACTGCCAGAACTGTGCTCGAACAACAATACTGGGTGGGTGCTGTGTCCCCCAATGAAGAGCGAGAAAGAGATTTTACTGGTAAGTTATACAAAAATCTCCTTTTCTCGCCCATATTCATTGGGGGACACAGGAGCCGTGGGACGTCCAAAAGCAGTCCACAGGGAGGGAAAAACCACAGACCCATGGAAGCAATCATCCCTGCAGGCATCTAAGAAACTGCCGCCTGCAAGACCATGCGGCCTTAGGCAGCGTCCGCCGATGCAAAGTATGCACCTTGTAAAATTTTGTGAATGTGTGTAAGGAGGGCCAAGTAGCCGCCTTACACAACTGTGCAGCAGAAGCGCGATTCCTCCGAGCCCAAGATGCGCCCACCGCTCTAGTGGAGTGAGCCGTGACACCTAAGAGCGGAACCCTGCCTCGGGCGCGGTATGCTTCAGCGATTGTAGACCGAATTTAGTGTGCGAGGACCCTCTGGAATGACAAAAAGGGGATCCGTACGGCGGAAGGGACCGGAGGCTGCTAAGTAGATCTTCAGAGCTCTGACAATGTCCAAATGGTGTAACTCCTTTCCCTTAGGGCTAAAAAAGGAGATGGGCACAGTGAGGGAAGGACAATATCCTCATTAATATAAAAGTCAGAGATCACCTTCGAAAGAAAAGAAGGGACAGGCCGGCGAACCACCTTGTCACTATGAATAACCAGGAAGGATTCTCTGCAAGACAACGCTGCCAACTCAGACACCCGTCTGATGGAAGTGATAGCGACCAGAAAAACTGCCTTCCAGGACAGGAGTCGGAGAGAAATCTCCCGCAAGGGCTCCAGGGGGGAAGCCTGGAGCGCTGAGAGGACTAAATTCAGATCCCAATGCGGTAAAGGAGGACGGTACAGAGGAACCATATGTGCCACTCCCTGAAAAAAAAAGTCCCAAGGGGGCCAGAGGGAGCTGGAAAAGAATAGAAGCGCCGACACCTGACCCTTCAAAGAACTAAGGGCCAGACCAAGGTCCAACCCTGATTGAAGAAGGACAGGACCGTGGGGAGAGAAAAACAAACTGGTGGAATATTTTGGATTTTACAGAACCCAGGAAGAACCTCCAAGTCCTGTAATAGATCCTGGACGACGCAGGCTTCCTGTCCTGAATCATAGTACGGATGACATCCGCCGAAAATCCTCTGAATGGCAGTTTCAATGGCCACGCCGTCAAACAAAGAGACCTTAAATGCTGATGGAAGACTGGTCCCTGAGAAAGAAGGTCATCTCTGAGTGGCATTGACCGAGGGACGTCTCCTAGAAGGAGAACGAGGTCAGCGTACCATGCGTGATGGGGCCAATCCGGATCGAATAGGATAGTCGGAATGCCCTCCATTCTGATCTTCCGTAAAACCCTGGGTAGGAGGGGGAAGGGGAAAACACGTAAGGAGGGAGAACTCCTGTCAAGGAGACATCAGGGTGTCCATGCCGCATGCTTGCGGATCTCTTGCTCGGGAGAGAAAGGTGGGAATCTGTCGTGTAGATACCGTTAGCACACCCAGGACCAATGGAAGGATTCCCTGGAGAAGGAGGGATGTGGTGGGCGCCACAGCCCACCAGTCGGGACCGGAGTGCCACAAAACGAATACCTCCTGCAAAAGCAGATGAGAGAAAGGTAGTAACGTAGGAGCTACCAAGGCTTGCATGGTGGCTTTGAACCATGAGCCAGAGGAGGAAAAGACAGGAGAGGAATAGGCTAGGACTGAAGCCCATTCCCCATCTGAGACCTGCGCTATACAGAAGTAGCCAAATATTAAGTGGCTGCGCAAAAAAACTCTGCCTGAGGAGGAAGCCAGGCAAGAGGAGTCACACTGTATTGCTAGCCCCATACCGCAGCAGAGGAGGGGGCCACGTGCAGAGGCCACCGAATTCAGTGCTAGAAGAGTCCACCACCTGACGAATGAGCTGTGCAGTAAAAAACGAAGTATGTAGTAGTAACGCAAATACCACTCCCATAGTAGTAGCCAGCGCTTGCCCCGTCAGCGCAAAGTGAGGGGGAGGCCTGAGACTATCCGTAGAAGCCACGTACTATACTGCTCCAGTGAAGTAGAGCTACCGTAAAAACTCTACCTTGAAGGGTGCTGAACAGGAGCAACTGCCAAAGCTAGCGCCAGAGTAGGACCCCTACCTGAGGGGGATGTCCCACTGCAGCAACTACGATTTCGAGCATTAGTGAAAAAGCTGCACCTGTGTGGGGGAACACGCTGTAGTAGCTAAACCAGAGTGCCAGCATAACCACTTCCTCAGAGAAGGAGGAGTGGTGGATAGAGAATATAGCCAGTGAACACTCGACTCGCTGGAACGTACTCACCATATATGTGCAATGGTGTACGCACTCCGCATTGATGCAGACAATATCATGACCGACTGGAACGGTGGAGGCCCATGGAGATGAAGGGTTTCTAGGACTCAAGTGATGCTAGGCAACCCCCTGAGAAGACAGAGGATGTTATAAGCATGTCCAAAACCAGCGCCAAAAGAAAAGAAGGAAATCGCCACTGTATCCACTGGCGGCACCCAAATGCCACTAGAGTAAGAGTACCGGGCACCCGCGGGTACCGACTGTTGCCACGCCCCCTTCTGAAATAAGCGAAGAAACGTAGAGCCATGGCATAGTTGAATTGCAGCATCCCGAGGTGTTTAGGTATTCCCAGTTAGTGGATCACTTGTGGAAGGGGGTAATGTAGCCAGAAGCACGGTGAAGTGTAACACTCCGCCTATGGAGAGGGATAGCGCGACAGTCGTGACCATGTGCAATTACCCTACCTATGGAAGGTGGAATGCATACGGCAAGTACTTAAAGGGGTTATCCCACTTAGCAGTTTCATACTTACCTGCTGCCACCGCGCGTTCACTTCCTGGATTCTGGCTGGGGGCGGGCTTCATCTTGATTGAAGTCTTCTCCCGGCCGGGCCGCGCGCTGGACTGAACGCGCACGCTGCCGCGCATGCGCAATGTGACTTATTTCTGGCCAGTATAGTACAGAGCCGGCGTGCGCGTTCAGGACAGCGAGTGGCCCGGCCGGGAGAAAAGAAGAAGTCTTCTGGGCAAGCGCGACCATCGGGATCTAGCGGAAGAGCGGTGGTCGTAACCAGGGGAGACCGAGTCACAACAATAAGGTAAGTGGGGATGAATTTTCTCCTAATCGGTGGGAATTTGTTAATAAAGTATATTTACAAAAATGATCACTGTCAAATCATTAACAGATTTAACAGTGATCATTATGATGGGATAACCCCTTTAAGCCAGTGGTAGGGAAATACTCCCCTATAAAGGGGGGTTAATGCCCACGGCGGGAACTAGTGCATATGGCGAGTCCTGTACCCCGTGGGAGTGCAATTATTGCACCTAAGTAAGGGGGTAATGCATACAGCACACATTGTAACCAGTGATAATGTCATCCCGCCACCTAAGGAAGGGGCTAATGTGTACGGCAGGTACTGAACCCAGTGGAGATGCAATTCCGCCACCTACAGAAGGGGGAATGTATACGCCCGGCACGGAAAACAGTGTTATTGTACTTAGTCCACCTATGGCAGGGGACAATGTATAAGGCAAGTACTGTATTGCAATTACTCCGCCTATGGAAGGGGGCAATGCATACGACAAGTACTGCTGGCCACCGTGGACGTAATCTTAGGAGATTGCCTCGGATTAACGTCAGGGTCTGAATCAGTGATCCCCCCCCCCCCTTCCCCCTCGGACTGACCCTCTCCGGGGAGGGAGGGTGGGTCCGAGTGTGACCCAGGGAGGAAGGGTGGGGGTGCGGAGATTTCAAAGAGAAAAGATGTCCTGCTGTGGTTTGCTTGCGCCGGAGTCCCATGTTATAAAAAATGCACCGCGGCGCACGAGGCGTCCGCGATATCGTTGGTGGCGGCATTAACCCTTTCGGAGCGGCACGCTTGGCGCCCGCTCCAGAAAGGGGCAGAATATAGTGGTGAATTGCGGGGAGTCGCCTGCGCTCCTCTCTTTTCGCTGAGAGAACAGCGATTCCCCAAAGGCCATGGCGCTCCTCTCTTTTCATTAATCCCCTATGAGCTTGAATAGCCTTCGGCCTAGAGGGGGAGTGAGAGAAGGCATCCGCGATATCGTTGGTGGCGGAATTAACCCTTTCTGCCTTAGGGGGTCTTTTTTCTAGGATAAATAAAGTCCCCCGGAAGCCGTGCCTGTTAGCCCTTGATATGCCAAAGAGGGAGGGAGGGGGAAGAGGGTTCCATACTTAACTAGTCCCGTGTACTCCCCTCATCTTCATCTTCATCCTCTTCACCCTCCATAAGTGAACCCGCAAGGTCACCTTTTCCAGCAGGGTCACCTCCTCAGCAGCTGGCTCCGGAGTGGCAGGAGTCTGGTATGGCGGAAGGGTCTTTCTTTGGCGGACCTAGGTGACCCTTCCACTGGTGGGATGCAGGGGAGCGAGGCTGCCCTGGTCCACCTTGTCTTCTTGTGGGGGAGGAGGCAGTGTGGCGGACCAACGCTGGCGTGCTCCCCCGGGAAAACAGGGAGGCTAGGCGACCACTGTTTCCCACCTGAAAAGAAGAAAAAAATAAAATAAAAATGGGAGGTCTTGCCTCCTATTGACACTAGAAAAAACTGAAGCTCTCTCTCCAGGCTGGAGGGGGTACAGCTGCCAGGGGAGGAGCTAACAGCTTTATCTAGTGTCAACGCCTCCTAGAGGACATAGCTATACCCACGGTTCCTGTGTCCTCCAATGAATATGGGCGAGAAAAACACATTATAGGAGTTATTCAACTTAGACTTAATGGTGTAATGGGTTGTAAAGTGTGAAAATATCAGCTTTATGAAGGGGAAGCACTCCTGCAAAAAAACTTCGGAATAAAAGTTAGGTTGAATTCACATCACCATTTAGTTTTCCGTTTTTCTGATCCGTCAGAAGAAAAATGAAGGGAAAAAAAGATGCTGTATTTTAAGCCTCCATAATGCACATTTTGCTTCTGTTCTAGACATTTTTTCTGTCAGAGATCAGGTATTTTAGATGGAAAAAAAAAAATCGGTGTATATATAAAATACATATGTCTGTATACATATGTTTGTATTATTTTGGGAATGTCATTTTATTTTTTGGGGATGTTACAAGGCTTAGAAGTTTAGAAGCAAATTTTGAAATTCTTCAGAAATTTTCCAAATCCCACTTTTTATGGACCAGTTCAGGTCTGAAGTCACTTTGTGAGGCTTACGTAATAGAAACCACCCAAAAATAATAGAAACCATCACAAATTTTGAAAATTTTCACGCCATACCTCGCCCGCTTAGTGGGAATATGTTGGCGGAAACTGAGTCTCCCCTTGAACGCAACGAGAGACTCATCAACCGTGACCTCCCTTCCAGGTACGTAGGCCTGCGCAAATTTGGCCCTGAAGTGATCGATGACTGGCCGTATCTTATACAGACTGTCATGGGCAGGATCACTTCGGGGCGACATGCTGCATTATCTGAATAATGCAGACATTTCCGGATGGCCTCAAATCGGAAACGTGTCATGGCCATACTGTAGAGTGGGGTCTGGTAGAGGACGTCCCCACTCCAGTATTGCCTGACACTGGGTTTTTGCACTAGACCCATGTGCAGCACGAGGCCCCAAAATGTCCTCATCTCGGCTGCACTGACCGGCGTCCAGCCACCGGGTCTAGCCAAAAAGGAGCCCGGGTGCTGAGCAACGAACTGTTGGGCGTACAGGTTCGTCTGCTCCACCATTAGATTCACAAATGGGTCACTAAAAAAAAAAACTAAAAAAGTCAATTTCAGTAAACCCCACTGTGGGAATCTGGATTCCTGGATTGCCAACAAAATCCAGAATCTCGGGCTCAAAATCCACTGGGGGACACCAGCTAAGTTCACCGGCAGGGGGCTTATTTGGTGGGACGGGAAAGCAGTACAAGCCCCAGGGTGGTTTGTACTAGGGTGGGCCACAGGGTCCCTAGCACGTGGGGCCCCTGTCTCCGCCGCCTTGGGGGCTCATCGTCATTAGATGATGATGAGGAGTATGCGGATGACAAGAGGAACGTGGGGTCATCCTCACTGGGGCTCTCGGAGTCGGAGGCAAGCTGGGCGTATGCCTCCTCCACCGAGAACATCCGGCGGGCCATGGGTATGTGTGTGTGTGTGTGCGTGTGTATGTGCGTGCGTGTAAAACTATATTGTATGTGCGGGGGCACGGGTGTTGACGTACTAAAAAGTAAAAAAAATGGACAAGTATTAGGAAAAAAAATAATAATAAAAAGTTCAAAGCTGATCAGCGGTGGGGCGGGCGATGCGCTAACAGTGGCCGGACGCTAAGAGTGCCGGCCAGTCAGCGCACGCAAAAAAAGGAAAGGGTGCTGAACAGGAAGAGGAGGGGAGGAGCGCTGGAAGTTTGAATCTCGCGCCTCTCTCCCTGCATTAATCAGCACCCTGGACAGCGGCATTCAGCACCACGCCCAGCACCGCCTCTCACAAATGCTCGGACTGTGATTGGTGGTGTGTAATCACACCACCGATCACAGTCCTTTTCGGGTTCATCGGGTCACCGGAGACCCGAATGGACCAGAAACGCAGCAAACCGCAGGTCTGAATTGACAGATTTAAAGTTAGGACGTACCGGTACGCCCTGGGTCCTTAAGGACTTGGGAAACAGGGCGTACCGGTACGCCCTAAGTCCTTAAGGGGTTAAAGATAACTTAAAGGGGTTGTCTGATCTTAGACAATGGGGACACATGGCTAGGATAAGCCCCCCATTGTCTCATAGGTGCGGGTCCCACCTCTGGGAACCGCACCTATATCAGGAACAGAGCCCTGCAAAGTTGTGGCTGGAGGACTCTGATCCGGCCACCACCAAGCGCTCTCCCCATAGAAGTGAATGGGAACAAACAACGCATGACCAGCCACCGCTCCCATTCACTTCTATGGGCCCGACGAAAATAGCCAAGCCAGCGCTCCGTTCTCGATGTAGGTGCGGGTCCAAGCGGTGGGACCCACACCTATCAGACAATGGGGGCAATATCCTAGCGATATGCCCCCATTGTCTGAGATGAGAATAACCTTTTAATTTGAATAATTAGTTTTTGAACTGTTTAAGGACTCATGCACATGACCATATTTTTTTTGTCCACATCCAATACACAATTCTATAGCCATGACAGATCCGTCATGAACACCGTTGAAAGTCAATGGGGGATGGATCAGTTTTCTATTGTGTCAGAGAAAACCTACATTGTGTGTCAGGACGGATCCGTCTTGCTCCGCACCACATTACGGACAGAAAAACGCTGCTTGCAACTTTATTCGGTCTGCGATGGAAGGGCAACCAAACGGAATGGAATGCATTTTGGTGCATTCCGTTTCATTCAGTTCAGTTTTGTCCCCATTGACAATGAATGACGGATCCCATGACGGATCTCAATAGCGGAATTGAAAACGCTAGTGTGAAAGTAGCCTTACAGATAAGGACAGTTCTACACAGGGCCAAATATTCTGTTCCTCTAAATGCGGAACGCACAAAGCCGGTGTCCGCGATTTGCGGATCTGCAATTTGCAGACCACAGAAACGACTACAGTCGTGTGCATGAGCACAATGGCTAACACCAGGGGAAGAGTGTTCTAGGCTAACACCACTGTAAAATAAATCTGTGCCTTTTTATGCTATGAATGCATACGTCTATTAAATCAGTGCTTTTTATACTATTATTTTACAGAAGTGTTAGCCTAGAACTATTCAGTGTCTTTTCATACTATGAATAGTTCTGGGTTAATGTACACATGTTTCACAACTGTGATAGCTTAGAACTAATAAATTAGTGAAAATATGTATATGTCTGTGTATGTAGATACCTTCTTAATTCTTCATATAATTGACCAATAATTGACCCCTTTGTGGCTGAAGGGAAGGGGTGTTCTTCCTGTAAAAATAAAATTAACATGGTTCAACACATCCAAATGACACTTGCATTGTTTTAATTAAAAGGGGTTTCCAGAATTTTGATACCGATAACCTATCCTCCATGGGGCTGAGCGTGATACCCAGCACAGCCACTATACAATGTACAGAGATGTGCTTGGCAAGCACGGAGAAGGCCGCGGCACTCAAAGGAGTGCTGATGCCTTCTCAAACAGCTGTGTAGTAGGGGTCCCAGGTGTCAGACCCCCACCGATCAGATACTGATGACCTATCCTAAGAATAGCAAGCCTGGCTTGACAAAGGCTGGGATACAGCCGAAACGTTGCTGCTTGGTTTTATGGCACACTTTCTGTAAAGTCCGTCCAATAAAGGATTCACTGGAGATGCTGCCGCTACCTCTGTTTATTTGCTGCTGAGGATCTGCTTTACAAACACTTTTGTCTACTATCCTAAGAATAGGTCATCAATATCAAAATCCCAGAAAACCCCTTTAAGATATAATGATTAAGACAAACCTGCAGCAACTGTCTCAGTCGAGATATATCCATTATAATCTTCGTTGACAAACGCATTTCTTGTGAAAGATTGGAGCCCGATGTGGTGATGTATATGATCAAACAAAATGGCTCTTGGCTAGAAGAAGAAGTGGTTGGAATAGAAACCAAGCTGTGGGTTCATAAAAAAACCTCATAAAAAAAACACGATTGAACACAGCGTCAAAAAACGCGCCTAACTTTAAGTCAGTGTGCATTCAGCGTAGATTTTTTAAGTGTGTTTTTCAAAATCAGATGTGTGAACTGGCCCTAAGAGGGCCGAAATGGCGCACCTTACAGCACACACCAGTACTGTGAGGGAGAGGAGTCCACTAAGACTAGCTGCATAACAGGAAACAAACCTGCCGGTCATCAGCCCCGGTTAGGGGAGGGCAGGGGAAGCAAGCCTCATTGGACTCTCTTCCCTCGCAGAGTTAGTGCATATAGGTTCATCATTTCAGTACCATCAAAGTACTGACTGCCAGCTCAGAAATGGCAGACCAACTGTCACCACACTATGTGCCATAGGTGAGGGCAGCATAGTACAGGTGACAGGTTCCCTTTAACTACTCAATACATCTCTGCTCTCTCTCAAGCACTGGTGACCTAAAGTAGAAGCACTAAGGTTATACATACATTTATTAGCATAGCATAGTAACCTTGTACATCTTTTCAGGAGTTGGAAACCAAATGGAAATTAATTTATTCCAGGTTTGCAATGAAGAAGAAAAAAAAAAAAAAAAGGAAGCGACAGCACCCATGTTATTTTATTGTAGGTGTATTCTACTTTTTGTATACTGCCATGAATAGGTGGATATAGCAGGAAATACACCGATGACACTGCAAACATCTGGAAACATGGCAGCATCTGGAGCACCAGATGCCACTGTATTTTTGCCGTGCCAGCAGAATATCTTTGCATGAGGACAATAGAGCTACACATACAGTACATGATCTTATACCGTACTGGGTGTGAACAGAAGCAGGAGAATAGAGAGGATGGGTATACAGAATATCTAAGTAAGGCAGAACACTGCGGGCATCTTGAATCTGTCCTATATTGATATATGTTGGTCTCAGTTGCCTTGGGGTACATGGGCCAGTGAACAGGATTTTTTTGCTAAATACTCCAAATATAATATAGGGTGACATTTCTTTATAAAAGATATAAAAAAAGAAGTAGAAGTAAAAGACAGACAAGATTCCAAATGTGAGAGATAAAAAAAAAAACAACCAGTGGAGTTTAACAAGTATTTCTATTCCAATATATTACATATGCACATTTATTCAACTGTTGTAAATGTGGACATTGGAGCCACAGTCTCATTAAGTTATAGCCTAGAGATAACACGGAAATTAAGATATTCCTTGCAGCCTCCAATTCCACTGGCAACTTCCTTGCTGTCGCTATCATTGCACTAAATAAGAACATTAGTGACATATCCAGACTCTAAAAATATTGATTAGCACAGCATGTCAATGCAAACGAGTTATGGACTTAATAAATGCCAGGAATGGTGACTCTTGAAACGTACATTTTTGACATATGAGCTCCCATTCGCACTAATGAGTTAAAGAGCGAGTCTCATTAAAGAGTTCTGGGGACATGGCAGGGACCAATTTACGTTAATAGACTGTTTATGCCAAAGGTTGTGCTGCACTGAAGAGCAGAGGGAAGGAGCCTCCTCCACAGGGAGTTCTCCTGAATGTTCTACATGGACCAAATGTGTAATTAAAGTTCCAAAAACCTACATTTAATTAAAGAGGAATAAAATGAGACTGACAAGTCGCACAGAATAATTTCCACCCCACTGACCAGATACTGCTGCCCAGGCGGACACATTTTCCCAGGTTACAGCTGCATCTGTGGGATACACTGAAAGGTGCAATAGAATTTGGAACAGATTATTATTTTGTAGAGTCGCTGCTGGTGTTCAGCGTAGAAATGTGTTTTACATAGAGGACTGTGACAATATCAAGCAAACAAAATGTACATGGATGGTTAGAGGATATAAATACTTGTTATATCTGGTACTAGTATGCCAAAAAATAGACCTTGCTTTCCCAGGTAATACGAGTTATAACAGAATGTTAAAAGGTATATAGCTTTATGGAAAATTAAAAGAAAAAACTTTTTTTTTTTAATGCTTCACTATGTCCCAGCCACAATTGAATTTATCGCTGGGGCAAAGCATTATATTAAAAAAATAAACATTAAAAATGTGATTTTTTTTCACTAACCATCTTATTCCTACACAAGCAAATCAATGATTAATGTTACAGTACAAAAGCCTGCACCCCCGACGATCAGCCTATACTGCTTAAGCAACATTGTAGTGGACAGCACCTTGAAGTCAATGGGAGCAGTGGTACAGTGAACGAGCGCGGTCCACTACAATGCTGACAGTGCTCTGTAGCTGTACAACAAAGTAACATAGAACAGCTGATTGGTGGGGGTGCCTGGCGCAGAATCCCCTCCAAGCTGGTACTGACAACCCACATAACAAAACTTTGTCTGCATACTACATTTGGACAGATTTAGACAGCATGCATGTATGGATGGTGATTCGGACCCACATCACGCCCCCAAACAGTAGAAAAGAAATTGTTCTCCTCAAGAGAGGAGCAAGGCTTTACTCAAAACTCACTATTTATTACAGCTCTGTAAGTCAGTCATTCATTTAGCATCAAAATCAGACCCTGTCAGAGGAATGCAGAGAAACCACCCCCTTTCGGCCTTTCAGCCTCCCATGCCATTTATCAGCCCCCCATTATGATCCCCCATGCCATTTATCAGCCCCCATTATGATCCCCCATGCCATTTATCAGCCCCCATTATGATCCCCCATGCCATCTATGAGCCCCAGTGCCATTTATGAGCCTCCATGCCATTTATGGACCCCCATGCCATCTATAAGCCTCCATGCCACAGATCAAATAAAATAAAAACCCACTTACCTCTCCTGCTCCTGGACACCGCCACTCCTCACCGCCGGAGATCTTCTTCCTCCTGCTGTCGGCTGTGCTGTGAACTGGTGTGCACAGCATGAGGTCACAGAGCGCGCTCACGCTGAGCGCAGCCACAGCACAGCCGACAGCCGAGGACCAGGGAGCGGTGAGTACAGAGCCTTCACCGCTCACTTATCCTCCGGTACTAATGAGCGCTTCCATAATGGAAGAGCTCATTAGTATTCACCCCATAAGACGCAGGGGCATTTTTCCCCCTGCATCTTATGGGGCGAAAAATACAGTATATATATTTCTACGTGATGTGAGCGGCACAGAGATTAAATTGTTGTGGTGTGCCAGCGGCTGCGAAGACAATCCAACATCCAAATAAGTAATTTTGAAAAATTCCACAGCATTCCCAAAAACTAAATAAAAAATTTGTGTTCTGTAATCACCTAACAGCGACGTTTCAGTCCTCTTACTGGGACTTTTCTCACTGCTCAGTAAGAGGACTGAAACATCGCTGTTTGGCGATTAAAGAACACCATTTTTAATTTACTTTTTGGGAGTGCCGTGGAATTTTTCAATATATATGTATAATTTAAATATCAGTGTAACACAGTTGTTGCCTTATCTCCATTGGCATTTTACAAACATCTGGGAATGCATCTAAAGGAAACAATGTTCAGGAGCCATCTGGCCAAAACTGCGGGCAAAATGAAATGTGAAGCATATGGAAAAGCAGATTTTTCTCTTCCCTGCAGCAGTACAGGATGACAAATGTCAAAGTTAGATGTGAGCACGCTTGACTGTGCTATGCTTTGCAGCACCACCTGGCTCTCCTTGCCTGGCCACCAAATATGGACAGCATTGCCACAGCGGACCATGTCTTCAGGGGAAACTCAATAAACGCATTTCACTTCATAGTTAAATGGCAGCTTCACACAAGTACCAACATCCCATTTGTCTTCCCTGATGTGTGAAGCAATGAGTAAAAAATACAATTATAAGCCTTTCTTTTCTATTCAGATTTAAACCACGTCCTTTTATTATTTACATTCGTGATCATAGATTTGTGCATAAGAATTGTCATAATGAGAATAGGTGACAGAAATCCTAACTATTACACATTTTTTTATAAAATAATGGCCTATTCCCTGTCCGTTAGCCGGTAAAAATGCTTTGTCCTACAAAACACTGCACTCGTTTTTGAGATAAGTGGCCATTCTATTGGCTTAAAGGGGTTGTCTGGTCCGGGAGTCTCCTTCACCTTCTGACGCTCTCTGCTGCGATCGGCCAGCCCACAGCCAATGAGAAAAAAAAGCTCACCAAAATTTGGAGGAAGGAGTATATAGATATTTTGTCTGGTGGCATCACCACATCCAGCACGCTACAGGGGGGCGGTGGCGTCGGGCCCTGGCGTCTGGCCAGCGTGATGATGTCATCACGTCACCTGAGAGATTTCGCGCAGTTTCTTCAACCAAGATGGCCGCGACGGCCTCTCTGTGAGCAAATGGATGAGGCGAGTATGTATTTTTTTTTCTTACCACTGATTAACCCCTGAAAGGCCTCAATGTTAACATCAGATACCGCGATCAGCTATGAATCTGGCATCTGATGGGTTTAATGACAGGGGTGCAGCGCAATCGCCGTTCCCCGTCATTGAGCCCGCTACATACAATGGAATGCACTTCATGATGAAGTAATTCGTAACGAATCAAATTTCTTTGTGAAATTCGGTGAAGCAGCCAAATCAAATTTTTGATAACTTTGCTCATCCCTAGTCATTATCCTGTTGGAAGACCCATGACCTGCAACGGAGCCCAAGCTTTCTGACATTGGGCAGCACATTTCGCTCTAGAATGCCTTAATAGTCTTAAGATTTCATTGTACCCTCCACAGATTCAAGACGCCCTGTGTCAGATTCAACAAAGCAGCGCAAAAAAGGACTGAGCCTCCTCCATATTTTACAGTAGGTACAATGAACTTTTCTTTGTGTCCTTCATTTCTATGTCTGTGAACATAGAGCTGATGTGACTTGCCAAAAAGTTCCAGTTTTCTCTCATCTGTCCAAAAGGACATTCTCCCAGAAGCTTTGCGGCACATCAATATGTATTTTGGCAAATTCCAGTCTCGCTTTATGATTTGTTTTCAACAGTGGTTTCCTCCTCGGTTGTCTTCCATTAGCTGCTTTGGCTAAGGCTACTTTCACACTAGCGTTGTTTGAATCTGGCGTTCAATTCCGACACCGGAACTGCCCGCCGGATCCGGAAAACCGCGTGAAAACGGATTACATTTGAATCCTGATCAGGATTTTGATCACAATGAAAAAATGCATTGGAAAAAACGGATCCGCCATTTATGGACTTTAACATTTTTTTCACATTTTTCGGGTTTAACATGCAAAAGCCGGATCCGGTTTGACTGAACACACGGCGCCGGCGTTAATGCAAGTCAATGGGGAAAAGACCGGATCCGGCGTTCAGTCAAAGTGTTCAGGATTTTTGGCCGGAGGTAAAAATACAACATGCTACGGTTTTCTGAAAAGCCTGATCAGTCAAAAAGACTGAACTGAAGACATCCTGATGCATCCTGAACTGATTACTCTCCATTCAGAATGCATTAGGATAAAACTGATCAGTTATTTTCCGGATTTGAGCCCCTAGGACGGAACTCAGCGCCGGAAAAGAAAAACGCTAGTGTGAAAGTACCCTTAGACAGCGAAGGATGGTGCCATCTGACACTGGTGTACATTGACCTTGTAGTTCACCTCCAATCTCTTTGGTTACCATTTGTATAGTCTGTCTCTTCAATTTGTCATCAATTGTCCTGTTGCAGCCATGTCCAGGGAGGTTGGTTACAGTCCCGTAGACCTTAAACTTCTGAATAATATGTACAACTGTAGTAACAGGAACATCAAGCTGAGATCTTTGGAGGCCTTATAGCCTTTACCTTTAACACGTTTATCTCCTAAGACAACTCTCTCCTTAGCTTTCTTTGGTCAATGTTCAGTGTGGTACACTCCATGATACCAAACAGCACAGTGACTACTTTTCACCCTTTACTGTAAATAATTATAATTTTGAAGACACTTATGAAGCTAATTACAGGACACACCGTAGTTAATCATGTCCTGACGGTCAAATTATTTTCAATCTTTTCTAGGGGTACCATCAGTTTTGCCTGGGCCAGTTTTATTAGTTTGTGTTTTAAACGGTTCTGTTAAACCACAATTCAAAAGCAATGTCTGATTTTCATTAGTTGATTTTCCGAAAATGTATTTATTTTTACTTTTGTCAGTTTTAACTTATTTCAGTCACCATTGTGGATTTTTCTTTCTTTAACAGAAGGGTAACAACAATTTTGTCCACTTGTGTATAACAATGCCACAGTTGTTGCTCTCCTAAGGGTCCATTCACACGTCCGTAGAATGGGTCCACATCCGTTCCGCAAATTGCGGAACGGGTGCGGACCCATTCATTCTCTATGAGGCAGGAATGGATGCGGACAGCACACAGTGTGCTGTCCGCATCTCTGGAGAGCGCCTCCGAACTTCTGGTCCGCCGCTCCAGAAAAAAATAGAACATGTCCTATTCTTGTCCGCAATTCCGGACAAGAATAGGCAGTTCTATGGGGGTGCTGGCCGGGTGTATTGCGGATCCACAATACACTACGGACGTGTGAATGGACCAGTAGGCTGCTGCCAACAGGAAACTTTTGGTGTGTAGATGACATTAAGCAACTACCCATGGGTCAAATGGTACAAGCATTTAAAATGGGTATAAGTCTAATATTACATAGTAGACACTATGCTGCAGCTTCACGCTGTCCCTCAACTGTTCTACATCACTGGATAGGATGCCTCTCATTAGCAGACTAAAAATTCCTGTAAACGGTAGCCGATAAATTACTGAATGGTCAAGAGCAACTGCATGTAATATCAAGTTACTGGAATTGTTATGTTCATGGTCTGGATCGACCCTCATATTAACAAAGAATTTAACATAATATAGTTGCCTACTATTGTGTGTTAAAGCAGTGGTAGCAAAAGCAGAAGATGATACCATTAGTTGATCTGTTCACCAAAATAAGGCATCATACATGGTAAAAGAAGTGATCATTCTCACAAGACTCTGATACATTATCTACATGTGTAGAGCTGTTATGGACACCTACACAAAGCACTCCATAATCAGCAACATAAGGAGGATGGACTGTCCTTTCAATGGGCTCATTTTGCCAAATAGCAACGTAGAGAGAGAGCCTGTCACCAGGAAGTTTTCTGTTAAACCTGGCACAATGCCGTGTGGGGATAGCTCAGCTGAAGGCAATGATATCTCTCTCTTAGTGATGCCTACTGTCAAGCCATATGGAAATGAGCAGTTTAGTGCCTCGAGGGTGGGCCCAAGTCACTCTGTACATCCTTGACCCTCCTGTTTACTCCCAATGCCCCCTCTCCTTCCTGACAGAAATGGTCAGGTTTCCGCATAGGTATCCCACCTAGTCCTGTCAATCAAAAAGACGGTGGGGCTGGCGGAGAAGGCAGGAGGAGCAAAGGTGCACAGGATAGTTGTTTCACAGGTCAATTCCTTGGGGAAGACTTCTTTTAATAATTCAAAAAAACATCTTTAATGGGAGACTACTTTACCGCCAAACAGGACATAACCGTCTGCATATTCAGTGGCAAATCCAGTACATGAAGATTTTCTTTTAGATTTGCTAAAGACTGCACCCCGTGTACTGCAAAGGGTGGAATCTATGGTAAAAATGTACATGTTACAGATTTAACATCCACTCCAAGGGTTAATTTATGCTGCAGATTGTTCCTTTTCTGACAAATCTGCGTCAAGCACCTGATGGACATACATGATCCATGGCTGAAATCCATTCTGATCCATCTTTTTTCAGTGAAAATGTCTGTGAAGGGTCTGTTGTTGGCCCCTGTGTCTTTTGCCCTCCTTGTGTCATCTGTATTCCACATGCCCACCACCATATGCGTTTTGTGATCCGCAAAACTCGGATCCAGAAAATATGCATACCTTTCATCTGCAATCCACACTTTTCTCAATCCCAGTAATAGAAGCGCCTATCCTGGTCTCCGAAACGGACAAGTTCTATAATATGCAGGAAAGACATTCGGATGTGGACAGCCCACAGATGACATCTGTGTGCTTTTTTTTTTTTTATGGATCCATAGCAATAAAAGGATCTGCAAAAAATGTGGATCCAAAATACAGTCGAATGTATGAGGTCTTAGTCTGAAAATGGAATTTCCAGAGCATCTCCTACCAACAGTCAGTGAAAACCACTGACAGAACGCGGATTTCATCTGTGTTTTGTCAGTGGTTTTCACAGATCCACAGACTTCAATGGACGTGTTTGGCCCATATTATGAACTAAAGTAGTGCATGCCACTGTTGTTTTGCAAATAAACATATTAAAATCAATGGATACATGTGCTGCCCATGGGGAACATGGAAAGCACATGTTCATGATTTACGGACATGAAGAATTAATTCGGATTTGTTCTCAAACTTTCAGTGTAAGCACATGAAATCTGCTACTACGTGTACCATAATGCTGGTTATTTTATCATATAATCACTGAGGGCAACTTCCTAAAACTTAACTGGGTGGAATGCAAGGCCATTGCGGATGCAATCACGTGAGTCTATCAGGTGATCACAGTATGTTTGAGAGTATAGCGGGATCTCGCTGTGTAATACGAGATCCCGCATGTCAATGGGGCTGGTTGCTCTGTCACCTGTGCAGATGCGCTCCACGTGTTGAGGGCGTGGAGAGCACTCTTATCTGTTTCTCCTAATAGGGGGCGAGGACATGGGGAGGAGGTAGGTGGATGGTATGCCCAAAAGTGGTATGCACTAGGATCATGTGATCGGGACGGGCAGTCTGGCAGCCCGAATCCACCTATGGGGCATGAGCCCACCCTAGACCATACATTTAAAAGTGAGTTATGGCCCCCTTGAGCCCTCTAACCGTGCATGCTGGTCTGTGAGAGGAGGATGCCTACGTCTACGTCTTCTGCTATCGGATAAGTTTATCTTTGTATTATACTGTGTATCTTTGATTGTCTCTTTTCCTCACAGACCACTGCAGTTTTAGGAAGTTGCCCTCAGTGATATACACTCACCTAAAGAATTATTAGGAACACCTGTTCTATTTCTCATTAATGCAATTATCTAGTCAACCAATCACATGGCAGTTGCTTCAATGCATTTAGGGGGGTGGTCCTGGTCAAGACAATCTCCTGAACTCCAAACTGAATGTCAGAATGGGAAAGAAAGGTGATTTAAGCAATTTTGAGCGTGGCATGGTTGTTGGTGCCAGACGGGCCGGTCTGAGTATTTCACAATCTGCTCAGTTACTGGGATTTTCACGCACAACCATTTCTAGGGTTTACAAAGAATGGTGTGAAAAGGGAAAAACATCCAGTATGCGGCAGTCCTGTGGGCAAAAATGCCTTGTGGATGCTAGAGGTCAGAGGAGAATGGGCCGACTGATTCAAGCTGATAGAAGAGCAACGTTGACTGAAATAACCACTCGTTACAACCGAGGTATGCAGCAAAGCATTTGTGAAGCCACAACACGCACAACCTTGAGGCGGATGGGCTACAACAGCAGAAGACCCCACCGGGTACCACTCATCTCCACTACAAATAGGAAAAAGAGGCTACAATTTGCACGAGCTCACCAAAATTGGACTGTTGAAGACTGGAAAAATGTTGCCTGGTCTGATGAGTCTCGATTTCTGTTGAGACATTCAGTACGAATTTGGCGTAAACAGAATGAGAACATGTATCCATCCTCTGATGGCTACTTCCAGCAGGATAATGCACCATGTCACAAAGCTCAAATCATTTCAAATTGGTTTCTTAAACATGACAATGAGTTCACTGTACTAAAATGGCCCCCACAGTCACCAGAACTCAACCCAATAGAGCATCTTTGGGATGTGGTGGAAGGGGAGCTTCGTGCCCTGGATGTGCATCCCTCAAATCTCCATCAACTGCAAGATGCTATCCTATCAATATGGGCCAACATTTCTAAAGAATGCTATCAGCACCTTGTTGAATCAATGCCACGTAGAATTAAGGCAGTTCTGAAGGCAAAAGGGGGTCCAACACCGTATTAGTATGGTGTTCCTAATAATTCTTTAGGTGAGTGTATTTTCGGTTATTGAAACTGTCTTTTATATCATTTTCAGTGATTTGTTGGTTATTTTATCACACTGCTTTATAAATCCAAACCTTCAAACTTGCGAAAAGAAAATTACTAACATTTCCTACTATTAATAAAGGACACGGTCGTAAAAAAAAATCACTGTTTGTCCATCTCGTCAATGCACTTTTCCAATCTGTATATTACTCTTCATTGTGCTCTTTTTCCCAGGTACTGCCGCGTCAAGGGCAAACATCTTGCTATTGAACTCACCTCAGCTGAAGGTCTACATCACAAGAGCACAATTAATAGCTTGTCTGGTTTTCAATTTTTCAGCTCAACATATTTCAATTAAACAAAAAATGTACTCGCTCCATAGAACTGTACACAATAAACTACCTGAAGTCTTAACTCGTGGGTGGAAAAATACTATTCAAAAGGGCAAAGATTTTCAAAAGCTCGCAAGGCTAGAATGGCTGAAGACGTGTGCAGCATGGTTCCACTGACATCTATTCTTCCATAGTGACTTCAGCTCTGTGGCAAAAGATTAGCTAGATTGCCACCTAATACTGGCGAACACATCATTGTGTTGTGCTGACAAGGACTGGCAGTTGATCCTTAGGACTAAAGTTTTTTTTTTACACAGGGCAATGGTTGCCAAAAGAATTGTTTGTATGAGAACAGCACCTACTTCAAAAAGTATTGACAAATCGAGTCTACTATTCAGCACTCCATTAAAGTGGTTGTCTAGGTACAAAGCTGAACCCGGACATATCCCCATTTTCACCCAAGCAGCCCCCCCCTCACATGAGCATCGGAGTATTTCATGCTCCAATGCTCTCCCTTGCCCAGGGCTGAATCGCGCAGGGAAAGGGCTTTTTTGTATACATTTTTACACTGCTAGGCAGAGGCTTCCACCTAGCAGTGTTCCCGGTGACGTCACCAGCTCTGATGGGCAGCTTTAGTGCTGCCCTAGCCGTTTTACAAGATAGGGCAGCGCTAAAGCCTGCCCATTAGTGCCAGTGATGTCACCGGGCTCACTGCTAGGCGGGAGCCGCCACCTAGCCTTCCCCAGGCGGGACTCCAGAAAATGCCTTTGCCCTGCGCGATACAGCGCAGGGCAAAGGAGGGCATCGGAGCATGAAATGCTCTGATGTTCATATCACGGAGACTGAGTAGGGGGAGAAGGGGATATGTCTGGGTTCAGCTCTGAACCCGGACAACCCTTTTAATTGCAGTCTGTATGAATGTGTGTATATCACTTGCAATCCATTAGGGCTGACAAGGGTCATACATCTAATCACTTTAAAAACCTTTTTTTATTCTTTTGTATATAGCCAATTTTTTCTTTATAAAAAATTTAAAAAGACCCTATGCAGAGCAAGGAGTGGGAAATATTAGGAAGCAAGTGACCAGTAAGTTCTTGAAGTTGATCTGAGTGTGGTTAGACAATCTGGTCAGAGAATCTACAATGCAGCAGGTCTTGTGAGGTGTTCCAGGTATGCAGTGGTAAGTACCTACTAAAGGTAGTCCAAGGAAGGACAACCGCTGAACCACAGCTGACTGATGTGCATCAGGAGCAAAGGCTAACAAGTCTGGTCTAATCCCACAAAAGAACAACTGAATAAGTTACTGCTGGCTATGATAGAAAGGCGTCACACAGTACATTGCACCTGATGCATTAATGTTATGGCTGTTCAGTGTACATGTGCCAATGTTGTTGTGGCTATGCAAACTTAAAGAGGACCTTTCATCAGTTTTGCAAAAGTCTAATTAGGGTGTTACCTTATAGGGCGGCCCCCACTGATGCCATGGCTGTTTTTTATTTTTTCAAAAGACCCCCCCCCCCCAGTTTTTCTGCTGTGCCACTCCGTTGATTTTGGCGCCTTGTATTATAATTAGGAGTATCGGAACAATGAAGAGAAGACCGAGGCTTTCTCAGTGGGCGTCTCCTTCTTCCTGGCTGTAGCGCTGTCCAATCGCAGCGCAGAGCGTCACAGCCAGGTTTCAGGGAGAAAGATACCCATGGACAAAACCTTAGTCTCCTCCTCCCTGTTCCGATGCTACTAATTATAGTACTGAGCGAGGAAAATACCAGAGGGCGTATACGTATACTTTAGGGAAGAAAAAGGATACAAAAAGGCAGCACACCACGTTCTTGTACCCTGCACAGTGCGGTTAAAAAAAATTAAAATATAAAAAAAGTATACTCTCTTTTTACAATAGTAAAAAAAACTTATACCTTTGTTTTTGTTTTTTTTACAATGTAACTCTACGGTGAATAGATGCCACTGTATGGCATCAGTTAACGTATACGTTTTTTGGGAAAAACATGATGTGAAACCAGCCAAAGAAATATGTATAATAGCACCACGTAACAGAAAACCCAAATTAGAGGAAAAAAGTCACTATATTGTTATTCCCCTCAGAAACGTACAATGTTCTTCAACCTGATTGGGGGCCCCCCCAGCCACAAGTGCTATGGCTATAGTTACGCCTATGCTCATTCTATACAGTCTTTTGTAATCCTTTGTATTGGACAGTGTAAATGGGAAGAAACCAGCAGACACCTTGCAGTGACAGAAAAGCAGCCCATCAGGTGGCACGCTGCGTGCCTGACAAATGAACATTTCCATGGGAAGTCCCACAGGCTGCCAAATCTTCTAATTACACCTGCCACTCCCAGGCTGTTAACCCCGTGTACAACAACTTCCTGGGTGGCTCTCCCTAGAAGCAATCTTGCTTTATTCTTCCAGTGTCAGACATGCTCCTTCTCTCAGCACGTTTGGATTGGTGGGCCCGCCAGCCCACGGGATCAGCTGTGAGAGTCTCACAGCTGCAAGCATTCTTTTGGGAACCCAGCGCTCGTCCTCATCCCTGCCGCTTAATGTAATTACTGAGGGCTCTCACGCAGCACTAATGTCATTTGCACATTTTCACAGCTGAAGTACAAGGAATGGATGAAATGTTGGGACCCAGCTCCCACACTTTTACCAATGTTATAGGTGCAAGGACTGGGACTTTTTTGTAGCCATGTCCCGGATTCTGTATTAGTATAAATCCAATAAACTAAGTGATAATAATATTAGTTATGATCTATACTTCACTTAACCAAGAACAAGTGTTTTAGTTTAATAACTTAGGCTGGGTTCACATCATGTTTTTCCTAGCAGTTTAAAGGGATTCTGTCATGACATTTTAGGCCTACAACCTAAACATATGGCCAGGTCCGTCCAAATAGCATGAATCCGAAACTGTACTTATTAAATGTGCCTGTGGCTCTATTAGCACATAAAACAGGTTTTTATAACCTGTCATTCACCTACCTAAGGTGCCCAAGGGGACGTCGCTTCATAGAGTGTGCCCGGCTGCAGCCATCTCCGTCTGGTGCCCAGCACCGCCGTCTTATTAGTTGAAATCGCCGCCCTCCCTGTCTATAGTGCCGCCTTCCTCAACTCAGCCACCCTCCGCAATCGTCCGGTCCCTCAGGTTATGCCTAGTGCACATGCGGGATCTGGCAAAGGGACCGGACGATTGCGGAGGTGGGGCTGAGGTGAGGAAGGTGGCGATTTCAACTGGGAAGGCGGCGCTGGCCACCAGACGGAGATGGCTGCAGCCGGGCACCCTGTATGAAGCGACGTCCCTTTGGGCACCTTAGGTAGGTGAATGACAGGTTATAAAAACCCGTTTTATGTGCTAATAGAGCCACAGGCACATTTAATAAGTACAGTTTCGGATTCATGCTATTTGGACGGACCTGGCCATATGTTTAGGTTATAGGCCTAAAATGTCATGACAGAATCCCTTTAACATATACCTTAAACGGATGCCTCAGACTGATGCCAAACAGAGGCATCCCTTCACCATAGAGTTTTTGTATCCTTTTTGTCCTCTAATGTATACGTCAAACAGAGGCAAAAAACGTGATGTGATCCCACCCTTGGGGCTTGTTCTCATCTCATTTTATGTTCAGCATGTGCACTGGGAGTCCATTGCCAGACGCCGGCCAAAAGACAGTCTTTTTGGCCTCTATCTGGCTGGTAAACATCACTAGAGTAGCACAAAAGTCCACACTATTCCAAACCAAAGAATCCAGTAAAATAATGAATACATTTAACAGACGGTATAACAGCTTATGGGGGACGGATGCCACAATACGGCATCCATTACTGGCCTCGGTTATACGTGTGCGTTAGGTTAGGAATCTCCAGTGACGTCACTGTTCATATATGGACAGTCATCATTTGAGTTTCCTCAAACAAACATTGAAAACAGGCATTTAGCATGGCCTCCCCTCCGGCAGGATGAGCAGATGTAACGTAAAATTTTCAAGTAGATAGGTGACCTTCTTTCTACTCGCCTTCAGGGTGGATATTACTCGGTCGGAGAGACCCAGAGATTTTAGCATCTGGACCTCAGGATCCAGGCTGTCAACTTTAGGAAGTTCGGGTTGTGGTGTAGGATTGGTCCCTGATGAAGGAGATCCCTCCTGGGTGCAGGTTTTTTAGAGAAGGAAACCAACTTCTCTTCGGCCAGTAAGGGGCTATTAGGATCAGAGTTGTATGTTCTTGGCTGAGCTTCTGGATTATTTTGGGAATCAGAGGCAATGCGTAGCAAAGGTTCCAATTCCATTTTATTGTGAATGCATCCAGCGCCCAAGGATTGTCCCGTGGACTTAGGGAGCAGAATGTTGGTACCTTCGCATTTTCTCTTGAGGCGAACAGATCTATTTGAGGGGTGCCCATCTGTCTATCAGCATTTGAAAAACAACCCGATTCAGAGACCATTCCGTGTGGTCTATTAGATTTCGACTGAGGTAGTCTGCCTCTATGTTCAGAGCCCCTTTCAGGTGAATCGCAGAGATGGATTCTACATGGAACTCTGCCCAATTGAAATTTTTTTCTGATATGTACATCAGTTTCGCTGATCTTGTCCCACCTTGACGAGAAAGGTACGCTACTGTAGTCATGTTGCCGGATAGGACTTTTAGGTGTAGGCCTTGGAGGAGGTCTTCCGCCGCCTTCAATGACTCCCAAACCGCCCTCAGCTCTCTGAAGTTGGATGATTGAGAACGAGTTGTTGGCGGCCAGGTACCCTGAAAGTAATGATCCCCCACCTTCGCTCTCCATCCTTTTTCGTTTGCGTCTGTTAGGACCTGAACGTAAGGAGCCTTCTCCCAGGGGACTCCCAAGGAGAGGTTGTTCGAGTTCGTCCACCAGTCTAGGAAGGTCTTCACTAGTAGAGGGATGGACACTCTGTGATTCAGGGAGTTCTGCTGCCTGTTCCATGTTCTGAGAATCCAGGCTTGGAGGATCCGGAAGTGTGACTGACTCCAGGGTACCGAGGGTATGCAAGACAAGAGAAGACCTAGAAGGGTCATGGCTTCCCTTATGGTGCAGGACCTTCTGCTCTGAAACCGTTGGACAAAATCAGAAACCTTTGTTTAAAGATCCAATGGTAGGAACGTGTGTTGAACTTGGGAATCTAGAATGACCCCCAGAAACTGAATCATACTGGATGGTTGGAGATTTGATTTTTGCAAGTTTATTAACCAGCCTAGATTTCGTATGAATGATAGGAACGTGTCTAGGTTCGCTCTGAGCTGACTTTCGCTGTCCCCAATTATGAGGAAATCGTCCAAGTATGGAACGATCACCAAGCCTCTGCCTCAGGGAGGCCACCATCTCGACAACAAGCTTCGTGAAGACTCTGGCAGCAGATGATATTCCAAAGGGAAGAGCCGTAAATTGGAAGTGAAGGATTGAGCCTTTGCGATCCCGAATTGCGAATCTCAGAAATTTCTGGGAATCTGGGTGGATCGGGACGTGATAGTAGGCGTCCCTTAGGTCTACAGAGCACATGAGAGCGTTTCTTCCTATCAGTGGTATCAGAGACTCCATCCTGAGTCTCAGATAGACTATAAATTTGTTTAGGGTCTTTAAATTTATGATAGTGCGAAATAAGCCTCCCTTCTTTTGAACCAAGAACAGGTTTGAATAGAACCCCTGCCCTACCTGTGACAATGGGACCTGGGTTACTACACCCATCTCTAGAAGGCTCTGGACTCCCTGCCGGATTTTCTTGTTTACTGAGGATGAGCCGGAACTAGTGACAATGAAACGGTTTGGGGGAGATGAAGAAAACTCTTTTTGGAGGCCGGATCTTATGATCTCCCGGGCCCAAGGATTCTGGGTAATGGAAACCCAAAGGGCTACAAAATTCTTCAATCTCCCCCCGACTCTGGCGTCATTGTCTGTCACTAGATTTACCCTGGGAGGAAGGGAGGGGAGTGCCTATTCCCTTGCCACCCTTGGGGTAGCTCCAGCGACCCGACTTCCCTTTATCTCTGTAGGGCCTACCCTGACTAGCGGAGGCACGAAAGGGAAATTTCCTTTTAAAAAAATCGTTCTTCGGGGAAACCTTTCTTTTTGTCTGCCGCCTTTTCTAAAATATGGTCTAACACAGGGCCAAAGACGTACTCCCCCGAGAAGGGGATGGAGCACAACAAGGTTTTATCCTTGGGCCAGCACTTCATCCACAAGGCCCGGCGGGCCGCATTGGATAGGCCGGCATCCTTGGCGGCGAATCTTACGGATTCCGCCCGAGGCATTAGCCATAAATGCAGTGGCAGACTTCAGCAGGGGAAGGGAATTTAAGATCTCCTCCCTAGGGCTCTTGTCACAGATATGAGTCTCTAGTTCGTTTAACTACAACCCCATGGCCCTCGCCACCGAGGTAGCAACAATATTATTCTTTAGGTTGTACATTGTACATTGCGGCCTCCCCGGATTTCTTCAATAAGCTGTCCACCTTCCTGTCCATGGGGTCGAGTAACTGTGAGGCGTCCTCAAATGATAGAGCTGTCTTCTTATTTACTTTTGCGACCTGAACATCGATCTTAGGTGTTTCATTAAATATTTTGCACTCATTTGGATCAAATAGAAGTCGATTCCGAAATGACTTGGGTACCCCCAGGCGTTTCTCGGGATTGGACCACTCGTCGAGGACCATCTCACGTATATTCTCGTTTATAGGAAAAACGCTGTTTTTTTTTACGCGAAGACCTCCGAACATCTCGTTCTGTACTGAATGGGACTTCTGGGCTTCCTCCACCCCCATAGTGGCTCTGACAGCCTTTAATAAGTCTGGCATGCATTCAGAGGAAAAACAAAACCTTCTGTCAGATTCAGAGTATTCTATGTCAGAGGAGGCTTCCTCGTCGTCCCAGGGTCTAGAGGACGAAGCGTCTTCAGCTATTCCGTCTGAATCTGAGGAAGAGGGGGGCGCTATCTTCTGTCTTTTAGCTGGGGTGGATCCCTAGGTAAAGAAGTAAGCTGAGATAAAGAGGATCTGACTTCTTCGTGAATCATGGACCTAAACTCTTCAATTAGGGAAGGTTGTTCTTTACGTATGTCCTGGAAGATTTTGCGGACAGGGAACGATGCCCGTGGATGCCATCCCTATAGAGGAGGTAACTTACAGGATTGCACATTGCACCAGAAAGCTATTTATTGATGATTATGTATGGTGAAGTACTATTATGTATTAATGAGGATGTATTGATTCACCTGGGGGAGGGTTAATCACATTTACTAGGCACTATATAAAAGACACATGTTGTATATTCACTGCATTGCTTGAAAAAGACCGAGGACGGTCGAAACGTCGCATCACCTTGCTGTTCTTATGGAATAAACCAACACCATATTTTCTACATATGACGAGTCCTGCGGATTTCTTTGTATTTCTCTGACGTTGGGATCATCAGCCAGGATCCCCATCTGCTTGCACCACCACTACCACAGTTAAAGGTATTTTTTACGGTTTGCCCAATTGTTAGTTGGGTCTAGTAGTGCTGCCGGATCTCTATATATATCCAGTATGGCTTTTATCTGAGCGTGCACACTAAAATACGGACTTTTTTTTACATAAAAATATTTTTGAAAGAGGTGAGAACCTTTTTCATTTTTTTCACCTTTTTAAAAAAAATAAATGGCAACAGCAGGAAGTTCGGTCTACACTGAGGAGGAGGTGACTAGGATCCTGGGGGAGAGCTCTGGAGAGGATTCTTTTTTGAATAAACCCACAGCTGATCTGATTAAACGTAAATTAGAACAGGAGAAAAAGGTACGGATTTCCCATGAACTCCATCAATCTACCCTCCGGGAATACTATAGAGCTGGGAGGATTCCGAGGGGTCTTCGTTCTCATCTTAGACCAATTCTGCTTCCGAATAATAGCGAATTTTGCGCAAAATTCGAAATGATATCGAATCGTTATTCTATGGACATCATGCTTCTAAATATGGAGTATTTGCAACTTGAGTTAGAAACTAACCAGACGCGTATCAATGCATTGGAGAACCAGCTAAGCACTTTATTATCAGTAACTGAAATATCAGCAATTAAAACCAAACTGGATACTGACTTACATAAATACTGGAATAATATTGAGATCACCAAGAGGCAAAAATGGCACCGAGACCTCGATGACTACACTCGAGGTGAAGTATATAGAAAGCAGACCATGGGACGACAAAGGAACCAAAACATACAATTTAAAGGGAAACCACGCCGCAAACCCTATGATGGAAGAACGGATACAGACGTGACCACCCCGGAATCATCTGAGGACTATAGCGATGACCCTCCTTTTTTAGGTCAAGGTCTCAACCAGAGAAAACGAGACAACAAAGGAGGGGAGGATCTAAACACAGGCGATGGAGGAAGTACTGTGACAACCAGGTCAAAGAAACCACCGATCGGCCAGAACCGGATAGGACATTTGGACAAAACGAGAGATCAAGTCATGAACAGACTGAAGTAGATAGTCTAGTGGTAAATATCTCATCATTTTCTTTTTCAGAGTCCGAATTGACATTATTGAATAAGGGTTTATCTTATTGCCCTACCATGTTTATAGATTGGTTTGAATATGAAGTGGATTTGTACCTTTTCTTTAGACGTTTGAGACTTAAAGTTTCTTTTTCAGGAAAAAGGGATGATACCACCAAAAGGGAGGAGGAGGGTGGACATAACACCATGACCCTTAAAAAATATAACCTTTCAATTAAAAGTAAGTTTCAACCACCGCCAAATATCAATGTCATTGAGGCATATATTACATTGGTACAGAAATATATGCAGAAACTAAGGGAACGGTCACAGATCAGGTTCAGATCTAACCTCACTAAAACAGAGAAAAATATACTAACTAAACTGAGCAATAGAGATGAAATTACCATCAAGCCAGCCGACAAAGGCGGAGCTATTGTCATTATGGACACTGTGAAATATGAATGTGAGATAAAGAGACAGCTCAATGATACCTCGGTCTACCGTCAAATTGATCACGACCCAAAGTTTGAGATCTCTCGTAAGATCAAGCTTTTGGTAGATGACGCGTACGCTGAGGATATCATAGATGGTCCACTACATGATTACTTGATAGTCACATATCCTGTCACCCCAGTACTGTATACCCTACCCAAGATACATAAGAACAGAGTTGATCCGCCAGGGCGCCCTATAGTGTCCGGCATCAACTCTGTTCTTTCACGACCAGCTATGTTCTTGGATAGGGTACTTCAAACATATTTAACAAGAGCTTTGTCCTATGTGAAAGATACTACCCATTTCTTGCATAAATTGAAAGAACTAAGAGTTGAACCTGGAGATAGGCTAGTCTCGTTTGATGTGGTCAGTCTAAATACTAGCATTGACCATGACAAAGGTTTGGAGGCGGTCAGGCATGTCTTGAATGACTCAGAATATACACCAGAAATGGTGAATTTTATTCTGACATTATTGGAGATTATACTGACCTGTAATTATTTTAAGTTTAAGGACCAATTTTTTTTACAAACTAGGGGGACCGCAATGGGGTCTAACGCCGCACCAGTTTACGCTAACATCTACATGTCCTATATAGAGAGTCAATTTGTGTATCCATCCAGCTCCTTCAAATTTGTGAGGGGCTGGATGAGATACATTGACGATATCTTTTGTATATGGACAGGCACAGAACTGGAATTACACACATTCAATGAGTACCTGAATAATATCCATCCAGCTCTAAAATTCACGAGAGTCAGTTCTATGACCGAGCTACAATTCCTGGACACATTGGTATGTGTTCAGGATGGGAAATTGGGCACAGACATACATGTGAAGAACACTGACAAAAACAACATCCTACAATACGACAGTTCACACCCACGAGACAGGATAAAATCATTGCCGTACAGTCAATTCCTACGGGTACGTAGATTTGTCAGTGACGAGGAAAAAGTGGAGACAAGATTGTGGGAAATGAATAAAAAATTTGTCAACAGGGGATACCCTACACAATTGACGAATAAACATCAGGATAGGGCTCATAGAATGGAAAGGGATAAATTGCTCGAGAAGAACACAGATAAATTGAGTGTTCAAAATAGGATTCCTTTTGTTTCCAGATATACAATGTTGAGCAGACAGGTAGCTACGGTGATTAGAAAGAACTGGAAACTTCTTACACAAGCATTTCCAGATACCCCAGAATTCAAAAATCCCCCTCTATTCTCATATAGAAGAGGTCCTAATGTTAGAGACAGGTTAGTGCACGCTGATAAACCTCCAAACATGCAACCACAGAAACAAATAGGATGTTACCCCTGCCTAGGGTGTTGCCATTGTAATAACATGATAAAAGGAAAAACATTTGCACACCCTCATACTGGAAAAAAATACTAAATTAGACAGTTTTATACCTGTAAATATGTCATTTACACCCTTCAATGCCCGTGTGGGCTGCTCTATGTGGGGGAAACCACACAGGAGATAAAAAAAGAGGATCACACAACATAAGTCCAAGATCCGAAAAAAAGCTTTGGATCTCCCAGTACCAGATCACTTTGACAAATTGGGACATAATTTGTCCCAACTTCGATTTCAGGTCATAGATGGGATACCACCATTACGGAGGGGGGGGGATCGGGAGACCCCCCTTAAACAACTAGAGCTAAAATGGATTCATAGGCTCGATACACGTGAACCTAGGGGACTCAATAGAGATTTTAATCTGGGGGTCTTTCTATAAGGGATCCAATGTGTCTCTTCCTCTCAAGTGTAGACGGGATCTTTATTTGTTATTTTGTGTAACTTAAGATTGTGTCCAACTTAGTTGTGATGATTTTAATTTTTTGAGTTGTTCACCAAACACTAATATTTAATTGTCTCTCTCCAGGGATGTCCTCACCGGGGTTTCTCCTTGGTCCGCAATTATCGATTTTGATGTCCCCAATGTCATACAGTCTTTTGTCCAGTTTTTACGGTGTCCGGGCCTGGCCAGTGGGGGGTGAGTCCTATCCTTTGGTCTTTTACCTCTAAAAAGGAAAACATAGTGTATGTTTGGACGGACGTGGTGTGTCACGGGGGCTATTGTCACTAAACATGATTGGCCCTTGTGACACCCTGAACGACCGTAAACCCCCGATAGGAGACATCTGCCCCATCTGATGGTACAGATGGGACGGAGTCATTAACCTGAAGGGGTAGTATGTTTGAGTATATGGTATCCTCAGAGGGGTGTATGGCTGAATGAGAACAGCGATCACTCTGGAGGAACCATATTAAGTATTTAGTGTATATGGGGATTTTGAATTAACTATGTCGAGAAATTACCCCAAGTATGATGTTGGAGGCATTTAGACTTAATGAGAGGGATTTTCACCCATTAGGACATGTCCGGGAACCGGTTGAATAGTGACAGGGGGAGGAGTCGGGTGACGCGCTCTCTCCCAAACTACCACAAATGGAGGTGAGACACAGGTGGACAGGGGACACTTCTCTACACCTGCATTTGGACACTTGCTATTAAAAGTTCATACAGCTAATACGACGGGGAACCTGCCTTAGTCGATTATAGTAAGTAGATCCTGACATTTATGATCTATTAGCTAGTTCTATATATAGTCAGTCACATAGGACTGATAGTGACCATTGTTGTGTACTTTTTGTTTCCGTTTTCTTTAGCATTCCCTTAAGTTCATTGAAGTCCCCTGATGAGTTCTGGTAATTCAGAACGAAACATGGCATGTAGGGCTTTGTACAATAGGGAATAGGCCCCAATACAGGGACAGGTTCCGTATGGGGTCGCCCCTATCAGGGCGGGTGCTCTGTGTTTGGTAGGCAGGTGTACTGTTTAGTCCCTAACCCTCCATCTAGGTAGGGCCGTTATTCCAGGGCATAACAGGAGATTCCATCACTGCCGTTTACCACCTAAGTGCCGGTCACAAATGTCCTTCTGTCATCCACGAAAGGACCATCACGCCATCAGGTGTGGATCTCTCTACTGAATTTGGTAAGATCCAGCCTTTTTCTCCATTTCATCTTATGGAATGAGTAGGTGGTGTTCTTATTTATTTGTATCTTGCCTCACAATGTGGTTCACTCAAAACCTATTTTAAAAACTACATAGTAAAAGTAATGTTTTAAGATACCCAGTTCACATGATATTCTGATTATATGTTTGGGTTGTGATCATATACCTCTACACGTCTATCTAGTGCGGAAAGTACCACTGACATAGTGTGAATACAAACGTAGCCTCCATGTGCCGGCCATATCCCATACCTGGCCTCTATTACTGCGCGCCGTGATCTGCCGCAATTAACCCCTCAGGACCTGAGGGGTTTATTGCGGCGGATTACGGCGCGCAGTAATAGAGGCCAGGTATGGGATATGGCCGGCACATGCAGGCTACGTTTGTATTCAGGCATATTAACTATATTCATTGGTAGCGCAGTGGCCACAGCCCCTCCCTTCTACTCCCTCTCTTCTAAGCATTATATTACTTGCGGGCCCCCCCTCCACACGATTAAATCATTGGTGGCAGTGGCCCCAGGGTGGCAGCTTCTGATCAGAGCCCCAGCAGTGTAATCGCGGGGCTCGGATCGGTTACTATGGCAGCCAGGACGCTACTCAAGCCCTTGCTGCCATAGTCAGCTCCCTGCTGCTGTGTGCACTATGCACAGGGCAGCAGGAAGAGTGTGAAGTCCTATTCACCCTAATAGAGATCTATTAGGATGAATAGGACAAGGGTTCTAGCCCCTAAGGAGGCTGTTATTAAATAAAAAGTAAAAAATAAAAGTTTAACCCAATATAGAATATATCGCATATCGCACATGCTTAAAATTATATCGCAATATAGATTTTAGGCCATATCGCCCACCCCTAGTGTGGACCCATTCATTCTCTATGGGGACGGAATGGATGCGGACAGCACACAGTGTGCTGTCCGCATCCGCATTTCTGTAGCGCGCCGCCGATCTTTCGGTCCGCATTTGCAGACAAGAATAGGCATTTCTATGGGGGTGCCAGCCGGGTGTATTGCAGATCCACAATGCACTACGGACGTGTGAATAGATCCTTAACCATGAGACATACTAGTTCCATGCATGTGCTGTTCCCAGTACATGTGCAGCTAGTTAAAGATAGAGGACAAACCCTTTAACATGTGACCTGGCATTTGGATAGGGCTTTCTCCAACACATACAACCCCTTTAACACACAATGAACTACTATACGAGGAGCAAGACGGGTAGCTCGTGCCAAAAGCCTTTGACCGAACTGCATGTCATGATAATGGATTAGATTTTATTGCTTCCATAATAGATAATAATTCTAAGCATTACCTTTCTCGGAGCGTGACGAGTGTTTCTGGAGAATGTCCAGCATCTGGGCAAGAGCCTTCTTATTGCAGTGAGTTGAAAGCTCCTCATCACATTCATAACAACTTAATAAAATAATATAATAGACATGTTATTGAGAGTAGATTTGTGCTCACAAATTTCGCCACAAAGAGCAGAAAATAGGCAGACTTTAAACTTTCCAGCCATGGTCAGACAGGCACCTAGCTTCAGGTCCACATACAGTATTGTAAGTCTTTTAGGCATGCTCAGAAACTCATAAAGTGAGAGCGACAATCAGTAGCATTAACACAGTAGTTACCGATTTGTAACGGCTATATTAATGTTGCATGTACACCACCAAGTCTGGATTTCAGTGAGCAAACAACAGATCCACAAAAGATACCTTCTGCAGACACGCTGCACTTTTGTCATTCCTGTCAACAGAAATGACTATTCTCCCCCACAATGTGGACCAGACTAGGACATGTTCTCTAATTTGAGGAATAGCACAGGTCCACAAAACTACAGATGTGTCCATGACTGTATTGAAAGGAAAGCGTCAGTGAGTTATCTGCAAAAAATGTGGCCAGCACACAGATGGAAAAATACGGTCCAGGTTTGGGTTATCTAAGAACCCTGTTATGGATTCCGCTACCACGGACCATAACTTATGGTCCGACTCCATGGTAGCGGAGTCCATAACGGAATTCTTAGATAACCCGAACCTTGGACGCCGAATTTGAAAACACAAGTTCGCTCATCCCTGGTCATATGCATGAGGCCTTAGAGGAGCAAGATTTTGCATTCTGGTGGTGGGAAGCTGCTAAGTTATGCCGGTTCCCAACTGGCGTGTGGTAGAAGAGCCCACACGATTTTAATCAAAACTGTGTGCGAGAAGGCTTAAATTTGCATGAACAGGATGCACAGCAGGAATGCAATTCAATGTTTGGATGTCTATGCGCATAAAGCAATGTGATATTACATGTAGTGTCTGAATGCATTTGCGTATCAGCCATGGTAGCTTGCACAAGACATTTCATAAGGTTTGGAGGTGCTGCTGTAACTCAGTTTTTTTGCATGGAGTATGCCAGGCATCACCTAACCCAGAGGTTTGGACCAGGGGCGTAGCTAAAGGCTCATGGGTCCTGGTGCAAGAGTTCAGCTTGGGCCCCCATTCCTTTAGTGCTTGTTGGCAAGGGGCAGGTGAGCACATAGCCTTCCTGCTGCCAGAGGCAAACATTGAAAGGGCACCCCCTCATGCCAAATTCTTGACCTAACCCTTTCCCTCCAGCCAGAGGTGTAAATTGAAAAGCATGCACTTTCTATAATGTCAGTGTCTTATGTGGCACAAGGGTTTTTGGGCCCCCTCAGGCTCCTGGGCCCGGTAGCGACTGCTACCTCTGCACCCCCTATAGCTACGCCCCTGGTTTGGACCCAACCTCCGTTGATCTTCTATTTGAAGGTACTGCAGCGCTTCACTGTTTACCAGGAACAGCTCTGTACTCTTGTGACTGGGACTGGAGAGGACTTCTATTCATTTGAATGGGATGAAGCTCTAGTGGGATATAATACAAGGCATTGCCACTACTAAAGTATAGCACGGTGCCCGGTAAACAACGGTCTACGGGGCTGATAGAAACAGCCGAGTGCACTACTGGAGCAGCGTGACACATGCTCATCTGCCACTCCATTCAATCTCCTCCCCACTGCGGTCTAGCGATTGTGGGGGTCCCCAGTGATCAGGCATGTCTCACCTATAGTTTGGATAGGTGATGCATGTCAATAGTAGAAATACTGTACACAAGATTATACTGTAGTCTTTGTTCAACTCTCTTCATACACAAAGAAAACTATTATTTTTACAAAAATGTATGTGGGTCTGCTCTATTTAAGGTCCACTCTACTATTAGTCCATAGTAGTGCTCCCCCACTTCTCTCACTACAAGTTGATGGGGTGCCATGTATCTGCATGTATACAGACCCTATCATTCACCGGGGGGGGGGGGGGGGGCACACTCCTTATTTGTATAGGCGCCTTTACTGCAGATTCCATCATTTTTTAACAAGAAAAATAGCACCGAGTACAGTGCCACCTTTCCAAATGATGGACACCTTGGTGGCACTAGACAGGCCCCGTTATAAAAGTTAATAGAGTCCGTCAGGCTTCACTGTTGTCCCTTGTGCGACAGAGCAGAGCAAAGATGTCAAATCTCATGGATTAAGCACAGTATTGAGCCTACATGCTGTGGACAACTGGCTCCACAGCATGTTACGTCACATATAGTCCTTTTTATTATTTTAGACTGACAAAGTAAAGAAAGAATTGCCTTCCATTAGAAATAACTGTTACTTGTTGGTCTGTTAGCAAACTATTACTCACCAAATGACCCACGTACTGAGGTTAACTGCAATGCAATGAGAATCGCTGTGTGCAGATCGAAAATGCTTCAAGGAGTGTTGGCCTTCAGAGGTAGCGCTACAGCCCTAGGTGTAGAAATAGTATATTATAAAATAGATTGTGTTGTCACTCAAGTAGGGATATGGTGGCAGTCTTAGGGTCCATTCACACGTCCGTTGTTTCTTTCCTGATCTGTTCCGTTTTTTGCGGAACAGATCTGGACCCATTCATTTTCAATGGGTCCTGAAAAAAAATGCGACATTGAGCTGTCCGTTTTTTTTCAGGACCCATTGAAAATGAATGGGTCCAGATCTGTTCCGCAAAAAACGGAACAGATCAGGAAAGAAACAACGGACGTGTGAATGGACCCTTACACTATAGAGACTGTGCCTGCCTTTGGCATGGAGAGAACACTGGGATCTCTGGTAACTTACTATCCCTCACCCCGAAACAGTAAAGTTGGCCATGATGACGATGACAAAGTAAACAAAAAAAATAAAATAATATATCTATATATATAATTATTATTATTTTTTTTTAAATATTAAAAATATACAAATTTTTAATTTAAAAATAAACAATAAAAAAACATAACAGGCATTGCTGCGTCCCAAAATGTCCAAACTATTCAAAATATTTTACCTTGATGGCAAACGCTGTTAAAGAAAAAAAAATAATAAATCACTATTATTTGATCACCACCCCCAAAAAAAAAAAAAAAAATTCAAACAGGCCCTCACACAGCTCTGTAGATAGAAATCTAAAAAAAACTTTTGGCTGTCAGAACATGACGATGCAAAGAAAATTTGAATTGTGGGTTTTTCAATTACAATTTTTCCCATTTCCCAATACAAGATTTGGTGAATGAAATGCTAATTTTTCTGTCCTGCATAAATCTAAGCGCTTGTATGGATGGCTATGTGACTGGAAAATGTAAAAAGTTATGGGTCTTAGGGGTCATGCACACGACTGTATGTATTTTGTGGTCTGCAAAAAACGAATCCACAAAAAAAATATGGATGACGTTCGTGTGCATTCCGTATTTGGCGGAATGGAACAGCTGGCCCCTGATAGAACAGTACTATCCTTGTCCATTGGGCGGACAATAGGAGATGTTCTATTCTTTTGCGGAATGGACATACGGAAACAGAATGCACATAAAATAACTTCAGTTTTTTTGAAAACCCATTGAAAAGAATGGTTCCGCATACGGTCCACAAAAAACGGAACAGACACGGAAAGAAAATAAGTTTGCGTGCATGAGCCCTTAGAATGTGGGGAAGAAAAAATAAAAAATTAAAATTGGCCCTGCCTATAAGGGTTTTTAAAAGGGTTTTCCAGGACTTAGATATTGGATAACCTATGACCTATATCAGATCAATATCTGTCAAATGCACCGATCAGCTGTTTCGACCAGCCAGTAACTATACAATGGACAGACCTGGTAGCAGAAGGATCCATCCACTGTGTAGTGGCCTTGCCAGGATACTGCAGCTCTGTATACTATATATAGGTGCCGGGTGCCTCATCCCCATCAATCTGATATTGATCATCTATACTGAGGATAAAGTCATGAACAAAAAGTCCCGGAAAACTTTTTTTTAACGTACCTGAGAGCACAACATGATAAATCGCTATAATGCGGCGAGTTTTGGCCCATAAAACACTCATCCGAATACATCACAATACACTTTATGGGTATTGATTTTGACAGGGATAATACAATGACATTTCTGACAATCAGCAGAACTGAGAATATAAGTAGATGTGAGAAAATATATATGTGACAAATAAGGAAACCACAGAACATTTCCCCCTTCTGAATTTAGCATTCACCTGATGGCCGCATTTAAGGCACAGCCAAACATCGTCGGGGGGCGCAAACTCTCCATCCAGTGTCCTCCTCTCCTTCATGCATTCTGTGCATGTGGACCACACATTCTGGGACACCGCTTTCTTCACCCGAGTCACATCCACTGCTTGGCTCACATGGTGGCAGGTCAGACCTGGAAAGAAACGAGAGTCACCCAACAAAGCGGCATCAGGCCAGATAAAATGTGTACAAGCAGTGACAGTGCCGATACACACTGCTGATGCAGGACCAGGACAAGGGGTGAACGTTAGCGGTATTGACCACTTCACTAGTACGGGGAAAAACTACACTGTAATCAGTGGGCCTTTAAAGGGGTATTCCGATTCTATAAAGTGATGGCATACTGCCAGGATAGGCCATCACAGTATGATCAGATGGGATCTGACCACCGATTCTTACAATTAGACGGTCACGGCACTGAGTTAGCACAGTGTCCCCTTCTCCCAGCCACATGATTGTACAGGGAAAAAACACTGGGACACAGCATGACCGACCCCATCGTTCTCGGGATCAATGAGGGTTCCAGAGGTCTGACTCCATCTGATCATAAAGTCATGGCATATGCTAGCAATATTCCATCATACTGCAAGAAGGCCATACCCGTTAAGACTTCCTTCCTCCCTATGGTGCCCACTGAACTGAGTGCCGCCCCACAAAGAGTAGCGCTCCAGTCTGTACATGGCGCACCTTCCTGCCTCCTCACCGTCTGTGCAACGTACAGAGACATCGGTCATCTGCAGGGGGCTTAATAGCAGACCCTTTAAATATAGCTGAGACACCACAGGGAAGCATGTGACACCACAACCTGTATGGACTGCTACGCTTGGCCAGCACTATTGTTGCCAACACTGCACCAAAGAAGGGTGTCTCTAGCCCCCCAGCAATGGAGTGCGGATACTTATTAGCTCTGAATGATGGGGAACTAGAAGCGGACTTGTCTCCTGGCCAGAGATCCTCTGTAAAGCAGCCAGCAATCCCGGCTGCCCTGCCATTAACCACCGACGGCTAGAGCAGCAGTTCAGTTCAGTGGCGGTCTTGCTACCAACCAGCATTTTCTTTTAATAAGAAGGAATTTCTAATCATCGCACAGACAAAGGGAAGAAGGGACCAGGCTATGCACAAAGCTAAAGAAGGCCATTCATGAGTTGGCCATTGAGCCTGACCAATTCTATAGCACATCTTTAGTGATACAGTACTAGAATTCTACTGCTTCCCTTCACAATTAAAGGGGCGTTACCTCGACGTGCGCTTCGTCTCGGCGGGGTAACGCCACCCTTGATCGTACGCTCCTCAAGGGTGAGTTATGGACATTTGGCGTTATATATTATTAATGCATATAGGGCGTGTACTTGCCCATATCTGTTTGCTGTGACATGGTTATTTGTGCACTTTATGCCAGTGTTCTTTACATAGTCCCATGTTTTTTGTGTGGGTCTGGGATGGCGTCATTTTCTGCCACCTCTCCTTACATGATGTGATTTTAATATTTTTGTGTATAATAAAGAATCATGTTTTTTACTGGGTACATCGTGGGCTCCGTTTTTCTATGTAGGTTTTTTTTCTGATAATTTTGGGAGCTTGTACCATGGTCACTGTTGATTTCTTTTCTGCTATGTGCGCTAGGTTTCGTTGTTGTTTCTTTCTTGTGTTGATTTAGAATTTTATACAGTCTAGACAATGTTTGCTCAGCTAAACAGCCTGAACTGCAGAATTACACATTAACGCAAACTATCAGAGATGTATTTAGCTCGCAGAGCATTGTCCGACTAGTGGTGCACAGTAAAGCCCCATACACACAACTGTATCCATCTATGGTCTGCAAAATACGTACGCAGTCTGTGGTCCGCATTTGTTTGTTTTTTTGCTTTCTACATCCGTATGGCCGTTCAGCAAGAAGAGAGAACGTGCGCAAAATGCAGACTCACTGAAGTCAACAGCTCCGCAAAAAATGTGGATGCCACACAAACCACATCGGAATCTTGCAGATCCACGATCTGCGGACTGCAAAACGGATACAGTAGTGACCATGCGGCCTTATCCTGTCTGACAACAAACTAAAATCTTGAAAACTGTGAAAAATGAAACAAAGTTGGATATAACGTTGCAGAAGTATTCATTCATACAGAGATTAAAGGGGTTGTCCGGCACGGTTAAAAAAAAAAAACGAATGGCCAGCAGGATTGTGTTCAGAAGTAAAACTCGGCTTTCAAACCGCTCTCCATTCCTGCAGCTCTTGGCAGTGCCCAAGAGAGGGACCACTTTGTGGTCATGAGACCGCTGCAGTCAATCAATGGTCTCAGCGGTCACGTGTGCAAGAGCAGCACATCACTACTACGTCCTGTTGTTGGCGAGGAGACTGTTTGAGCCAGTCAACGGCTTCAGACATCACGTGTACAAGAATGGCACGTCACTGCTTGGTCCCTTTCTTGGTTCTAAGTCCTGACAACCATTAGTGTTTCTTTTTGTTTTTTAATTAGGCCAGACAACCGCTTTAAAAACGAGAAGCTTCTGGCAGCCACTGTTTGGTGGAGTTTACTGAAGACTGATTTGTACAGCTCTCATTGAACTCAATAACGGATCCGTCTTCTCTAAGCTTCCCAAGTAGTGGCTGCATATAAAATTCTAAACTGAATATTTGAAGAGAAGTTGCATACACGATTCACGGAAATAATCAGAATTTAGGACCTATTTAGGTCAGATGGAAGGGACGCAATGCCTGTGGTCTCCATTACATCTTGTGCTACCTAAAATGTATAAACCATTGAACCCCCTGACTCACAAGTATACATAAGTAATAGCTATATGCATAAATACATTATTCAATGAAGCTTTGCAGCACGTGGTTATACAACGTCCAAGGATCCTTTTCTGCATTATGGAAAACCTATCTTCCAATGGCCCTTTGAGGGTCTCCTGTTACTATTAATTGAAACAGTGAACTTTGATCATACCAATAAGGTCATCTGAGGAATCGTCATCAGGGGGACGACTGGACCTCCTACTTCTCCTCGTCTTTTCCGCGCCTCCCAGGGAAGATGGCTCCTTTACTCGCATCTGCAGCTACGAGACAAAAAATGGTCAAGGGGATTCTTAGATGTCCACGCAAGAAGACACATTTACTGGTGAAACTGCTCGAATTCTGCATGGAGGTGGCTGCAACTATGTCTTCTATTTTCTAAAAGTGACAAAAAAATACGTGAGACCTATGAAAGCCCAAGCTGTGAGACGCTACTGTATGGCTCATACATTATATTTAGTTTATATATAGTTTTTCTTTAACTCAAGGTGGAAAATCGGCTTAAAACGAAAGTAAAAAAAAAAAAAAAGTGGTCAACAGCAGGGGACGTGTTCATATAACCAAAGAACTAATAGTCGGCCCTTGGACATTTGTCACTTCCAGCGTCACCAGTGGTGACATGTCTGTATATACACGTGAGTTAGGTAAAAAAAAAAAAATGCCCTGTGGCATTACTTACTCTATTTGTGTACTCATGTGACCAATGACTTGCCTCAGAGATCTACAACATAAGACCACTGAGGCCAGTGGTTGGCTTCAGCATTCATGTAGGTGCACATTACCACTGCAGCCAAGTAAACAGAGACCAGTGGGAGGGGCTGGGGTAGGGGAGCTAGGACAGTAAGGGAATAACTGGTTGGTTTATTAGATTTTTCCCCTTGGAAATGTTTTTTTTTTTATATGTGCCGCTGTCTGGTTTGAACCGACAGATAACATTTTGGGGACACATTTCCTTTAAACTGCACATCTAACATGAAGAAGAAATGGCGCTGCTCGGCAGACATTTCTCACACATTGTGGGGAGACCCCTGAACGATGGGCCTTATGCCCACCTTGTAGAGGAGCAAGTGGTAGTCGGCTCCTCTAGTGGCAGCGTGCCAACGTTCACCGTGCCAGGAGACGCGCCATCCCGCTGACATTGAGGGGTTTGGTAGACTTTGCTCTTAGATGTATGCCAACCTTTACACCTGACTGCCCCTCCATCAGAAGAAACATTTACATTGTATGGTCTATGGCACTCCAGATGTGGGGAAACTACAACTCCCAGCATGCTCCATTCACTACTATGGCAGTTCTAAAAACAGCTAAGCAAGTGTGCATGCTGGGAGTCGTAGTTTCATCACAGCTGGAGTGCAGAGGGTGACATAAACCAGGGATTTCTATGGTCTGGCACTGATACTAAGGGTAGTTGGCTGGGGAACTAGGGAAGCCCCCCTTCGGTCCATCCTCTCATCTGTGTCATACATGGCTGGCACGTGACTGCCCGGTGGGTCCCGCCGCTTACCTGCGGCACAATGCAGGCTACCGGCCGGGAAGGTTGTGGCTCCTGATTGTACTCCACTACAACCCACGTGTTCTCGTGAGGAAATGCCTGCGAACGCAGCAATAACACAGCTACGGAAGCCCGAAGGCGCCAAACTCCTCATGCTGGAGCTGGATTTAGCTTTGGCATTTGCATGCCGGGTCAGGAGACAGTGATAATAATAGCAGAGCTGTGTGTGTCATTCGGCTTTCTGGTCATATATAGCATATATCTATAGCACAGCGTATAGTAACTAGTAGTGGGCTGCCATTTCCGGCTCTCTCTCCCCTCCCCCTCCGCCCGCAGATCTGTGGAGGTGACACTGGTGACCGGCAGGATGGCTGCTTGGCTCGGGCGCTTGTGTGTGGCAGTGTGTGCCAGGGGAGGCACTGTGCAGAGGGCAGCTCGCCAGGGTGAGACGTCGGGTATATAACGCTGATATACGTATGCCATGAAGGGGGGGCAATTATCTGTAAGTGGTGACAAGGTCACTGGGTCAGTTCTAGGCCTGGTCTCCTACAGGTAGATAACCCTTAGAGGGCATCCGTCAGCAGATCTGTACCTGCTGAAGGCACCTGTGTCTGTCCCATGGTCATATGTGCCCACATTGCAGAGAAACATCATGTATTGATATATGCAAATGAGCTTCTAGGAGCAATGGGGGCGTTGCCGTTACACCTAGAGGCTCTGATTGCTCTGCACTGTGATTGACAGGACCAGGCAATGTAACGGCATCACACCTGGCCCTAACGTCTAACCTGCCGAGCCTCTAGGTCAGGGATGCCCATCCTGTGTCCCTCCAGCTGCTGCAAAACTACAAATGCCCTGATAGCTGGATGCTGTCCAGGCATGATGGAAGTAGTTTTGCAACAGCTGGAGGGCTGCAGGTTTGCATAACGGCGGTGCCTCCTTTACTAGGTCCCCAGCTACGATCGTTCACAGGGGGGGTCACCTTTGATCATGCCGAAGCAGGAGCCAGCGCTAGTTAGTGACAGCCGCTTCTTAGCGCTGGAGCACTCCGGAAGCCATTGAACCCCCCACCCCAATCTGCAGCGATGCCAAGAGACCTGGGCACCTGGCATAAGGGTGTATTGGAGAGTACATTTGTCAAGTGCAGGAGTTGCTTGTAGCAGCTGTGTATAGGGTCAGGGTGGTAGACTGCGCTATTCTGTACCGCAAATGATGTAAATGAACGGAAAACAGGTCAAACAATGTTTTCTATCTTGGACTTCATTTGTCTCATTGAAGTGAGCAGATCTGTTGTAGTATATGTTTGAACACTGTTTTCAGGTATCCATGTATACACCCCCTCCTGAAAGAAAGCCCATTGGAAGGCTAAGGCTACTTTCACATTAGCGTTTTTTGCGGATCCGTCATGGATCTGTAAAAACGATTCCGTTACAATAATACAACCGTCTGCATCCGTCATGAACGGATCCGGTTGTCTTCTATAGCCATGACGGATCCGTCTTGAACGCCATTGAAAGTCAATTGAGGACGGATCAGTTTTCTATAGTGCCATAGAAAACGGATCCGTCCCCATTGACTTACATTGTGTGCCAGGATGGATCCGTTTGGCTCAGTTTCGTCAGACGGACAGCATTACACTGCAGGCAGCGTGTTTTGGTGTTCGCCTCCAGAGCGGAATAGAGACGGAACGGAGGCAAACAGATGCATTCTGAGCGGATCCTTTTCCATTCAGAATGCATTAGGGCAAAACTGATCCGTTTTGGAGCGCTTGTGAGAGCCCTGAACGGATCTCACAAACGGAAAGCCAAAACGCCAGTGTGAAAGTAGCCTAAAAGGTGTGGCGAACTCACCCGAACCAATGCCATATGTCATACCAGTGATTACTGTCTGTGAACCTTATGAATGTATACATACATTGTGCCCTTTATAACAGCCTTGAGACCACGCTGGATCGCTGTCCGCAGCTTTTCTGCCAGCCACACCACATCCATCAACTATGAAGAACTGAAAGTCTTGCTGAAAAAGGATGGCGTTGTAGTCATAGATGTTCGGGAGCCGTGGGAAGTCAAAGAATATGGAATTATTAAGGGATCAATGAACATCCCATGTAAGTACAATGCTCAGAGATATAAGGTAATAGACGCCACTAAACGGACCCATTTTGCATGCATCAGTCTACATTATTTAGTAAGTAGGTTGTAACTAAGGATACAAGGTTAGGCTACATGCACACAACTGTTGTATGTTTTGCGGTCCGCAAATTGTCGATCCGCAAAACACGGATGGCGTTCGTGTGTGTTCAGAATAACTGACTATTCTTCTCTGCAAAATGGACAAGAATAGGACAGGTTATTTTTTTTTTTGCGGGACCACGGAACAGAGCAACGGATGCGGACAGCACACCGAGTGCTGTCCGCATCTTTGGTGGCCCCATTAAAGTGAATGGGTCCGCATCCGAGCCGCAAAAACTGCGGCTCGGATGCGGACCAAAACAATGGCCGTGTGCATGAGGCCTTACAGAAACTTTTTACGCTATAGGGTAGGTTCACATAGTTTTCAGTTTTTTTGATCCGTCAGAAGGACAGAAAAATACAGATCCTGTATTTTAAGCATCCATTACGCTCAGTTCTGCACATTTTGCATCTGTTTTGGCCATTTCCATCTGAGATCTGTTATTTTTAGATGGGGAAAAAAGTCCTGCATGGATGAAGATGGCTAAAACGGTTGCAGAATGTGCATAACTAAGGGTACTTTCACACTAGCGGTTTTTCTTTTCCGGCATAGAGTTCTGTCCTAGGGGCTCTATACTAGAAAAGAACTGATCAGTTTTATCCTAATGCATCCTGAAAGGAGAGCGTTCAGGATGCATCAGTTCAGTACCGCAGAATGCTGCATTTTTCTCTCCGGCCAAAAATCCTGAACACTTGCCGGAATGCCGATGTTCCGTGAAATTTCCCTACCATCGTCACTTCCTGTTGTGACGCGGCCGCATCGGACATGACGTTCCCAGCTTTGGAAGGTGGTGTGCCGCGCATGCGCACAACGACGGGGTAGGGAAATTTCACACTAGAGTTGCGGAGAAGGGGCCAACTAATGCGCTTGCGCCTTACCTCTCAGCTGGACACCGGCCGACACTGCACATGCGCCGGGAGCCTCACCAGCGGTTAGAGGGTAGGGAAAAATTACGGGCCAGTGCGCAAGCGCGGCTAACTACTCCCCGACCGTGAGCCTTTGCTGGAGCTAGTCTCGTCTGCGCTGGTTCTTGATTGATCTCTTCTGCTGGTGAGGCTCCCGGCGCATGCGCAGTGTTGGCCGGTGTCCAGCTGAGAGGTAAGGCACAAGCGCATTAGGTGGCCCCTTCTCCCCAACTCTGGTGTGAAATTTCCCTACCCCGTCGTTGTGCGCCTGCACGGCACGGCACACCTCCTTCCAAAGCTGGAAACGTCATGTCCGGTGCGGCCGCGTCACAACAGGAAGTGACGAGGGTAGGGAAATTTCATGGGTAGTGGAAATATCACAGAACACCGGATCCGGCATTAATCTCTATTGAAATGTATTAGTGCCGGATCCGGCATTAAAATTGCCGCATCGCCGGATCCGTTCTTCCAGTCTGCGCATGCGCAGACTTTTAAATCTCTGGGAAAAAATAAATACCGGATCCGTTTTTCCGGATGAGACCGGAGAGATGGATCCAGTATTTCAATGCATTTGTCAGATGGATCCGGATCCGTCTGACAAATGCATCAGTTTGTGTCCGGATTGCCGGATCCGGCAGCGGAACTGCCTGCTGGAATCCCCTGACGCAAGTGTGAAAGTAGCCTAAGCGGAACAAATGCTTAAAATACAGGATCCGTTTTTTTGTTTATTTTTCTGTTCTTCTGACGGATCAGATGAATGGAAGACTAAACGGTGATGTGAATCTGGCGCAAGGGTGCTTGCACACGGTGCAGATTACATGCAAATTTCATACTGAGAAAAGGCAGTGTAATACAGTACCAGCATTGAGATTAGACAATTCTCATGGACGCCTTGCTTTATTCTAAGGTGGCAAAATTGACCTGCTGTGCATGTCAGTTGTTGCGTTTTTTTTTTCTTTGTGGCTTTCACCCTTTTTAATGAAAGAGTGAGATGTCCAGAAAATCCACATCAAACCTGCACTAAAAAATATGCGAAAACTGTGTTAAATAGTGCGGATTTATGTTTTTTATTTTATTTGTACGGTTTTAGCGCAGATTTCTTACAGATTTTCTGTATACAAATCTACACCGTGTGCAGCCACCCTTAGGGTTACCAAAACCTCACAAAAAGAAGGCACTTAAATCCGCACTACTTACCACATTTATTATGTGGATTTGCCGCAGATCTCACTCATCCATTGAAAAAGGTGAAATCCAAGAGAAACGCTACAACCATTGACATGATGCAGACTTCAAAATCCACACGGCATGGTTCATTTTGACACTTAAGAAAAAATTAAAGTATGAGATTTTTCTAATCTCATAAACTATATTGGTACTGTATTACGCTGCGGTTTTTCCGCGCAGAAGAAACGTACACAATCCGCAGGCACCCTGCGTTTTTACTCATGTGAACCTCAGATTTGTGGCGTTATGATATAAAATGCACACTTATACAGAAAAAGCTGAATTTAAAATGAACGCTGTAGTCCTGTAGTGGAATTTTTGGGGCTGCAGTGGTGTTGATGTGCTGAATGTCCATACAGGGGCCTGAATGGGTACAATGGATGCAGTTCTTCTATAGACTCTGCTGTTGTGAAGTAACTGTATACTGTTTTCAGTATCTGTGAGTAAATTGCAGGTGCTATCAGCGGTACTGCATGGCACTAGAGCCATCTCTACGTCATCCACTGGGGCATCAGGTTTACCATGGAGCTAACACTTTGCTGCAGTAGCTGGGATAGGAGATAACTCCAATCCCATCCATTAACCTCTTTAGACAGGGTCAATAATGACCACAGCATGTACATGCTTAAAGGGAGGGAGCTCATTCTTCCTTCATCAGTGTCCCTCCAATACAGTCGAAGGGGGCTAATGAAGGCCCTGAGGTCTGCCATGTGTGTGACATACACAGTAATACAGAAGTACTGCAGTATATTATACAAATAATCACACATCCAACATATTTCTTTTTAAGTAAATTATATTGTTAGAAAAAAGAATTTCCTTGCAAAAGAATTTTTTTATGTTAAAAAATACAAAAAGTACACACAGTTTCACTGCAACAATCTGAAGTAAAAAAAAAGGAATATACTTTATACATCACAATAAAAAAAAACTCCATTAACAAAAGAAAAAAAATGTAAGGGCAGATTTTCTTGGAATGAAAACTACTGTATCTTTCGGACTATAAGACTTTTAGACAACAAAGAATTAGAACAATATATGTTCTACTTATTAAACCTTCCCCGGTGGTGAAATAAAGTAGAGAGGTCAAAGTCACTAATATACACTATATATATATATATATATATATATATATTACACTCACCTAAAGAATTATTAGGAACACCTGTTTTATTTCTCATTAATGCAATTATCTAGTCAACCAATCACATGGCAGTTGCTTCAATGCATTTAGGGGTGTGGTCCTAGTCAAGACAATCTCCTGAACTCCAAACTGAATGTCAGAATGGGAAAGAAAGGTGATTTAAGCAATTTTGAGCGTGGCATGGTTGTTGGTGCCAGACGGGCCGGTCTGAGTATTTCACAATCTGCTCAGTTACTGGGATTTTCACGCACAACCATTTCTAGGGTTTACAAAGAATGGTGTGAAAAGGGAAAAACATCCAGTATGCGGCAGTCCTGTGGGCAAAAATGCCTTGTGGATGCTAGAGGTCAGAGGAGAATGGGCCGAGGTATGCAGCAAAGCATTTGTGAAGCCACAACACGCACAACCTTGAGGCGGATGGGCTACAACAGCAGAAGACCCCACCGGGTACCACTCATCTCCACTACAAATAGGAAAAAGAGGCTACACCAAAATTGGACTGTTGAAGACTGGAAAAATGTTGCCTGGTCTGATGAGTTTCGATTTCTGTTGAGACATTCAAATGGTAGAGTCCGAATTTGGCGTAAACAGAATGAGAACATGTATCCATCCTCTGATGGCTACTTCCAGCAGGATAATGCACCATGTCACAAAGCTCGAATCATTTCAAACTGGTTTCTTGAACATGACAATGAGTTCACTGTACTAAAATGGCCCCCACAGTCACCAGATCTCAACCCAATAGAGCATCTTTGGGATGTGGTGGAACGGGAGCTTCGTGCCCTGGATGTGCATCCCTCAAATCTCCATCAACTGCAAAATGCTATTCTATCAATGTGGGCCAACATTTCTAAAGAATGCTATCAGCACCTTGTGGAATCAATGCCACGTAGAATTAAGGCAGTTCTGAAGGCAAAAGGGGGTCCAACACCGTATTAGTATGGTGTTCCTAATAATACTTTAGGTGAGTGTATGTCATATAGCACTGCTGCACGGACAGCTGACACACACAGCTCTACTCCTGGTCTGGCTCTTCCCACTTATTCAGAAGTCCTCAAGATAGTTAGTCCAAACTTTCATCTCCTTCCCTGCAGCTCGGGGACCTTCAGCATGGGGAGGTCAGGTTCTCACCCTGCACTGATCACACAGATCGGAGTCGGGCAGGGAGAGAGAGAGATGTGTGCCTGATCATGAAGGAAGCAGTAAGGGAGGTCTGGCACTGCTGGACCATTCTGTCTGCGGACTATTCGATATAGGCACTTTTTAATAGGGATCGACCGATATAGATTTTTTAGGGCCGATACCGATACCAATAATTTGTGAACTTTCAGGCCGATAGCCGATAATTTATACCGATATTCTGGGAATTTTCATTTTTGAGAAAAAAAAAAAATTCCTACACAAATCTGCTGAAAATTAATATGTTTATTGTTAATGTGTATTTTTTTTTTATAAGTCTTTTTCATTTATACTTAATATTTTTGTGTTTTTTTTTTTTTTACTAACTTTTAGCCCCCTTAGGGACTAGAACCCTTGTCCTATTCCCCCTGATAGATCTCTATCAGGGTGAATAGGATCTCACACTGTCCCTGCTGCTCTGTGCTTTGTGCACACAGCAGCATGGAGCTTACCATGGCAGCCAGGGCTTCAATAGCGTCCTGGCTGCCATGGTAACCGATCGGAGCCCCAGGCTTACACAGCTGGGGCTCCGATCGGAGGAGCAGGGGAGAGGGGATCCTGTGGCCACTGCGTAATCCTGTGGCCAATGAGTAATACTGGGTGGGGGGGCGCACTGCGCCACCAATGTTTTTACTATTGGCCGGGATTGGGGTGGGGGCGCACTGCGCCACCAATGATTAATACTGGGGGGCTTGGGGGGGGGGGGGGCGCACTGCGCCACCAATGAAGATAAGTCTCTCAATCATTCATATACAGGAGGCGGGAGCTGGCTGCAGAATCACATAGCCGGCTCCCGACCTCTATGAGCGGTAGCTGCGATCCGCGGCACCTGAGGAGTTAACTACCGCGGATCGCAGCTATCGCTCATAGAGGCCGGGAGCCGGCTATGTGATTCTGCAGCCAGCTCCCGCCTCCTGTATATGAATGAATGAAAGGCTTATCTTCATTGGTGGCGCAGCGGCCACAGCCCCTCCCCTCCTCTTGTCTTCTCTTCTGTCATTGGCGGCAGCAGCAGCAGCACAGGGGGAGGAGACACTGCTTCCTTCTCCCCTGTGCTGCGGAGGGAACACAGAACGTGCTGAGAGCAGCGCATTCTGTGTTCCCAATACGTTATCGGTATATCGGCAAAATAGATGCAGATACCGATAACGTTCAAAATCCTCAATATCGGCCGATAATATCGGCCAAACCGATAATCGGTCGATCCCTACTTTTTAACAAGATATTTTCTTGCTAAAAAGCGCGTCTTATAATCCAAAAATGTAAGCAATAAGTCGCATCTGCCCCCCAAATGGTGCCAATGAAAATGACAACACATCATGCCAAAAACAAGCCCCAAAAAATAAAAGGCTTTTAGAATATGGTGACGCAAAAATTTGTTTTCTAAAAAAATAAATAATAATAAACAAACTACTGTATATGAATGTTGGTATTTCCAGATTTGTTGTAATGGCCTACAGTGCAGAATAAAGTGACCGGTATGTCATTTATACCATGTGTGCTGTTCCTTTCAAATTGAATTTCTGCACTGTATTATTATTTCTTGTTTTACCTATGTTGTTTAAATCTATTGTTCTCTGCTGCCATCTGCTGGCCGGAATTCGTATGCTGCACGCCTTCGTTCTTGTTAAATAAAGTTTTTTCTCTGGGCGTGGTTTTGCAGCCTTGGGCCTGGTCACTTCCTGTAGCCTTTTTCAGTGCTGCATTCTTTGTGACTGGAGACACACACCTCGGCTTGTGAAGGCATCAGTTTTTGACCAGCAGTTGCCTCAGCAGTTAGCCTCAGGAAAGACATCCACATCACAGCATCTACTGCATTCCTGTATTGCATCGCTGTATGTCTGGATCAAATAAACCCACGTTTGATTGCATCCTCATGTCTATGTCTGGATCCATCTAACCTGAGCATCTGCCGGTCCGGTCTGCTCCACTGCTTGGATACGAAGGTAGGACAGTCACAAAGCCATTATCATTTACACCTTCATTCGCCTTCATGTGGGGACAGAACAGTCAAAAACTGCCTTAAAGCCTTATACCTCAGTCAATATCCGTCTGAATGTCCAATGCCCGGCTACAGGTTCCCTCAGAGCCCAGCGCCACACTCAGGAACCTCCCCTGCAACAGGCCCACTCCCAGCAAATCTGCCCGGCAACAGTGCATGTCCCACAAGCCTAAGGGGAAGCACGGCGTGTCCGCAGTAGATATACTCTCGCCTGGAAGTCCTCCACTACTCGCCAAGCCACTTTCTACATCCTATGTTAACCCTTGCTCGCATGATATAAGAACTGTTCACGCACGCGGGGCCTCCCTCAAACCAAAACCCCGCAATTCACTCAAAACACCTTGGGAAACTCATCGGGGTGCCTCATCTGAGCCGCACTGCAATTTTCAGCCCCCAATTCAAAAGTTCATTTTCTTAAAGAGACAGCACACCTTAAATCAAAATGGCCGAAAAGGACCTCGTACAGTTCCCCAGTGATGAAACAAAGCAAATGCAACCTGATACTGATCATTATGAAGAGCTGGAGGTAGAACCCACACTTCCAGCAGACCAAGTCACGCGACCAAGGCGCTCTCTCAAACCAACAATAAAGATCACAGAAAATTATCACACCAGGAAAGATGAGCTATGTGACAACCTGGAAGAGCTATGGGAACGAGTTTCCTCCCTCATATCAGGATTTAAGTCCTCCTCAGGCGATGCCACCAGTTTACAAGTTGCTGTCGGGCGGCTGAACGCAGCCCATGAAAAATACAAGAGACTGTCCACAAGGTATATAACCTTTCTAAAAGACTCTAATATAGAAGAAGCCCCGTCAGAATTGTGCAAGGCAGAATCAATAGACAGACAAAGAGACGCCATGGTGCTGGATGCTAAAGATAAAGTGGAACTCCGCATCTCTCATTTACAAGAAACCAGATCACACAGATCGCATTCATCAAAACATTCCTCGCGGTCCTACAGATCATCATGCTCTAGAAGCTCCACCCTGAGCGACAGATTACTAGAGGCCCGCATAAATGCAGAGCAATCCAAAGTGAGGCGTTCCTTCGTCGAAAAAGAAGTCCTTGCGAGGGCAGAAGCACAGACGGCGGCGGCCAAGAGGGCAGAAGCGGAGGCAGAAGCCGAGAGGGCAGAAGCGGAGGCAGAAGCCAAGAGGGCAGAAGCGGAAGCAGAGGCTCGAATAAAGATCCTTGAATCACAGAGGGAAGAGGAAATCGCATTAGCAAAAGTAAGACTACTTGAGCAAGCATTGAGCCAAGGCTTTGATTCAGTCTGCTTACCACCAGAGGAGATAGACGATCCAGTTGATCGCACCAGCGACTACGTACTGAAACAGTTATCTGCAACACCCCCAGTGTGCAGTACCGTCCAAGCCAACAACACTGAAACTTCCAAGTCAGCTCTACCTGCAGTGCCAGCGATACCCACAGCACCCGAGCAATCCAATAACAGTTGCCCAGACGCGCCCTCTCAAGGGCAGTTATTACAGCAAGATCGCCACCAGGTGTTTCCTGGCCTACCTCCACAGCTCAAGCAGCAGTCATCAGAATCTACAGAGGCTAGACCACAGCTCAACCCTGCAGCAACATCATTCTACCCGGAAGCATCTCACCCTTTCACGCCACGCAGCCTATACGCCCCAGGGGCATCACAAGTTGTCATGGCAACAAGCAGTGAGAAATCAGATATGTCTGAGTTTGCCAGGTTTATGGTGAGCAGAGAGCTAATTAACACCAGTCTCTCAAAATTTGATGACCGTGTGGAGAGCTACAGAGCCTGGAAGGCAACCTTCAAAGCCGCCAACCTCAACCTAACCGCAGAGCAGGAGCTCGACCTCTTGATCAAATGGCTGGGCCCAGGCTCCACAAATCGCATCAAGAGCCTTAGAACTGTCTATGTGGGACAAGCAGAAGCAGGTCTCGCTGCAGCCTGGCAGAGACTCGAACGCACCTTTGGCAGTGCAGAAGCAATAGAGAAGGCACTATTCAGGAGACTGCAGAACGTCCCCAAGATCAGTCTCAAAGATGTCCATAAGCTTCAGGATTTAAGTGATTTGCTCATGGAACTGGAGCTTGCCAAAAGAGACCCTCGTCTGTCCGGGCTGTGCTACCTAGATACAGCCCATGGGGTGAACCCAATTGTCGTGAAGTTACCATACAGCCTGCAAGAGAAGTGGGCGGCATCAGTCTCAAGGTACAAAAGAGTGCATGACGTCACCTTTCCCCCATTTATTAATTTCTGTAGATTCATCGATGAACAGTCCCAGATGAGGAATGACCCCAGCCTCGACTTCCTGGAGTTCAATACTACAGCCTCAGTGACACCATCATCAAGGTATGAAAGTATTGTGCATAAACACAGAGACTTTAAGAGCAGCGTGAATGTTAGAAAGACTAACCTACCATCATCTGCAGTACCCACTGGTAGACAGTACACTACCTCATCAGGAGACAAGGCCTTCAATCGTGAATGTCCCATTCATAAAAAACCACACTCACTGAACAAATGCAGAGGATTTAGATCCAAAACAATACAGGAGCGCAGGAAAGTCCTCACCGAGCTTGGGGTATGCTTCAGGTGCTGCGCTTCATTGGAGCACATGGCTAAGGACTGTAAATCCATTATCAAGTGTGAGGAGTGTCATAGTGAAAGACATGCCTCAGCTATGCACCCAACTACACTCACAAGGGATTCACCTGCTGTCGTCACCACCAGTCCTGCTCAAAGTCATGGCGGGGAGCCCCAGAACCACGCTAACACAGCCACTGCTGTTTCCTGCTCATGCTTGGACGTATGTGGGGAGGGCCAGAGTGAGAAATGTTGTGCCCGCATATGCCTAATCAAGGTCTACCCGGAGGGGCTACCAGAAAAGGCAGTAAAAATGTATGCCATCATTGACGACCAAAGCAACCGCTCCCTAGCAGGACCTAAATTCTTTGAAGCCTTTGGAATAAAGGGACCGTCGGAACCCTACATCTTAAACACCTGCTCGGGTCGCATAGAGACTAGCGGCAGGAGGGCACAAGGATTCATTGCTTGTTCCGTCAGTGGGAATACGGAAATACCTCTACCGACGCTGATCGAATGCGATCAAATACCCAACCATAGGGATGAAATTCCTACCCCGGAAGCTGCATTTCACTATCCACACCTAAGGCACCTAGCCAACGTTATCCCACCTATGGACAACAACGCCGAGATTCTACTCCTGCTTGGCAGAGACAATCTAAGGGTACACAAGGTGCGTCAACAGTGTAATGGTCCCGACTATGCACCATACGCCCAGAGACTGGACTTCGGATGGGTAGTCATAGGAAATGTATGCTTGGATCAGCCAAAAATCCACTCATTCAAAACGTACGTGCGTGGAGATGGACGCACAACTTGCATTAAGCCTTGCCCTCATCACTATGAGGTGAAAGAGAAGCCTCCAGACCTCATACAACCACCTGACGACATTCCTCCCTTTGCCGACAACTTGGGAAGATTAGTCTTTCACACAAGCAAGGACGATGATAAAGTAGCTTTGTCAGTAGAGGACAGAGAATTTATCAAGATAATGGACAATGAGTTCCTTAAAGACGAAACCAATCACTGGGTTTCTCCATTACCCTTCCGAGCTACCAGGGGGGTAAGACTCCCGAACAATAGGGAACAAGCTCTGTCTAGATTTAACTCTCTTCAGCGTACCATGAACAGTAAGCCTGAGATGAGAGAACACATCATCGCCTTTATCGACAAAATATTTCGCAACAACCATGCAGAACCAGCTCCATCCTTAGGGAAGAACGATGAGTGCTGGTACTTGCCTTCATTTGGAGTGTATCACCCACGGAAACCTAATCAAATTAGGGTTGTTTTCGACTCAAGTGCCAAACATCAAGGTGTATCGCTTAATGATGTCCTTCTCACAGTTCCTAATCTGACGAATAACCTAGTTGGAGTGCTGATGAGGTTCAGAAAAGAGCTCGTTGCCATCACCGCTGACATTGAACAGATGTTCCACTGTTTCGTAGTCAGAGAGGACCACCGGAATTTCCTCAGGTTTCTGTGGTACAAGAATAACGACACCAACGCAGAGATGGCAGAATATCGAATGAGGGTACACGTATTTGGAAACAGCCCTTCACCTGCCGTGGCAACTTACAGCCTTCGGCGAACTGCATTAGAGGGAGAATCTAAGTACGGTAAAGATGCCAGAAACTTTGTAGAAAAGGACTTCTACGTAGACGATGGACTCAAATCACTACCTACTGAAGAAGCGGCTATCGATCTGCTCAAAAGGACTCAAAGTATGTTGTACCAAGCTAAACTTAGACTACACAAAATTGCTTCAAACAGCCTGGCCGTTATGAGGGCCTTCGATCAGGCGATCATGCACCAGGATTCAAGGACATTAACTTGGGACTGGACAGTCCACCTGTGCAGAGGAGCTTGGGCCTCAGATGGGATCTCTCGGCTGACTCCTTCGGTTTTCAGATAAGTTGTGCAGACAAGCCATTCACAAAGCGAGGCGTCCTATCAGTGGTAAACAGCCTATTTGATCTGCTGGGATTTGTAGCGCCCATCACCATACAAGGTAAATCTCTACTGAGACAGTTTTCTGAAACAGTCAAGGATTGGGATACCCCACTTCCCTCCGAGAAAGAGCAAAAATGGGAAGCCTGGAAGCGATCTTTGTGTGCCTTGGATGAGATCCACATCCCGAGATGCTATATTAAAACCTCACTTTCCTCTAGCATAAAGAAAGAACTCCACGTGTTCTCAGACGCTTCCACGGAGGCCATCGCAGCGGTTGCCTATCTGAAGGTGACAGAACCCAACAACCAAAACCACGTTGGATTCGTCTTTGGTAAGGCTAAGTTAGCCCCCAAGCCCGATCATACTATTCCCAGACTCGAACTTTGTGGGACAGTGTTGGCAGTGGAGATTGCGGATTTCATACAACAAGAACTGGCTGTCGACATAGCTGAAGTCCAGTATTACAGCGACAGTAAGGTCGTTTTAGGTTACATCCACAATTGGACCAAGCGATTTTATGTGTACGTTAGTAACCGCATAGAGAGAATCAGGAGGTCCTCCAAACCTGAACAATGGCACTACGTACCATCCGAACTTAATCCAGCAGATCACGCCACTAGGCCTATGTCTATAGGTTCCTTTACTAACTCTACTTGGCTTACAGGTCCAGAGTTTCTGCTTGGAGAGGCAGACGAAGGTGTACAGGAAGTTTTCAGCATCCAGGATCCGGATAATGATCCAGAAATCCGCGCTGAAGTTAGTGCATTAGTCACTGGGACAAAGCAAACTGCCAGCTTCGGTTGTCAGCGCTTTGAACGTTTCTCCAGCTGGATGAGACTCGTCAGAACTATTGCAAGGTTAGTGCACATTGCAAGATGTTATCATAATACTCACCAAGATAAAGATTGTCATGGTTGGCATGCCTGTCATAAACCCTTCTCTGCTGAGAACATCTCTCATAGTGAGTACCTCATAATACGTCACGTCCAGCAGGAAAATTTCAACATAGAATGGAAGTGCTTGTACAACAAACAGCAGATTCCTTTAAAAAGTCCTCTTGCCAACTTAAATCCAGTTATCGACAGTTTTGGCTTGCTAAGAGTTGGTGGTCGTTTGAATCAAGCCCACCTGGGAATTTCAGAACAAAATCCTCTCATCATTCCCAGCAAACATCATATCACCGTCTTGCTAATCTGACACTACCACGAAAGGGCCGAACACCAAGGCAGGCAAATTACTGAGGGCAAAATACGGTCTGCTGGCCCAAGTACTGCATGAATGTGTGCACTGTCGTAAAGCAAGAGGAAAACAACTACACCAACAAATGGCCGACTTGCCTGCGGATAGACTATGCACAGAGCCGCCTTTCACCTATGTTGGCCTAGATGTCTTTGGGCCATGGATGGTGTCCGCACGCAGGACCCGCGGCGGTCACGCAAACAGTAAGCGTTGGGCTGTACTATTTACTTGCATGAGTGTGCGAGCAGTTCACATAGAGGTGATAGAATCTATGGACACATCCAGCCTTATCAATGCCTTAAGACGGTTCTTCGCAATCAGAGGACCAGTAAAACAATTGAGGTCTGACCAGGGAAGCAACTTCATCGGAGCCTGTAGAGAACTTAACATCGACACCAAGTCCATTCAAGATCAGTTGGCGGAAAAAGGTTGCACCTGGATTTTCAATCCTCCTCATAGTTCCCACATGGGGGGCTCCTGGGAGAGAATGATCGGCATCTCACGCAACATCTTAAATTCTATGCTGATGGATGTAAACTCGTCAAGACTCACACATGAGACTCTAGTCACCCTTCTCGCCGAAGTTTCGGCCATTATCAATTCAAGACCCCTTGTGCCAGTGTCTATGGATCCTGAAACACCAGCCATACTGACTCCGGCTATTCTACTTACCCAAAAAACAGAGAGTACGCTAATACCTAGTGGAGAATTTACTCATGCCAACATCTACCAAAAACACTGGAAACGTGTACAATACCTAGCAGATTACTTCTGGAACAGGTGGCGAAAGGAGTACCTCAGTATTCTTCAAGGAAGAAGAAAATGGCAACACAACAAACCAAACTTGAAGGAAGGAGACCTTGTATTCATGAAAGAGCAACAAACCGAAAGGATTGACTGGCCTATCGGACTAATTTCAAAGGTTTTTCCTAGCAAGGATGGCAAGGTCCGGAAGGTGGAGTTGAAGATCTTCAGGAAAGGCGAGCTTAAAACGTTCTCAAGACCAATCAACGAACTCATTTTAATATTGCCCATCGAGAACGTCCCTGCTGGGTGAACAGGACTGTATCAAGTTTCGCAGATCTTCTCCTTTCCAAGTTGGAAAACAGGACTATCTATGTTTGCATTCTAACATGTTTTCTTTTACAGGTTGTTTATATTTTATGGACATTCGTCATAGTGAAATCCCCAAAGTGAATTTCAGACGGGGAGTGTGCTGTTCCTTTCAAATTGAATTTCTGCACTGTATTATTATTTCTTGTTTTACCTATGTTGTTTAAATCTATTGTTCTCTGCTGCCATCTGCTGGCCGGAATTCGTATGCTGCACGCCTTCGTTCTTGTTAAATAAAGTTTTTTCTCTGGGCGTGGTTTTGCAGCCTTGGGCCTGGTCACTTCCTGTAGCCTTTTTCAGTGCTGCATTCTTTGTGACTGGAGACACACACCTCGGCTTGTGAAGGCATCAGTTTTTGACCAGCAGTTGCCTCAGCAGTTAGCCTCAGGAAAGACATCCACATCACAGCATCTACTGCATTCCTGTATTGCATCGCTGTATGTCTGGATCAAATAAACCCACGTTTGATTGCATCCTCATGTCTATGTCTGGATCCATCTAACCTGAGCATCTGCCGGTCCGGTCTGCTCCACTGCTTGGATACGAAGGTAGGCCAGTCACAAAGTCATTATCAGTTACACCTTCATTCGCCTTCATGTGGGGACAGAACACCATGCAGTGAATTTTGAAAACAACAAATGGTCAAATTGCTGTTTTTCCATTATTCTTGGCCAAAAAAATAAAGTGGTATTCCAGTGCAATCATTTTAAATGAAAATGGAGTCAGAGAGAACAAAAATACCACACATTGAGCACTCCCCCTAACTGTCCCCGGCTGCAGCTGTTTTGGGCCCCTGTCCTTTCCACTTCCTCTTCTTGGGCCCCACGTGTCAGGTACAGCTTGGCCAGTCTGCCCAGCCAATCACTGGCTGAATCGGTGACCCACCTCGGCCAACAAACAAGCCCATATACAACTACAACAAAATTAAAATATGGCTCTTGGAATGTAAAAAAAACAGTGTCATTAAAGGGATATTCTAGGAATTTACTATTGATGGCCTGGGCAGCCTGTCTATGCTTTTACCATAGTGATGTCTCCAGTTGAGCTTTTCAAGTATATATCTGCAGGCCTTGATTATGTCTGCCCTATGTACAGTATGCTGATTTTAACCATTTTTGTTGAATTAGTGGGAGATCTCATGTCTGCCCTTAAAATGACTCCAAAGGATTTTGAGGAGAAATATAAAGAGAAGTTGCCAGAGAAATCCAGCACCTTGGTCTTTTCTTGTCTAGCTGGGATTCGAAGTGGCAAAGCCTTAGATGTAGCAACATCACTTGGTTACAGTAGGTAAGTTGTTTGTGTGAGATTATAGAAAACGCGTATGGATAAATAACGTCTTATAGTGACACTTATGTCACAAGCTGCTGATGCTGGCATATCCTCAATGTGCTCCCTGCCTTGAAGAGTTTGGACAACTCCTTCCCACATGAAAGGTCCAGAGGTCAAGACCATGATTGGTTGTTATTACTGGGGGCTGTATCCAGCTAGTCTTCATTCTGCAGGAAAAAGAACCATTGATATCAGTGGTGTGTCTGTGTTAGGCTGGGTTTACATCACCGTTTCGTTTTCCATTCTTCTGATCCATCAGAAAAAACAAACAAACAAAAAAAAAAGGATCCGGTATTTTAAGCTTCCATTTTGCATCTGAGATCCACTATTGTAGATGGAAAAAATTAAACTGTGATGTAAACCTGGCCTAAGGCTTGGATGCACTGGTTTCTGTAGAGGAAGACAAACTCATTAAAGGGGTTGTCCGGGATTGGGGACATGGTTGCAATAGTACTATAGTGACATACATATTACATACATGCATGTCCTACCCTTGACAGATATTTGTGAAGCCCAGTTTTCATATATGAAATTATTAGCCGGAAGTGATTGTTTTCTTAGACCCGGTGACGTACCGGGTCCCTTGCAGGTGATCGCAGCCCCTTCTTCCGGCTGCTCAGGGAGCCCGGTGACGTCACCGGCAGCCCAAGTAATTATGCAGAGTTGAAGAAGGGGCAGTAACAAGGCTGGCCTACATAGCGCTAAGCCACGCCCCTCCAGTCCGGTGACGTCACCGGCAGCCTAAGTAATTATGCAGAGTTGAAGAAGGGGCGGTAACAAGGCTGGCCGACATAGCGCTAAGCCACGCCCCTCCAGTCCGGTGACGTCACCGGCAGCCTAAGTAATTATGCAGAGTTGAAGAAGGGGCGGTAACAAGGCTGGCCGACATAGCGCTAAGCCACGCCCCTCCAGTCCGGTGACGTCACCGGCAGCCTAAGTAATTATGCAGAGTTGAAGAAGGGGCGGTAACAAGGCTGGCCGACATAGCGCTAAGCCACGCCCCTCCAGTCCGGTGACGTCACCGGTCATGCAGCTTTCTATAAGGGGGCGGATAGATGGAGGAGTGGACGATATGAGGGGGGCGGGTGCAGGGACGAGATGTTAGACTGTAGAAAGTGGGAGATGCCGTGCTGCGCTGGGACCCACAGTGCAGTGCGGCAGGAAGTGATCGCACAGATAAACAACTATGTCAACAATCTGTTGGGGACCGTAGGAGCCATGCAGCAGTGTAAAAACGACCTAAATACATCTGGGGAACCTTGACTCGGCTAGTAATAGTGAGTAAACTTTAAGCACTTCCTGTCCACTCAAATAGAGTCTTCCACTCACGCCCAAAATCCCTAAAATTAGCTAGATTGCAGCATAGCTCCAAATTGATGGTTGTCATGATAAGCATTATAGAGAGTGTCCAACCGTTTTCAGAGCTCCCGTAGAAGTGAACAGTGAGAGCAATGCACATGTGGCCACCTCTCCATTTACAGCGGCCGCTGCTCCAAGCAAGATGAGGAACCCCTGTTCTGGAGGTGTAGGTCCCAGGGGTGGAACCTGCATCTATCAAGACATTCATGCCATGTCCTGTGGATATATGCTATAAATGTCTAAGTTGAGAATTCTCTTTTAAACTATCTTGCCTGTCTGTGCTATGGATGCCAGAGATGAGCGAGTTGAATGTCAGAAACTCGCTGCGTGTGGCCATGTGAGTTTCCGTATTGAAGTCTGCTCCCCTGAGAGGATCGCACAACATTATGATTTATAAGGCCCCTTGCATTCGAGCATGAGCAGATTATGTCCGGATGCGTTCAGTGAAAAATGCGCGATTTTGCAAGCAAATTTATTCAGTTCTGTCTGCGATCGCATTCAGTAGTTCATTTTTTTATTGCGCGGGTGCAATGCGATTTAATGCGTTTTGCACGCGCATGATGAAAAACTGAAGGTTTACAAACAACATCTCTTAGCAACTATCAGTGAAAAACGCATCGCATCCGCGCTTGCTTGCGGATGCGATGCGATTTTCAAGCAGCCCCATTCACTTCTATGGGGCCAGCGTTGCGTGAAAATTGCAGAATATAGAACATGCAATTTTCACGCAACGCACAAGTGATGCGTGAAAACAACCGCTCACGTACACAGACCCATTGAAATGAATGGGTCCGGATTCCCTGCGGGCGCAACGCGTTCCCATCACGCATTGCACTCGCTCGTGTGAAAGGGGCCTAAGGCTGTGTGATCCTAAGACCGGCATCTACTGCATTATGTCAGTGTAATTCAATAGACTTCGGGTCACACCCAGAGCGCATATTATATGATGCACCTTTGGTAGCATATTATGGAGGTTTTCTCCTGTAAAATGAATGCTTCTAGAGGAGAATACCTCAGTAATATAGTAATAATATGCATACCTTTGCAGCCGCATATCCTACGAGTCTGGCACTTAGAGAAATTCTTCTTCTAGCCTCTCCCATTGGTGACGTTTGTTTTAGGTGGGAGGTAGCTGAGGTGAGATTCCATTGAAACTGAGTGTGAGGGACCACCCAACAGACAATTCATGGATAGCAGGTGCAGAAACGAACAGCACCAACAGTGGCCAAATGGGGGAGGCTTGAAGATTTATTTTTTTAAGTCACAGAAGATAAAGGTGTAGTGGTATACAGTCAGCTGCAGTTCTATGAGGAAGTCGGGGTTCTTTTAACAAGAGAAAAAGGGGGCGGGGGGGGCTAGCAAAACTCAAATGTTTCGTAACACAAATGGCATTTGTCAGTTTCTTACAGAAAATAATTATTTGATATTATAACTAAAGTTCCTAAACCTTTCACTTTTTTTTCTTTTCTTCTTTTTAGAGTTCATCACTATATGGGAGGTTTTGATGATTGGTCGAAACATGAGTTGCCAGAAAAGCAACCATGAACTTTATTACTTCAGCCACGTCCACAGAGGGAGCATGAAATATTACTCTTTACAGCGGATTGTGCAGTCCACGTTCCATACTAAAGACAGGAATGGATCCCAGAAAAGACAAATGTAGAGAGAACTTTTCTCAGCTGGCATCCTTTCCTGGTTTTTTTTGTGGTTTTTTTTTTTTGGGGGGGGGGGGGATGGAAATGGTGTAAAAATTATCTAAGGGTGGTTCCACAAATAGTGTTTTTTGGGAAAACAACACTGCAGTTTTTTGGAGCCAAAGTCAGAGGTGGGATCCAATGGGAAGAAGATGTATAAGTCCTTCCTTTTATATTTCCCATTCCTTTCGAATCCATTTCTGGCTTTGGTTCGGAGGCATTTTTCTGAGAAGAATAGGAGGGTCTTTGATATCCACTGCACATCCTCCGTCATCCCTGGGCTGATGGCCCTGCCTTAACCACTTCCCAGCATCGAGAGCAGCATAAAAACGCTGCGTATAGATGCACAGGCATTTAAAAAATATATATATATATATATACACAGTACAGACCAAAAGTTTGGACACACCTTCTCATTCAAAGAGTTTTCTTTATTTTCATGACTATGAAGGCATCAAAACTATGAATTAACACATGTGAAATTATATACATAACAAACAAGTGTGAAACAACTGGAAATATGTCATATTCTAGGTTCTTCAAAGTAGCCACCTTTTTCTTTTATTACTGCTTTGCACACTCTTGGCATTCTCTTGATGAGCTTCAAGAGGTAGTCCCCTGAAATGGTCTTCCAACAGTCTTGAAGGAGTTCCCAGAGATTCTTAGCACTTGTTGGCCCTTTTGCCTTCACTCTGCGGTCCAGCTCACCCCAAACCATCTCGATTGGGTTCAGGTCCGGTGACTGTGGAGGCCAGGTCATCTGGCGCAGCACCCCATCACTCTCCTTCATGGTCAAATAGCCCTTACTTTCAAAGTTTTCCCAATTTTTCGGCTGACTGACTGACCTTCATTTCTTAAAGTAATGATGGCCACTCGTTTTTCTTTACTTAGCTGCTTTTTTCTTGCCATAATACAAATTCTAACAGTCTATTCAGTAGGACTATCAGCTGTGTATCCACCTGACTTCTCCTCAACGCCACTGATGGTCCCAACCCCATTTATAAGGCAAGAAATCCCACTTATTAAACCTGACAGGGCACACCTGTGAAGTGAAAACCATTTCAGGGGACTACCTCTTGAAGCTCATCAAGAGTGTGCAAAGCAGTAATCAAAGCAAAAGGTAGCTACTTTGAAGAACCTAGAATATGACATATTTTCAGTTGTTTCACACTTGTTTGTTATGTATATAATTCCACATGTGTTAATTCATAGTTTTGATGCCTTCAGTGTGAATCTACAATTTTCATAGTCATGAAAATAAAGAAAACTCTTTGAATGAGAAGGTGTCCAAACTTTTGGTCTGTACTGTGTATATATATATATATATATATATATATATTGCAAAACTGGGCTATACTACTGTTTTTACACCAGCATTGGTATAGAGTCTTAATAATTGACCCCCAATGTGTAAAACCACCCTCAGTGATCACCACATGTATAGATTTTCATTCTCCTGTCCTCCATACTTCCTGGTCCGATGCAGCAAATCACAGGTCATCGCCTAAATGAGGAAATTAGGACAATCAGCTGTTTATACTTGTCGATTATGACTTCCACAAATCATTTTGGGTGAACCCAGTGTAATGCAATAAATTAATCGGCGTCTACAGCATACTACATACATGTACTGTATTTCTATATTACATAGGACCAAACCCTGACCTCTGGTTTTACTCAGTTTTATTTCACGGGTTAAGACAATTGTAATGTAACAAATCCTAAAGAAAATATTTGTTCTCAGTTTTTGCATGTGCCAGGAGAGGTTGGCGTTTGGACATCAGCCCTGGTGAACCGTACTGATCAGGAAAGACGCAGCCTCTCCTTTCTAATATTTCAGATGCCTTATTCCTGTTTGATCCCTTTTGTATCAAAAATCTGTTTATTCATAAGTGATGGTTTGAACACTGCTGCTTTTTCTACTATAACTAAAGCTCACAATAAACACTTAATGTGAAGCACCATTTCTAGAGCAACCTTTCACTAATGTCTGGAACATTAATATACTTGTTTCTTCAAGAATTTCTCAAACTAACAAAGTGCTAAACATATCTGGGGTCAGAAGAGCTCATCTTGCCCACAGAACCTACTGTAAGGCTACATTCACACGTCAGTATTTTTCTATATCCCGAATTTCGGTCCGTTTTTTGCGGATCCGTTGTTCCTGAAAATGTTTCCGTATGTCATCCGTTTTTTGCGGATCCGCAAAAAACGGAAAAATGTATAAATTTCAATAAGCAAATAAAGTTGTTTGGATTTCTTTGAAAAAAAAATTGAAAAAAAAAAGTGAATAAAAGTTTATAAAATAAAAATTTAATTTCCAGGAACGGAATCCGCATAAAACGGATGACATACGTAATGACATCCGAATGTCTTCAGTTTTTTGCGGATCCATTGACTTTGTATTGTACCAGGATCTGATTTTTGCGTAAAAGAATAGGACAAGTTTTATATTTAATCGGACATGCGGAACGGAACAACGGAAACGGACAGCACACATTGTGTTGTCCGATTTTTTTTTTTCCAGGACCCATTAAAAATGAATGGGTCCAGAACTGGTCCTGATCTGTTCCGCAAAAAACGGAACAGATCAGGAAAGAAAAAAACGGAAGTGTGAATGGACCCTAATAAGAAGGTGGGATGAAGTGCAGGTTACAGATGAACATCATGTGTGAGGTTGTGTACAAAGGTATTTTGAGCCTGCAGCATAAGGCTACTTTCACACTAGCGTATTTTGCAGATCTGTCATGGATCTGCAAAAAACGCTTCCATTACACTGATACAACCGCATGCATCCGTCATGAACGGATCCGGTTGTATTATGTCTTATATAGCCATGAAGGATCCGTCATGAACAACATTGAAAGTCAATGGAGGACGGATCCGTTTTCTATTGTGTCAGAAAAAAATTATCTGTCCCCATTGACTTACATTGTGTGTCAGGACGGATCCGTCTTGCTCCATACCACATCGCGGACAGAAAAACGCTGCTTGCAGCGTTATTCTGCCCACGATGGGAACGCAACCAAACGGAACGCTTTTTTTTTTTTTTAACTGTTTGATTAACAGAAGTAAATCAACAACAATCTTATACATTTTTGTAGCCAAATACAGTGTAGAAAAATAAGACAGAAGACCTATGTGCTCCATTTCTCATTAATACAGACAGATCTTAAAACAAACAAGAGAAAAAGAACAGCAATCGTCTAAACATTTTCTCAAGTCAGCCATTTCCTATTCCCTGAGATATTTTATTGCAGATTTTGATCCGTACAGGTATCCCTACTAAACCGACTGAGCCACATTAACTCGAGCTGCCGATATAGCTTGTCGCAATCTTGAGGTTGAGTACATGGTTTGTGCTGCACCACACCATAGGCCTCAAACTCTATCAAACTTTTGAGGTTTATTGCGATGTTTATATACTAGTACTATATATGGTAGAATCTGATTCTTCCCTTACGCCCATGACAGCACCCTTGAGAGACCGCCTCCATCCAGGACAGGAAACGGGAACTTTCGTGGAGAGCTCTTAAGAAGGGGCACTGTCCCTATACCACCAGTTCCTGTTTCCTGTCCTATAGATAGGATGGTATTTTGTGAAGAGCAAATTTTAGGCTGCAGGAGCCCCTGAAGACACTTTTTTTTTAATAGGGGTTACCTGGTGCGGCGTAAGCATCCACTAGGAGCCGCCTGCAAAGTCTGGGGTCCTCCTTCTGGGTCCTGGATTCAATATCGGGCCGGTGTTCCTGGGCAGTCCCAGAATTACCAGGAGGTGATGCTATCACGCCGGATCTTCCTGGCGGTGTTCAGGAAGTCCGGGGCCTTTCTCTGCCTGGCAACTTACAGAGGCAGCGGGCGGGAGGAGAGTTTTGTTCCGCATGACCTGCGCGCGGCCAGCCTACAAGCAACGGTGTATCCCATATGGAAGACGCTCTCTCCCTGTCTACTATACTGGAGGACGAGAGTAGTCAGCGCGCAGATGTCCAGGAAGGTCATGAAGCCAGACCGGTACTCCTGGTGGGGTAAGGGGGTCAATCCCCAGCTTTTATATTTCCTCTGTTAGGTTTCTAATAGGGGCTTGTTCTCTTATTTTTAATCATAGAGTGTCAAAGAGGGCCCTAGGAAAGCTACCACAAAGACCAGAGGCAAAGAGTGTGCTGTATGCAAGAAAAAGCTCGCCACTTCCTGGTCTAAGTTATTATGTCAGCATTGTGTCGATAAGGTGGTAGAAGAGGAATCCCCATCTCTGCTTCAGAGCATTAAGGATATTGTCAAATCTGAAGTTTCGGATTCTATGAAAATGTTTAACCCCTTCTTCAGTCTCTGGCAAACAGGGTCACTCTGCCATGGTATCTGATTCAGATTCTTCAGACGAGAACGAGCAAGGAGAAATCCTAGAGAGTTCAAACTCATCTTCAGATGAAGAAACCAAGGGTAGACCTTTATTTTCCCCTGAGGATATGGAATCGCTGCTGAAGGCTATTAGAGCCAGAAGTGGATGAATCTAGAGAACAAATGTCCAAGATATAATGTTTGGTGATCTGGGGCACAAAAGATCAAGAGTACCGTGTTTCTCCGAAAATAAGACAGGGTCTCATATATTTTTTTCCGAAAAAAGGGTTAGGGCTTATTATCTGGGTAGGGTTTATTTTGGCTCCATGAACAACAATCACACATTTATGCTTGAACAAAAAACCAGGGAGATCCGGCAAGAGAGATGACAGGGTGCTGATTTGTGGAGGCGGGAGAGGGAGCAGGACGCGCTCACCAACAATCAGCACCTCCAGCTCCAGGCAGCAGAGAGAAGGACATCCTGCTGCTGCCTCATTGTTAGAACGAGCGATGTACCCATACGGTAGATGGAAGCGCGGCTGCCGGCATAATTTTGCATTTAGTGAAGCCGCCAGCCGCGATGTATGTGCTGGCTAGCAGCTTCACTGAAGGCTAAGTGCTTGCAGCCTGCACTGCTGTAACTCCTGCTGCCTCCGATCAGCTGGGAGAGCGGAGATTTCCGGTGCCGAGGTCCTGCCCGCCCTGGCAGCTCAGGAGCCATTAGTGAGCGCTCCTGAGCTACTGAATCACCCACACATCCATAAATATAAAATTTATCTAGGGCTTATTTTTGGAGTAGGGCTTATATTTAAGCCCTACTCCCAAAACCCTGCAAAATAGGGCTAGGTCTTATTTTCAGGGGAAACACAGTATTTCCATTAAATGAAAACATTAAAAAATTTATTCAGAAGGAATGGAAAAAACCTGACAAGAAATGTTTTATTCCAAACAATGTAAACAGAAAATACCCCTTTGAAGAGGCTGAGTCCTCCTGCTGGGATAGGTCTCTTAAATTAGATGCCCCACTCGCTAAGATATCTAAATAATCTGCTTTGCCATTTGAAGATCTCGGCGCCTCAAACGATCCTATGGATAGACGAGCCCAAGTCTACCTCAAAAAAGTATGGGAAGCCTCTACCCAGGCATTTTAACTGAATATTGCCTCTACTTCCACTGCCAGGTCGTTAAAACTATGGATACAAGAACTGGAGTCCCATATATAAAAAAAAAAAAAAACTCCAGAGACCAATTATTAGCAGTGTTCCCCACCATCCTTAAAGCAGTAGACTTCATCACGGATGCATTAAAATGAAATGCAAGGTCAGCGGCTCTATCTAATTCTGCAAGTAGAGCTATTTGGCTTAAGGGATGGCCTGGTGACACGGGTTCAAAGAATAAACTCTGCTCTATTCCGTGCCAGGGAGATTATCACTTTGGACCGGTTTTGGATGACCTTCTAGAGAAGGCATCTGATAACAAAAAAGGGTTTCCTGTCTCCAGACCTCCCAAAAGACAACAGTTTTTTTCGTAGAAATAAAAAGATTTTCAATAGAGACAAAAGACAAAATTTCCAACAAGAAAACATAAATAGGAAGGATAAGGGATTCCTAGAGAAAGAGGTTCTAGTTCCTGTGACGGACTCAGAGAAAGGGAGGGGGTTTTATTTGTCCCTTTTTCCTTGTTCCCACGCCAGACGGAACATTCAGAATGATCATAAACCTGAGAGACTTAAATCAGTTAAAAAAAGATTTAAAAAATTCTGAATGGAATCTATACAGTCCGCAATAAAACAGCTATTCAAAAACTGTGTCATGGCCACCATAGACATAAAAGATGCCTATTACCACATCCCAATTCATGCAGAATTCCAAAAATATCTCAGGGTGGAAGTTTCCATGGAAGGCCAAGTTCATCATCTACAATACAGAGCACTTCCGTTTGGAATATCTCAGGCCCCCAGGCTCTTTACAAAGTTGTTGGCAGAGGTTATGGCTTACATAAGGGAAAGAGACATTTTGGTTATCCCTTATTTGGATGATCTTCTAGTGGTGGCAGAATCGGAAAACCTTTTAACCTCTCATATCCAAGAAGTATTGCAGATTTTGACAAAACTAGGATGGCATATCAACTGGGGAAAATCAAATCTGACCCCTTCCCAAAGTTGTGTATTTTTAGGACTGATTCTGGACTCAGTAAACCTACGTTGTTTGGTTCCTCAGCACAAGATATCCCGATTAAGAGATGTGCGGTCCCTGGTAGCCTCAAAAGAGCAAACCATCAGACAGGGAATGGCAGTATTAGGCAAGATGACCTCCATGTTACCCGCTGACAATTGGGCCCAGTTTTTCTCCAGAACATTTCAATGGCAGATTCTAAAGGAGTGGCGGGGATCACTATCCCCATTGGATGCCCCACTTCCTCTCACCCCTCAGGTAATACAATCTTTAATCTGGTGGCTGGATCCTTCAACTCTGTCTAAGGAAAGGGAATAAAAATCATCTCGGGCAATGCCACAGTGGTATCTTACATAAACCGACAAGGAGGGACCAGATCAAAAAAAATCTTATGTCCTTAACCGCAAACATTTTTTCCCTAATTATTCCCTATGTTCCCTTTATCAAAGCAGTACACTTAAAGGGAACAGAAAACAAGCTGGCAGACTATCTAAGCAGAAACCTTCTAGACCAGGGAGAATTGTGTTTAAACCAAGAAGTTTTCAATCAGATAATTCAGCTCTGGGGCCGTCCTCAAGTAGACCTGTTTGCAACCAGGGAAAACAAAAAATGCAATCTATTCTTTTCCCTAAATCCGGAAGATTCTCAGATTAGGAATAGACGCCTTCTCCCTTCCGTGGCCGAATCAACTTCTGTACGTCTTCCCTCCACTGAGGCTTCTTCCGAGAGTGTTACAAAAGCTGAAGCAGGAACAGACCAGGATCCTTTTGATCGCCCCCTTCTGGCCAAGGAGAACATGGTTCACCTGGTTGAGGAAGCTTTCATTAACAGATCCTTGGATTCTTCCGGACAGGCAGGATCTGTTGTTTCAGGGTCCTGTCTTCCATCCAGAAGTGAGACACCTTCATCTAACAGCCTGGTATTTGAAAGGAAATCCTAGAGCGCAGAGGTTTATCTAAGGAAGTTGTATCTATCCTATTATCCTGTAGGAAAAAAGTAACCTCTACCATTTACCTCAGAATATGGAAGACTTTCTTAAACTTCTAAAAAACCCTGTAGATCCCTTAAGTTCTAAATTTTAGATTTTTTACAAAGGGATCTCAATGAGAACCTAAGACCTAGCACTCTTAAGGTACAAGTTTCTGCCCTTTTTTTAATTTCCCAATTGCAAATCATCCATGGATTAACAGATTATTTAAAGCAATTAGTAGGATTAAACCTGTGATCAGACCCTCAGTTCCCCCATGGGATCTTAATCTAGTTTTGACTAGAATGATGGAGCCGCCTTTCGAACCAATACAGGACTTGATTATTAAAAATTTGTCGTTTAAAAACGCCTTTTTGGTGGCAATTACCTCTGCCAGGCGCATAGGGGAGATTTCTGCCTTTTCAGCCTCCCCTCCGTATACTAACATCTTGGAGGATAGAGTGCTCATTAAACCAGATCCTTATTTTCTTCCTAAAGATGTCTCCCTGTTTCATAGAACCCAAGACATTGTTCTTCCATCCTTGTTTCAGTCCCCAAAGAACGAGAAAGAGAGGAGGCTCTATTGTCTAGACGAAAAAATGTCTGTCTGAATACTTGAAAGCCACTAGTCAATGGAGAAAATCCTCTAGACTTTTTGTACAATTTGGAGGTAGAAAGGTCTTAATGCTTCTAGAACACTTTCTAGATGGATAGTGGTTGCCATTACCTTATCCTATTACTCAGCGGGGGAACTCCTCCTTTGGGTTTTGGTGCTCACTCAAACAGATCCATTTCTACCTCGTGGGCAGAGAGGGCTAATGCATCTCTGGAATAAATTTGTAGAGCTGCTACCTGGAAGTCTCCATGTACTTTTCTTTTCGCCACTACAGGTTAGATTTAGACTCTAAAGACTGGCTATCTTTTGGCAGAAAAGTCCTCCAGGCAGTAATCCCCCCTAAGCTAATACTATTCTAGTCGTCTCTCAAGAGTGCTGTCATGGGCGTAAGGGAAATTTAAGATTACACTTACCGGTAATCACTTTTCCATGAGCCCATGACAGCACCAGGGATTTATTCCCACCCTATCTTTCAGCCTGTAAAAAAAAAAAATATATATATATATATATATATATACAGTGCTGCCCATAATTATTCATACCCCTGGCAAATTTTGACTTAGTTACCTTTATTCAACCAGCAAGTAATTTTTTTTTACGGGAAATGACATAGGTGTCTGCCAAAGATAATAAGACGATGTACAAGAGGCATTATTGTGGAAAAAAAATATATTATTCTCAGCTTTTATTTACATTTGAGCAAAAAAATACAAGCTGTTCCGCACTGTGGAATATCTCAGAGGACGTGGTCGGAAGCCAAAAGTGACACCTGTGCTGGCCAGGAGGATAGTTAGAGAGGTGAAAAAGAATCCAAGGATCACCACCAAGGCCATCCTGGTGAATCTGGGCTCTGCTGGAGGCAATGTCTCAAGGCAGACAATCCAACGGACACTGCACACTGCTGGGTTCCACGGATGCAGACCAAGGAGGACGCCACTTCTCCAGATAAGGCATACAAAAGCTCGCTTGGCCACTGCAAAAGCTCATCTGGACAAAGAAGAAGACTTCTAGTCTTCTGTGTTATGGTCAGATGAAACTAAAATTTAATTGTTTGGTCACAATGATGTTTCCTTCATTTGGCGTAAAAAAAGGAGAAGCCTTCAACCCAAAGAACACCATCCCCACTGTCAAACATGGTGGTGGGAACCTAATGCTTTGGGGGTGTTTTTTTAGCCAATGGACCAGGGAACCTAATCACAGTAAACGGCATTATGAAAAAAGAGCAATACATGAGGATTCTCAACGACAACATCAGGCAGTCTGCAGAGAAACTTGGCCTTGGGCACCAGTGGACATTTCAGCATGATAATGACCCAAAACACACAGCAAAAGTGGTAAAGAAATGGTTAGCAGACAACAACATTAACGTTTTGGAGTGGCCCGGCCAGAGTCCAGATTTGAATCCAATTGAGAATCTGTGGAGGGAGCTAAAGATCAGAGTGATGGCAAGAAGACCCACCAACCTGAAAGATTTGGAGCTCATTGCTAAAGATGAATGGGCAAAAATACCTGTGGAGACATGCAAAAAACTGGTCTGCAATTATAGGAAGCGTTTGATTGCTGTAATAGCCAATAAAGGCTTTTCTATTGATTATTGAGAAGGGTATGAATAATTTTGGACTGGACACTTTTTGCTCAAATGTAAATAAAAGCTGAGAAATGCTTTTTTTTTCCACAATAATGCCTCTTGTACATCGTCTTATTATCTTTTGGGAGACACCTATGTCATTTCCCGTCAAAAAATTTGTTGCTGGTTGAATAAAAGTAACTAAGTCAAAATTTGCCAGGGGTATGAATAATTATGGGCAGCACTGTATATATATAAAAAAAAGTTTATGTTAGATGTTTTCTAGGACAAGTTCTCGCAATTAACTGGTGGTTAATTGCAGTGCCCCTCCTTAAGAGCTCTCCAGGAAAGTTCCTGTTTCCTGTCCTGGATGGAGGCGGTCTCTCAAGGGTGCTGTCATGGGCTCATGGAAAAGTAATTACTGATTAAGTGTAATCTTAAATATCTGCATTTTCCACATGGTCAAGTTTGGTGTATTAGGGCTGTGCCATAAACAGGGATTCCCTCAAGAATGTTATCATATAATGATCCCAATGATGTGGTATGTCATACTTTTGTGCCAAATCTTCGAAAGTCATTATAATTCCTTGGTCATAGATATCACCTAGGGTATTTGTTTCTGCCAATTTCCATTTGTCCGATTCCATCACCACCTGTATGTTTGGTAAGGACTGATTGTCCCATGAAGGTATATCTGAGACAACCTCTGTGAATTTGGCCAATGATTTAGCCTCTTTCCAGACCGTCCGTGCCGTCTGTTTCAATTAATGCGTCCTGCCACAGAGATAGGTAAGGAACGCCAGTTTTTAAATTTGTTCCGTATGTGTTCAATTAGTGGGCCTATATTAAGTGACAGCGCCTGAGGGTGCCGTTTAGTGATTATGACTCCTAGATATTTAAATATGTCCACTACTTTCAATTGAGCTACATAAGAAGGGCCAATCCAATCGGTCATGCCTGTGGCGGATCCAGAGCCTGGTCTCGGGAGGGGCACTTCCAGATTATTTTCTGTCCGCCGCCACAAAACAATGGTGCTTATAGAACAGACTACTAGTAATGCTGCGCCTCATATTGGTGTCCATGAAGGTAAGGACAGTACGTAGAGACGACAGCATACTATCAAAGGTACCCACTGACATCCGACAGAACGCAAAGAACTTCTCAGGATGCAGACGAAGATCTTTGTAAAGGCTATGGAAGTGTCCTTTCCGGTAGCGTTGAGACACAATGGGATGGACCCAAAAATGCCGCCTTCTAGTCGGTTCCTCATCCAAAAGGGAGCGCTGGCCCCAGCGACGAGAAACAAGCCAGTGCAGTACAACTTCTTCCTCTGAATCATCCGCCATGGTGAGGCCCAAGACGAAAAAAACTGAGAATACAACGACAGCAAAGCCAAGCAGCCAACAGAAAACTCTGTACCCTGTGAAGAGTAAAGAAAATGGCCACCAAAAAAAAAATCATGTGCCCAGCATATATACCTATATTGCTGGGTGTGGATATTCAAATGACATTGATTATTATTTTTATTTTTTTGGTTAGGTCATGTCCGCAAAAAAAAACCGGAAGACACACGGAAACAAAAACGGAAACGGATCACGGAACAACGGTACCCCGTTTTGCGGACCGCTAAAAAAATACTGTCGTGTGCATGAGGCCTTAGCCGATTGATTTCCCAGTTCTGTTTCATAAAAAACTATGCAGATCTATTGGCATCAGTCGGGTGACTAATATACTGCTGTTCCAATGTGGTGCACTGTGACTCCAGCTCCATTTCTGAGCGTTTAGTGTCCCTTTTAATATAGGATATACTAGAATGTAGTGCCCTGCGTAAAAACGCCTTTAATGTGTCCCGCAAAAGTGGTATTGTTCATTTTCATGTGTTTTTACTCTTGTAGTTGATATGTAATCCTGTCTGTTGATCCCATGAGGTTCAGCCAGAACAGATGTATGTTTGTTCTGTACATTATTGAGGGAGCACTACGTACGAGTATGCCTAGTATTGACGAGTGGTCTGATATTCCTCTGGGCAAATACGTTACGGACCGTAAGTTTAACAATACGAGTTCATTGCCTAGTAAATAGTCTATCCTAGTTAAGGAGTTGTGACTGCTACTGTGACAGGAGTAAACTTTAGACTGGGGAAATCTAGATCTCCAGAGATCATGCCACCAAAATTCTGTTAAGAATCTCTGCAGCTGCGAGGGAGACCCTATATTTGATGGGCTTGCCATGTCAGTAAGTCTGTCAATCGCAGGATCCAACATCATATTCAGGTCTCCCATGCAGATTACTTTAGCATGTAGCTAAGTGGCTGCAAAGATGGCTGCTAGGTGTAAGATCTGCATGGAACCAGGGGGAGGGTTATAGACGCCCAGTAAAACATACTGTACATCGTCAATAAGAGCATGAACAAAGACAAATCTGCCTTCCGTATCAATGACCAGTTCTTTTGCCTCCCATCTTAGTTGTTTATGTACTAGCAGAGACCCCCCCCCCTTGAGGTAGAAGAATGGCAGGAGTGTGCGGACCATTGTACCCAAGGCTTCTTTAGGGCCATATATGTAGTAGGTGTAAGATGTGTCTCCTGTAGACACAATATTTGTGGGTTGGAGTTTCTAATAAAGGCGAGCACCATTGAACTTTTTTGTGGAGTGCCTAATCCCATAACAGTCCATGAAAGAATTTTTAACTCAGCCATGGAATCCTAGGTGTAAATGTAGTATCAGGAGTCAAACATACTGCAATGGCTGTGATGAGTTATAACAGAATTGTTTGAGCAACCTTAACCCCTTAGTGACCACTAATACGCCTTTTTACTGACCTAAACAAAGGGTATTTTAGCTAAACAGCTTGCTTTAATCAATCATTACATGTACTTAAAATGGTGCATTAAAAACTTTAACTTGTCCTGCAAAAAATAAGACCTCATACAAGTACATTGATGAAAAAACAAAAAAGTTATAGCTCTTAGAATGCAATTTTTTAAAAATGTGCGTGGTTAGAAAACTGGGTATACAAACTGTACTCCTTACCCATATATTACACATGGAAGGTACGTTGTGTCTGGTGTAGCTTCTTTCATACCAGACTCTGGGTCAGTGAAACCGGGATGCCTCCATCATTGGTGATGGTGTGACAGAGGCATGCAGGCTGCAGCAACTACTATGATACCTCCATTTAAATAAGTACATAGGTATGATTGAGGTGGCCCTTAGTAAGTGGTTAAACATGTAATAGCACAAACAGGAAGCTATAATAGGTCATATTTAAAACTATTTTAACTTAGCCTAGCCAGTCCAGTGGCGCCATCTGATGTCCAGTCCGCAGAGAGTTTCAATGGCTTCCTCTTCTTGGTGATCGTCGCCATAAAGCTAGCCACTCAGCAACTTCTCCAGGCGAGGTAAAGAAGACCGCTCTAGCTCCATCTACCACTCTTAATTTTGTAGGATATCCCATGGAATATGGTATGTTGGCCTCTCTCAGTTGCCATTTTACATCCATGAAAATGGCACGTTGTTTTTGCAGTTCCATGGAAAAATCTGGAAAGATGGAAACTCTGGTTTTATCATATTTGATTTCTTGTCGTCTTCTGGCTAGAGCCAATATTTTATCTTTATCTTTGCAATTAAGAAATCTTGTGAGCATGGGGCTCCAGGTGGCGGAGGTCTAGCTGGCACTATGTGAGCCCTTTCAACTGCAAAGGCCAGAGAAAAGTTTGCATCCGGGAAAAGTACTTTTATCCACTTTTCTATAAACTCATCTGGGGTCCAGCCCTCCGCTTTCAGGCAAGCTAATGATTCTTATGTTATTTCTCCGGAGACTATTCTCTATGTCACCTGCTTTCTGTTTCCAGAGTTCTGCTTTAGTATTAAGCTCGAATATAGATCTGGGAACAGTGGCCATTGCATCTTCTATGCGCGATATACGTTCTTCAGTATGTTGGACTCTGTCACACAAGTTATGCATGTCTTGATGCTAGAGGCCTAGATCAATCTTAACTTCATCCAATTTCCCTGTAAGACACATCTTGCAGGCCGTGATGGCCTCTAGGACTTGTGCTGTTACTTGTTTGAAGTCAACCTGTCACATGGAAAACACATATTAAACCAACCACAGTACCTTAACCTGTTTAGGACATAGGGCGTACCGGTAGGCCCTGATTTCCTGGTCCTTAAGGATACAGGGCGTACGGTGATCGGAACAAGGTGCCTGATGAAATCACTGAGCAGGCAGATTGGCTAAATGCGAGGGGAGGGCCATCGGGTTTTACCTTATGCGGCGGGCAGCGGTGCCATCGGGTCCCCATGCGGCTGTAGGGGGGGCCCGATGGCATGGAAGGCAGCCGCGATGCCTTCCTGAGGCATCTGAGTTGCCTTCCGGTGATAAGCCTGTGAGATCCAGCCCCCTGGATCTCACAGGCCGGAAGCTGTATGAGTAATACACATTCTATTACTCATACAGCCAATGCATTCCAATACAGAAGTATTGGAATGCATTGTAAAAGGGATTAGACCCCCAAAAGTTGAAGTCCCAAAGTGGGACAAAAAATAGAGTTAATTGAAAAAATAAATAAAAAAAATTGGTAAAAAATAGGGGGGGGGGGGGGGGTAGAAAAATCAGGTATCGCCGCTTCCGTATCGACCGGCTCTATAACATATCACATGACCTAACCCCTCAGATGAACACCGTAAAAAATAAAAACTGTGCTAAATAAACCATTTTTTGTCACCTTACATAACAAAAAGTACAACAGTAAGCGATCAAAAAGGCGTATGCCCACCAAAATAGTACTAATCATACAGTCATCTCATCCTGTAAAAATCATACCCTACCCAAGATAATCGCCCAAAAACTGAAAAAACTATGGCTCTCAGACTATGGAGACACTAAAACATGATTTTTTTAGTTTCAAAAATGAAATCATTGTGGAAAACTTACATAAATAAAAAAAATAGTATACATATTAGCTATCGCCGCGTCCGTGACAACCTGCTCTATAAAAATACCACATGATCTAACCTGTCAGATAAATGTTTTAAATTACCAAAAAAAATAAAAGTGCCAAAACAGCTATTTCTTGTTACCTTGCCTCACAAAAAGTGTAATATAGAGCAACCAAAAATCATATGTACCCTAAATTAGTACCAACAAAACTTCCACCCTATCCGGTAGTTTCTAAAATTGGGTCACTTTTTTGGAGTTTCTACTCTAGGGGTGCATCAGGGGGGCTTCAAATGGGACATGGTGTCAAAAACGAGATTTTTGTGAAACTCACCTGTAAAATCTCTTTCTCGCTTAGTTTATTGGGGGGACACAGGACCGTGGATATAGCTGCTTGCTGCCACTAGAAGGCGACACTAGGCTGAAAAGTAATAACTCCTCCCCTGCCGGCTATACCCCCTCTAGCCTGGAGAGAGCACATCAGTTTGTGCCCAAGCAATAGGAGTAGGAGGAAAAAAACATACGGCAAACAACCAATAACTGACCAATGCCAGTCGGATCGAACCAGAACTGAGGGCCATACCGGCTCCTCAACGCCAGCATTTATGGCAAACAGAAATTACTGGGTGGGAGCTGTGTCCCCCAATGAACTAAGCGAGAAAGAGATTTTACAGGTGAGTTTCACAAAAATCTTGTTTTCTCACTTGTATCATTGGGAGACACAGGACCATGGGACGTCCTAAAGCAGTCCACGGGGAGGGAACCAAACCACACGCCCATGGAGAAAAAACGGCCTCGAGGACGCGTAACCGCCTGCCGCCTGCCAGACCTTGCTGCCTGGAGCAGCAGCCGCCCGTAGGAAGACACCCGGTAAAACTAGGTGAACGTGTGCCCGGAAGACCAAGATTCTGGAGGATACTGGGCGGAGCACTTGCTTATGTTCCTGCTAAAAGAAAAAAGGTACGAACAAGAAGGCGTATTAACTCCGAAAACTGCCACCAAAACGCTGGCTTCTGGCCGCAACTGTGGGAGTAGAACTAAAATCCAGGTCCGCCGGATCCTCCTCTGGCCAAGAGAACGCTCCCTAGGAAGCGGAATATTGGTAGACCAATGTCCTTACAGCTGTAGGGGCTTGTGGTAAAATTTCTAGCGAGAAAGCTACTTGAGAAACCACTGAGAAAAAAACGTCTGAGCCGGGAACTTCCCACTGCAGGCCAAAGAACCAATACCTCGGAGAAAGGTAAAGGCAACGCCAATGAGAGCATCATCGGTGATGGGAAGCCCCGTCAGTGACCCTAAATTCACCATGTGTCAACCCTGCCTGGAAAGGTGGATGAGTGGCACAAAGATGAGAGAAAAACTCTTGCCGGGTGAAGTGCGAATACGACGTCCAACACCTCAACCGTACCCGAGGAACCCTGGGTGCGTGGAAAAAATGGAGACGGGCTTCCAGAGTCGTACGACCCATGGCAACTGGTCAGCCAGACAGAGGAGAAGGCGAACAGTTATCCAGCTCGAGGAGGGACAGGGAAGGAAAAGTGTGTTCCCTCCCAGGGACAAAACCCTTAATAGCGGTGAAAAGGCGTGACGGACACACGCTCTAGCCATCATGGGAGACTCTCAGTCCACCACTGGAATGAGCAGTGAAAGAATGACCACCGTTGGCTAGGGGTGACGTAGACATTATTCATATCAGAAGAGAGGTAGCACCGATGGTGTCACGGCATCAACCATTAAAAATCCAAGTCCCTCTTAAAACGGCAACCTAGTGGTTGACCAGTGTCGCAGGGACTAAGCTACCCAGTAGAATGCACTCGAAGGTAGGTGCTGATCAGCAATGGCAATTACGCCATCGCCACGCCTGAGTTGACGACAGAAGGACAACAGTTGCCAGAGCAACAGGCACTCGTAGGTAGTGTAAACCAGAAAGAGGCCAGAGCTAAAGCCCATTGCCTCCGAGACTGACGCTCTACAGAATCTATAGGTAATGCAATACTCCGCCTGAAGATGAGGCCATACAAGGGAAGCCACAAGAGTAATGCTAATGCCATACTCCAGCAGATGAGGAGGCCACACCATAGAGGTCGCCGATTCCAGTGTCAGAAGAATCCGGCACCTGACAAAAAAGCTGTGCAGCAGGAACCCTAGCGTGTAATGGTGACGCAAACACCCCTTGTGCAGTAGGAGCTACCGCATGCTCCGCCAGCGTAACATGAAAAGGGCGCTGAGCAGGAGCAACCGCCGAAGCAGTGGTAGGGTAGAACCCTTACCTGAAGGGCTGCCCCACTACAGCGATTACGATCATCTAGCTCTAGCGTGAAGACTTTCCATGCGAAGGAAAAGCCCCTTGTAGTGGTCACTGCAGAGTGCTAGCATAACACCCTCACCTAGATAAGGAAGAGTGGTGAACAAGAATCCATAGTCAATGGAATACTCTGCTTGCTGGATCGTGAACACAGCATTCTGGATAATGTGATTGACCTGAACGGTGGATGCCCATGGGGATGGGGGGTCTCTAGGACAAATAAGTGTTGCTGGGAGACCCCCCTTTCGTGCCCCCAACCCGTGCCGGAAGAACAGAAGGATACAATCTGGAAGTAGCCATAGAATCCCGTGGCCGTATCCATATGCCACTAGAAGGAGAGTACCAGGTACAAGAGGTACCGACTGTTGACACGGACCACTTTGAAGGAAGCCAGGCATCTAGTGTCGTGGCAAAGTTAAATTATAGCACGCAAAAAATGCTAGTGATTCCCCCGAAAAGGAACATTTGTAGAGGGTAATGCCACAGGAAGCATGTGATGGCAAATGAGTGATGGAATAGCATCCAGTGGTAGTGCGATCCTCTGGTTAAGGAAGGGGGTAGCGCGATAGTCAGAAACACAATCCACAGAAGTGTAATTACCCCACCTATGGAGGGGGGGGGGGTGACTACGGTAAGCACTGCACTCAGTGGCAGAGCAATCACTCGACCTAAGCAAGTACTGTAACCTGAGGTAGTGCAAGTACCTCACCTACCGAAGGGGGTAACGCATACAGCAGCAACGAGTTCAGTACCTGGCGGGAAGTGTCCATTACTTCACCCAAGTAAGGAGGCAATGTATACGTAAACACTGCAACGGCAGTGAGAATGCCATAATGCCACCTATACAAGAGACTAATACATACAAACAGTACTGTGCCTAGTGGAACTGCAATTCCGCCACCTACGGAGCTGGGGACACCTATGGATGGCATTGAGACCAGTGCTAGTGTGGTCAGTCCACCTAAGGAAGGAGGTAGTACATAAAGGTAAGTACTGTAACCAGTAGTAGTGCGAATACCGCATATGGAAGGAGGTAATGTATACACCAGTACCGTAATCTAGGAAGATTGAACAGGGTTCATGTCAGAATGTGAATAACTGAACCCCCCCCCCTCCCCCGGAACTAACCTCTCCAGGGGGCAGGTTTTGAGTGATCCTAGGGAGGAAGGGTGGGAGTGCGAAGGTGAGCCAGGAGGAAATATGCCCTGCTCGTGCGCAGTTCCACCTCTCAGCCTCTAGCCCATGGCTGTCGCAGGCCGCGCCGGTATTGACATAACAACCAAACTACCCCGGGGTTGGAATGGAACTCCTAAAGATCCACTTACTGGATTGCGCAGGCGGAGATCTATCAGCCAAACGACCCAGGAGGGTGGATTGGGAACTTCCAGAGGTCTTAAAAATTTCAGTTGTTCTACACCAGCTATGCGCAGTTGGAGCCCTATCAACCAAACGGCCTCAGAGGGCGGATTGGGAAACCTTCAGATATACTCCACTGAATTTTTGCAGGTGAAGCATTATCAATCAAATGGCCCGGAGGGCGGATTAGGAATCATTCAGATGTACTCCACTGGATTTGCACAGTTGGAGCATCATCAACCAAACAGCCTCAGAGGGCGGATTGGGAATCCTTCAGATGTACTCCACTGGATTTTGCACAGTTGGAGCATTATCAAACAAACAGCCCCGGAGGGCGGATTGGGAACTGTGAGAAATCCTCCACTATCCGTGACAGACACAGGCCCTGGGCATAGAGAGCTCGGTCTGTGAGGAGGGCAGGCCTGTATGGCCTGTAAGAAGGCCGCAAAGCCGTGAACTAAAGTTTTATGCAGGCTGACCAGGACTCACCGCCAGCCGAACACAGCGGTACCTGGATCGGTGCAAGAATGAGGCCGCCTGTGCCCACTGGCCGCGGAAGCCCGCCCCATGGGCCGGGAGAAAAACAGCGTGACCGGAAAGAAATCGGAAGGCCCGAATGAAGCCGGGGCAGCGCGCAGCCAGTTAGACACTAGTGTGGAATCACACAGTAGTATATAACCCTGGTCAGGTGACATCCTGACAGTGTATTCCAAATCGACATTGAAAGGCCAGTGATTGCTGGAAGTTTTAACCATTTAATTTAGTTAGTCACTTACCTAAGTATTAGCAGCAGTATCAATAAAAGTTATGTCTTAGCTATTGGTAGGTACAGGATCAATAGGTGTTATCTAGCCCTAACGGGCATCAATAGTAATGAATTGTTGCACAATACACCTTATCCTTGTACTTAAAGGGAAAGTTTAGCAATTGAAGTGGAACAAGCAACACCGGCCAGCCTTCCAGGGAGACAGGGACGCAAGCGTGCCTGTGCTTCATCCATGAAATCTGTGAAAAATAACAAAATGCAGAAAATCTAAAAAAGCCACCCTGCTAAGCAGGGAGGTCTGCCTCCTACGACACTAAGCTAAAAACTGATGCGCTCTCTCCAGGATAGAAGGGGTATAGCCGGCAGGGGAGGAGTTATCACTTTTCAGCCTAGTGTCGCCTCCTAGTGGCAGCAAGCAGCTATACCCACGGTCCTGTGTCCCCCAATGATACAAGCGAGAAAAACCAGTCCAGCTAAATCTGCCTTCCAAAAACCGTATGGCGTGCCCTGCCATGTGCCCGTACTGCAGTTTACGACCACATATCGGGTGTTTCTGTAAACTACAGAATCAGGGCCATAAATATTGAGTTTTGTTTGGCTGTTAACCCTTGCTTTGCAACTGGAAAAAATTGATTAAAATGGAAAATTTGCCAAAAATGTGAAATTTTGAAATTGTATCTCTATTTTCCATTAATTATTGTGGAACACCTAAAGGGTTAACAAAGTTTGTAAAATCTGTTTTGAATACCTTGAGGGGTGTAGTTTCTAGAATGGGGTCATTTTTGGGTGGTTTCTATTATGTAAGCCTCACAAAGTGACTTCAGACCTGAACTGGTCCTTAAAAAGTTGGTTTTTGAAAATTTCTGAGAATTTCAAGATTTACTTCTAAACTTCTAAGCCTTGTAACATCCCCCAAAAATAAAATCTCATTCCCAAAATGATCCAAACATGAAGTAAACATATGGGGAATGTAAAGTAATAACTATTTTTGTAGGTATTACTATGTACAGTATTATAGAAGTAGAGAAATTGAAACTTGGAAATTTGCAAATTTTTTTGGGCAAATTTGGTATTTTTTTATAAATAAAAATGATTTTTTTTTACTTCATTTTACCAGTGTCATGAAGTATAATATGTGACGAAAAAACAATCTCAGAATGGCCTGGATAAGTCAAAGCGTTTTAAAGTATCCCCCAGTGTGTTGCTAAGATTTTCTTTCCTTATTTTGTCTCCTCATATTTGTTAAAATCGCAGTTTTAATGTCTATTGGCTTCTTCTCTAAGTCAGGCTTGAAGTCAAGGGGGCAGCGGCCTCCTTGCTTCAAGGCACGATAAGCCCGCCCCTTACCCCTCCACTCTACATTGTGATGGACATCTTGCCGTGATGCCGGGACCGTGCTCTTCTCGCGCATAGCCGCCTATTACAGCACAATCCCGGCTCCCTCACTCACCGCCTTCATTTTTCAGACTGCTCATGTGCCGCTCAGTTCCATCGTGCTTGCACCCGGCCGTCGCTTCTCGCCTTTAGCGTGATCACTGGCTTCAGGTGCTGGAGAACGCAAGCCAGTAATCAAGCGACGGTGGCTGGGCGCAAGCGCGATGGAACTGAACGGCGCATGCGCAGTCTGCAAAATGAAGGCGGTGAGTGAGGGAGCCGGGATCGCGCTGTAATAGGCAGAACGGCGCATGAAAAGCGCGGTCCCGGCATCACGGCAAGATGTCCATCACAATGTAGAGAGGAGGGGTAAGGGGCAGGCTTATCGTGCCTTGAAGCAAGTGCAGCATGCCAGACCTGCAGGGTATTGCGATGGTGAGGTCACGGTTATGGGCAATCGAGGGTTACTCACTGTATTGGAGAACCCTGGGCAGGCATGCGGCAGTGAAGGAGAGGTAGACACAAGTTCCTCTGGGGCACGCTCTGTATGTAGGGACCAGGCCTGATGGTGGATGAGGTGCCCTGGATGTTACAGGTATTTTGAGTGCCTGGGGCAAGGTCCCTTTTGGATTCGTGACGCCAGTGCCTGTAACGGTGGCACACCGATTTATAGAAGTAATAAGTGAGGTACACAGGTGGTATAGTGAACCAAACGTTGCTTTACTTAAACAGTCCAACTTTGTACATCAAGATGGTAATGCAGTCCTTTATATCACAAGCTTCACAAGCAGGCTTATTTCACAGGATGGCAGGTATTAATCATGCAAGATAATCAGAGGGTAAATCCATAACACACTCAGAATCAGGTTGTACCTTCTCCTCAGAAATAGTGTAGACTGTTCTTTAGAACTCCTGTCTGGTTTCTATCCCAAGGCCCGGATGCCTAAATGCTGGCTTAAATCCTTGGTAAATATACACTGCTCAAAAAAATAAAGGGAACACTTAAACAACACAATGTAACTCCAAGTCAATCACACTTCTGTGAAATCAAACTGTCCACTTAGGAAGCAACACTGAGTGACAATCAATTTTACATGCTGCTGTGCAAATGGGATAGACAACAGGTGGAAATTATAGGCAATTAGCAAGACACCCCCAATAAAGGAGTGGTTCTGCAGGTGGTGAACACAGACCACTTCTCAGTTCCTATGCTTCCTGGCTGATGTTTTGGTCACTTTTGAATGCTGGCGGTGCTTTCACTCTAGTGGTAGCATGAGACGGAGTCTACAACCCACACAAGTGGCTCAGGTAGTGCAGCTTATCCAGGATGGCACATCAATGCGAGCTGTGGCAAGAAGGTTTGCTGTGTCTGTCAGCGTAGTGTCCAGAGCATGGAGGTGCTACCAGGAGACAGGCCAGTACATCAGGAAACGTGGAGGAGGCCGTAGGAGGGCAACAACCCAGCAGCAGGACCGCTACCTCCGCCTTTGTGCAAGGAGGAACAGGAGGAGCACTGCCAGAGCCCTGCAAAATGACCTCCAGCAGGCCACAAATGTGCATGTGTCTGCTCAAACGGTCAGAAACAGACTCCATGAGGGTGATATGAGGGCCCGACGTCCACAGGTGGGGGTTGTGCTTACAGCCCAACACCGTACAGGACGTTTGGCATTTGCCAGAGAACACCAAGATTGGCAAATTCGCCACTGGCGCCCTGTGCTCTTCACAGATGAAAGCAGGTTCACACTGAGCACATTTGACAGACGTGACAGAGTCTGGAGACGCCATGGAGAACGTTCTGCTGCCTGCAACATCCTCCAGCATGACCGGTTTGGCATTGGGTCAGTAATGGAGTGGGGTGGTATTTCTTTGGAGGGCCGCACAGCCCTCCATGTGCTCGCCAGAGGTAGCCTGACTGCCATTAGGTACCGAGATGAGATCCTCAGACCCCTTGTGAGACCATATGCTGGTGCGGTTGGCCCTGGGTTCCTCCTAATGCAAGACAATGCTAGACCTCATGTGGCTGGAGTGTGTCAGCAGTTCCTGCAAGACGAAGGCATTGATGCTATGGACTGGCCCGCCCGTTCCCCAGACCTGAATCCAATTGAGCACATCTGGGACATCATGTCTCGCTCTATCCACCAACGTCACGTTGCACCACAGACTGTCCAGGAGTTGGCAGATGCGTTAGTCCAGGTCTGGGAGGAGATCCCTCAGGAGACCGTCCGCCACCTCATCAGGAGCACGCACAGGCGTTGTAGGGAGGTCATACAGGCACGTGGAGGCCACACACACTACTGAGCCTCATTTTGACTTGTTTTAAGGACATTACATCAAAGTTGGATCAGCCTGTAGTGTGTTTTTCCACTTTCATTTTGAGTCTGACTCCAAATCCAGACCTCCATGGGTTGAAAAATTTGATTTCCATTTTTTAATTTTTGTGTAATTTTGTTGTCAGCACATTCAACTATGTAAAGAACAAAGTATTTCAGAAGAATATTTAATTAACTCAGATCTAGGATGTGTTATTTTTGTGTTCCCTTTATTTTTTTGAGCAGTGTATATCTTCCTCCCGTATTAATTCTTGCTTTGCTTTATAGTTCCTCTGCCTATTAGTTTACTTATCTTGGCTGGAAATATCCTTACTTGGCTTGAAGGTAACTGCAGGTTTCTCTCAGGAGGTCCTGTCCTGCTACTGGGGTGTCTCAACTGAGCTAATCCTAGCCTCAGGAGCTTCAGGTAGACGAAGTGACTCCTCTAGTCCCCTGGAATGCACTGCCACTCCCCTGTCTGGGCCTACCTATATATAACCAGGGCTCTCTAACGCCCGGGAGGCTAAACTGCGCCCTGACAGGCCTGACACCCAGTTAACATAGGAAAAATGCATACACATGACATTAAATGTAATAAGGCACATTAACCCTTGTGTAGTGCCCACCTTTACCTAGTGGGACACTACATACCACCACGCTATAACGTTGCCCGTCCTCGGCGCAACATGGAGGGGCCCTGCCCGGCTGGATACTTCAGCCTGAAAGACAAAATAGAGAACAGGCATACACAGCAATTATCACAGCAACAATATAAAGGTTAACAAACAGTGTCACCGAAAGGAATGGTGAAAAGGGGCGTCGTTCTCTTCTCTCAGGATAATGTAAGGGAACAGGGGCGCTGACCTGGTGCAGCGTATCAATAATACCAGGATAGTCCATTATAAACTTTAAATGTAAACAGTCCACAAAAACGCAAACAACCATAAGTCCTTGGAGGCTCAAAGGATCACACGAGTCCGTACCCAGGCTTGCAAAAGGGTTAAACAGGGGTTTCCCGTGAGGGGCTACCTGGGCCCATGATGTAGTCCCCAAACCTCACAGGTGGGTGCCCCCTGGTAGAACGAGTGGACCTCCTTAGTGGCAGGGATTCTTCCTGCCTGGACTCAGGAAGGTCAGGGGAGCTCACCGCCTCTGGAACTACTTCAGGAGCTCTCTGGGGTAAGATGTCCTGAGACGGAGGACTAACAGGAACGGGAGCAGGAACAAGTAAATTCAACCAAGGCGTGAGGGCCCAGTGGAGCGGCTCTTTATCATGGATCAAGTTCTCCACAGCCTGCATAGGGTCCATAGGTGGAGCCGGCAACTCATCCTCAGAAGGCTTAGGCTCCATCTCCTCTGCCGCTGGTTCTCCTTCTATACAGGGCTTGAGGCGGTTCCTGTGAACGACTTGGGGACCTTTTCCTTCTCTGGAGACCTGGTAAATGTGGGCTGCAGCATGGCAGTAATAATGTAGGGAATCCTTTCCCATTTGCTGTCCAACTTGCTGGTGTGGTGATTGTTTTTCAACCATACCTTGTCTCCAAGAGCCAGGGGTCCCGCATGGGCAGTCTGGTCATAGTCTTTTTGCTGCCGTTCCCGGACATTTTCCATGTGTTCTTGCACGATCTCCTTGGCATTAAGAAGACGCCTTTGGTGCTCCACTACCCAATCCGTCCTGGGCAGTGGGTTGATCACATCCGCAGTGATCCGCAGGTAATCTCCCTTGTCGCCCAAACATCAGATAGAACGGGGTGTAACCGGTGGAACAATGGATGGTGTTGTTATAAGTGTACATAAGTTGTGGCAACAGAGTAGGCCAATCACCCCTCGTATCAGGGGGTACTGCTCTCAGCATTTCAATGAGAGTCTTAAGGAGCTGTACTTACAATAGGATGGAGAGGCACCCTCTGGTCATGGCGTTCAGTTTGCCCCACAGCACAGGCAGTGCATTCTCGGCACCATTTCTCGATATCTTCTCTCATCCCAATCCAATAGAATCTTCTACGTATGGTGGCCTCAGTCTTTTGCACACCGAAGTGTCCGGACTGGTTGTGGTACATATCCAGTACCAGGCTGGCATCCCGACGTGGCAGGAGAATTTGGTAAACTCTATCACAGGACACTGGATCCAGACTCCTTCTGAGTAACAGGCCTCTTTGAAGGAATAGTTGGTGGCGATGTCTCTACAGTCTCACTAGTTCTGGGTCTGCACTCTTCCTGCGGATTCTCTCAGGGATTTTCCCACTGGTAAGGAAGTCGAGCAGTTCACCGAGGACTCTACTTTCGGACTGGAGCTTAATCCATCTTTCTTGATCGCCTCTGGACTCAGGACCATCTGATGAGGGAGGATCAGCAGCAGGGAGATCTTCAGTACGGATATTATCCTGCTGGGCAAATTTATTGTAGAACGCGGGCATTTCCACTTCTTCCCAGGCATCTCTCAGTTCATCTGGGGCCTCTGTAGTGGGAAGCCGCGACAGAGCATCAGCGTTATCGTTGGAGCGGCCTGCCCGGTATTTCACAGCAAAGTCATAGTTGGCGAGGCGGGAGGCCCATCTTTGCTCCAGTGCCCCTAACTTGGCCGTATTCAGATGCGCCAGGGGATTATTGTCCGTGAAGGCAACAAATGGTGTGGCAGCGAGATAGTCTTTGAACTTTTCAGTCACAGCCCACGCTAAGGCAAGAAATTCCAGCTTGAAAGAACTGTAGTTCTGGTCGTTCTTTTCAGCTCCCTTCAGGGATCTGCTGGCGTAGGCAATCACCCTTTCTTTGTTATCTTGCACTTGAGCCAACACGGCCCCCAAGCCCCTTTTACTGGCATCTGTGTAGAGGTGGAATGGCTTCTGATAATCTGGGTAACCCAGAACAGGGGGTTCAGTCAACTTCTTCTTTAGGAGTTGAAAGGCAATTCTTGGTTCCATTCAACAGGAATAGGAGTTTTCGGGCTCTTCTTTGGATGCCCCCTCAGGAGTTCCTGAATGGGATCCGCAATTTGTGCGAAATGCGGGATGAAACGCCTGTAGTACCCTGCAAAAAACTGAGAAAGCTTCTCACCTCTTTCACGGTCGTAGGAGTAGGCCAGTTGCGGACAGCAGCAAGTTTATCAAGATCAGGTTGTACTCCTTCGGCACTGACAACGTGCCCAAGGTATTTGACCGCTGGTTTCAGCAGGTGGCACTTGGACGGCTTGATTTTGAGGCCATATTTAGCAAGAACTTGAAACACCTCACCCAGGTGCTTTAAATCAGTGGTCCCCAACCACCGGGCTGCGGCCCAGGACCGGGCCCTGGAAGATTGTTTGCCGGGCCGCAGCAATACAGAGGAGGTGAGACACCAGGACAGCGGCGGACAGGGGGGAGGGCCCGCAGCCCTGCAAATGCTTTTTTTTTGTGCGGATTCCGGGCCTTCCTTATATTTTGAGTGCGCCTGCGCTGCGATTTATAACCTGTCATAATCCCGCGAGACCCGTGACCTCCTGCGGCGGGTCTCGCGGGATCACTGCTGAGCCACGGGATTGCGCACCGAACTGAATCCCGCCACAGCCTGCAAGTTCGGGGGGGGGGGGGGGGTGGGCAGATGATGATCAGTGGCACTAATGTCTGAATTCAGAAAGGGGGGAGCCCGCACCGGCCATATGAGGGCAGGGCAGGGACAGCAAATAATGAGGGGCAAAAACTGAAATATATAGAGAATGGGGGCAAAATGAAATATACGTAGAGAGGGGTCCTCTGACAAAACATTGGCAATTATAACCGGGTTATTATTGCCAAAGAGGTCCGACGTTCGCTGGTAGGTCCCCAATATAGGAAACCAGCCAACCACTTTAATACAGGGACCAAGTTCTGCCACCCTGGTGGGGGAAAATGGAAAACAGCTCGCTGTGATCAAAAGGATTGAGAACGAGAAAACATTTGCTAATCAATAAGAATGTAAGAGCAGAAGTGTGATAAGTCACCAGAAATATTTATTCATCAAGAAGTAAAGTCCAGTGGAGGTGGACCAGAGATGTTACGTGGTCTCTTATGGTCCATTTGCAAGTTCCCATGTCAGGCACTGATGGGTTGAGTAAGAATTTGGAACTTGGAGAAGGGATACCCGTGATCAGGTACCAGTCGCAGGAAACAATATCAGGTCCCAAGGCCTGGAGGAAGCCATGCAGTTCAGATAAGTCTTGTAGGCCTACTAGATGCAGAGGGTGGAAGTGTGTCCCCCACCTGTAGGTGATGTTCTTCAGGTAGTAGGACATAAGACAGCCTTGCAGCTCTCTCCACTGATGCATTTGGTATTGACGAGTCTTTTTTCAAGGAAATGAAGATAAGAATTTTGCAGATCAGGAGGTCCAGAGACTGACTCAGGTGCTACATCCCCAGAACATGTCTTTGTGACATCAAAAGGGAAGGGATGCCAGGGGGTCTAGCTGGCAGTCCACCCACAAAATAATAAGACTCATGGTGGTATTTGTAGCCTTTGTGATGCTGCACCCGTATCAGTCTTGTCATTGCTGTTTTTGTGCATGGAGTTGGATGGTGAACAATATGGAGTCTTCTCCTAGGTTGGAATCTGAAAAGCAAATATATATATGAACAGATGTAGCAGAGCGTAAAAGGGTTTTCCGACACAGTGAAAAGCCGGTCTGATGGGCTGGCAATCTTTGACAACAATCGAGGATGTCATACTCGCCTCACCGATGTGATGATGTCCAGACCCCGCTGCACTCCACTTCCTGCTTGTGTTCTTGACATGGCAGGAAATGGCGCTCTGCCAGTCATTGCTGCAGCAGTGATTGGAGGAGCGACATTCCCATCTATTTCCTGTCGTGTTGAGTACACAAGCCGGAAGTGGAGTGCAGTGAGGGAACGGGCACCGAAGGACCAGGAGCGACAAGGTGAGAGTAATATTCTATATTTCTTCTCAGACATTCACAGCCCATGGGGCCGGCTTTTCGTTGCTCCAGAATACCCCTTTATTAATGAGGTCTTTGTTACTACATGGTTAGAATGTTAGGACATCTGTGGATCTTTTCTATTATAGTATAAAATACAGTGTGTATATGGAAGAAAAATGTTTTTAATCTACAACTGGATTTGGTGGGAAAATTATGGATATTTTGCGTTATGTAAAAGTCACTTACCTGGGCAAACTCCAAACACTCTTACAGCAGTTTTCACGCCCCCTCGGAGCACCGTGCTGTGTTCTGTCTTGGTGGTTTGTAACAGAAGATGGAGATGTTCTGTGCTTAGTTAAAAGCAGACCCTGCGGCATAGGGGACAGCTGCGGTTGTTCTGGAGCCACTGAGTGATGCAGGCGTGATGGTAAATGTGGCCGCAAGGCAGAGATGTCACCTGCTCGCCCTTAGTGAAATCAGTCAGGCAGATTATACATGACTGTGGCTCCTCCGCTTTGATGGTAATTGTGGGGAGAGCTCCAATTTGCTGGGTCCTGCAGCTTGGTGGAGGCTGGTGGGGCACACCCAGTGGAGCCGGTGTTGGGAGCTCTGGCGGTGGTATGGCCTGAGGTCTCATGGTGCCCATCCTCTGCAGCTGAATTAAGATGTTATACAGGCGTTCTCCAGTGTGTATTGGAGACCTCCTGGGTGGCTGGATCTCCCTGGTCCTGCGGCTTGGTGGTATAGGCCGAGGATGGTGGAATTCAGGTGTGATGGCCTCAGCACTCCCCCAGCTGCTCCCCCCAGATGGTCGGGGGTCTTGGGCCGCTGCAGGTCTTATTGGAGAGCGGCTTCTCTCCCTGGCAGATGTTAATTGCCGCGGAGGAGCTCTGAACCCAGAGACATCAAGATGTTGTGTGTCTTGAGCTCTTCTCTGAGCTGATCTTAATCTTTGTAGAGTAATAGTCTGACCTAAAAGAGCGAGGATATGAAGAATTATCTATATATCCAATATGTATCTGTCTACATGTCTCTGCTGTTGTAGCCTGGACATAGTGACTTAGTTGGTCACTTTTTGGCTCCTGTTAAAGAGGTTGTCCAGCCTTTTTTTAAGTGATGGCCTATCCACAGGACAGGCTATATATAGCTGATTTGCAGTAATTGGATACCCCACACCAATCAGATGAAACCACACTGTAGAGTCCAGTGCTCGTCACTGCTATTGTCATTGAAGTCAATGGGAGCAGTGATGAGCGGCACCTGCACTAAACTCCCAGGGGTGCAAGTACAGATGTCAGGTGCCATGTATTTGTTTGGAGGAGACTGATTGATGTGTCTAGTCACTTGACCCTCCATCAGTTGTCATCTTATGTACAGGACCTCCGCCGAACTAGACGACGTACCTCATATAAAGTAGAAGATGGAGCAGAACATCAACAAAGACTACTGGGGAATTTTTTATAGTCAGTTTTGTAGTTTAGGTCAAATTCATGAAATATCACAAGATGGTTGATAAATGTGGTGCCATTTTAAGTCTAACATTTCTGTTTTGAGATGTTCCTCTACTTTCTGTACCCCCTTCACTGGAACAAGATTGAGACATTTTGGGACTTTTTTTTTTTCTTCAAAAAGTCTCCATTGATGAATCTATCTTAAATCAGTTACACAGGCTAACCATCCCACCCACTTGAGTGAGTGGAGTTAAAATGCAAAATGTATCAAAACATATGTGCAAGTAAGCTCCAAAAAGTCTCAGATCCCTATTTTGGGACTTTTTTAATGTCAGACATGCAGGACGTGATAAATTCCTCCCTTTAACCTCTCAATGTCCAACCCTTTAACATCTCGGTTATCAGCAGATGACATAGTTGCACCCATGTGTCCTGTTGGAGTTTAGACTACTTGTCCCTACTACAGATAATGAAAGCAAAGACTGTCTAACTTTTCTTCAATGTGTCACTTACCCTCGTTCTCGGGCCGACCGAGCCACGCGTTGTTGTCTGCGTTCAGCTGACGAAGTTCCCGGGATCCCATGTTTGGTTTCCCGAGCCGGATGTCTATATCTGAGGAAAATGTCCTCAAGTGGCCCTGATATTATTGGGCCTTGAGGAAAAAAATCAAGGGAAAAAAAGGACAGGAAGCAAATACTAGAAATTAAACCTAGCTCACTCTTCCAGAGCCAAAGTAAAGAAAATGGCGCTGAGATGACTGTGCAGAGGTGTCTTCTAGGTTCCTGTACATTGTGATGTCATACAGAGGAACCTGTTCTAGATCACTGCACTGTGACATCACCACAGCCTGGCTGCCATGTTGCTTCCTGCCAACTGCTCAGTATCTACAATGGTTTCTATGTCCTCTAGATTATTAGCCTCTTATATTTCACTTCCCTGATTTTATTATTATTTTTCTTCTTTTTGGATCCCAATCCTGTAAAAAAAAACACATCATGAAGTGTATCTGTGTACAATAATGGTGGTAAAAAGCGCAAATTATGGCACATGCTGTATTTGTACCAAAATATGCGAACTTTGTGCTTTCTGACCATATTCTCAAGTGTCTCAAAAAGCGCAGGAGAGGAGCCTTCACCAGATTTACTATAATTTACACCAGAAACCGGTATAAATTATAACGTCTAATCCAGCTCCTAGTGGGCGGAGAACTCAGTTTCTGGAGCACGGAGGGCCTGAGCTGTGTCTCATTTATTAAGAGTCATCTGCCTCTTCATATATCTGGTGCATCTCACTCCGGCGCACAGGAGATCAAGACAGACATAGGAAACTGGATCAATCTCAGGCAGAGTCCCTGCCGCTCAGGACTGCGCAGTGTAGTCCCTCATCATGTCGCTGTATGCTGCTCTGTGGGGTCCATGTTACATAGAGCAGTGGTCCCCAACCACCGGGCCGCGGCCCAGGACCGGGCCCTGGAAGATTGTTTGCCGGGCCGCGGCAATACAGAGGAGGTGAGACACCAGGACAGGGACGGGCAGGGGGGAGGGCCCGCGGCCCCGCAAATGCTTTTTTTTTTGTGCGGATGTCGGGCCCTCCTTATATTTTAAGTGCGCCTGCGCTGCGCTTTATAACCTGTCATAATCCCGCGAGACCCGTGACCTCCTGCGGCGGGTCTCGCGGGATCACTGCTGGAATGACACGGCGGTGCGCCGCAAGCAGAGCCACGAGATTGCGCACCGAACTGAAGCCCGCCACAGCCTGCAAGTACAGAGCAAGTACGGGGGGAAGATGATGATCAGTGGCACTAATGTCTGAATTCAGAAAGTGGGTAGCCCGCACCGGCCATATGAGGGCAGGAACAGCAAATAATGAGGGGCAAAAACGGAAATATATAGAGAATGGGGGCAAAATGAAATATACGTAGAGAGGGGGCCTCTGACAAAACATTGGCAATTATAACCGGGTTATTATTGCCAAAGTTTTGTCAGTGCCCCCCCTCTACTCATTTTTCCCCCATTCTCTATATATTTCCTTTTCATTTTGCCCCCTCATTATTTGCTGCAATGCTCTAATATCATATCACATTATAATAACTGGCACTAATGTCTAAATTCAGCAAGGGGGGGCCACACCGGCCATATGAGGGCAGGGGCAGCAAATAATGAGGGGGCAAAATGAAAATGAAATATATACAGAGAGGGGCAAAAAATGAAATATATAGGAGTGGGGGCAAAATGAAATATAGTGAGAAAGGGGGCGACTGACAAAACTTTGGCAATAATAACCATGAGCACCGCCGTGCCACGTCGGCCACATGAGGGGCACGGTGGTGCTCATGGTTATTATTGCCAAAGTTTTGTCAGTCGCCCCCTTTCTAACTATATTTCAAAGTTTGCCCTGGGGCCCATAGAATTCTAGTTACGCCACTGCGCCAGACGCATGCGTGCCCGACGCGCATATCACACACAGCGTGCGGCTGTACAGCGGGTCGGAAGGAGAGCGTTCCTTGCTTCCAACTGTGATGCTGGCCAGCCACTGCCACCAATGAGAAAGCTGAAAAGGGCTAGTGAGGGAGGGATTGGTTAGGTATCATTGCCCCACCAATGGAAATGAACATGAAGGCCCGAGGTAGGGGGGGGGGGGGGGGGGGTTGAGATTGTCGGCTTTCCAGTTTGAGATAGTATTTGAGGGAGTGAGCGAGAGAATGACCTGCAGTTCCTCTTCCATGTCACCTTGAAAATATCAGCAGTGCAGCAGAGACCAGTGCAGCAGAGACCAGTGAAGCAGAGACCAGTGCAGCAGAGACCAGTGCAGCAGAGCCCAGTGCAGCAGAGCCCAGTGCAGCAGAGCCCAGTGAAGCAGAGCCCAGTGAAGCAGAGCCCAGTGAAGCAGAGCCCAGTGCAGCAGAGACCAGTGCAGCAGAGACCAGTGCAGCAGAGACCAGTGCAGCAGAGACCAGTGCAGCAGAGAAGCAGAGACCAGTGCAGCAGAGACCCTAGTCAGTTTTGAGTCACATTTAAATAATAAATGTAATAGTTATGTATTTTAACATGCACCTTGTGTTTTGTTATGCGCGTGAATCAGTCAGCGCCGACCAGCACCCCCTAAGCCCCGCCCAAGACCTCCCATCCCCCCCCCCCCCCATCCTTGGTCCCTGGGAAAATTGTCTGGCATGAAACTGGTCCTTGGTGCAAAAAAGGTTGGGGACCACTGCTTTAAATGGTCCTCATAAGTCTTGGAGTATACAATGACGTCATCCAGATATAAGAGTACAGTCTCAAAATTCCTATGGCCTAAACAACGTTCCATCAGCCTCTGGAACGTTCCTGGAGCGTTACACAGTCCAAACGGCATATAATTGAATTCAAACAGGCCCATAGGTGTCGTGAAAGCAGTCTTTTCTCGATCTTCTTGGGCCATGGGTACTTGCCAGTACCCACTGGTTAAGTCCAAGCTGGAGAAATAGGCTGATGACCCCAGGGCAGTCAAGGACTCTTCAATGCATGGCAATGGATATGCATCTTTGTGGGTGATTTGATTAATTTTTCTGTAATCCACACAGAACCTTATGCTGCCATCTTTTTTACGGACAAGTACTAGGGGCGCAGCCCAGGGACTATGACTGTCCCGGATTATATTAGAGTCTTTTATCACCTCTTTCACAGACTGATAGGTAGTAGGCGGTATGAGTCTGTGCCTCTCCTTAATAGGAGGATGAGAGCCAGTGGGTATGGTGTGTTTGATTACACTGACCTCTCCGTAGTCCGTGGAGTGCTTGCTGAAAGCCTGGTGGTGCTCCTTCACCAGCTTCAGGACTCCCTCTATCTGCTCCTTTGGGGTGGATTCGTCCCCCACATGTAGTTCTTCCCACCAGGATGTTGTAGGGGTGCTGCTGCTCTGTGTGGTCTGGAACGCCTCCGTGGCAGGCAGACGGATCACATCCTGGAAAGACACCTGGAAAAGCTGAGCAACGGGGCAGTGTTTAAGGAGAGTAACGGGATGATCACCAAAGTTAATTAAACGGACAGGCACTTTACCTTGAGACACGGTCACCAGACTCTTGGCAGTCCGTATAAAGGGGTGATTTTCAAAGGGAATAGGTTCCACTAGGGCTTGATAGTCCTGGCCCTGGATCCCTAACACAGCACGGCACCACAGGATGATCTGGGAATTTGGAGGCAGAATTACCGGCCGGTTATCCCGGATCCGGACAGTACAAATTTCTCCTTTCTTGTTGGCGAACCTTTGTTGAGCACACAGCACACTAATAGTCTTTTGAATAACTCTTCTGGAAGCAGGTGAGGCTGAAGATATAGTTTGATTTAATGCGTCAAGCACTTCAGAGTAACAATTTTTTAGAACGTTAGTCCCTAATATCACAGGGTGTCCTCCTTTATCTCCTGCTTGTACCACAATCACGCCTTGCTGTGGCAGGTTGGCTTCTCCCACCTGAAGGGTAGGTTCCCAATACCCATGCACTTTCACTGGCTTACCGTTGCTGGCAATGATATCTAGCCAGGATTCTGGTGGCTGGGTGAGAAGACTTGGATCCCAGAACTTGTCAAAGGCAGGCCTTTGAATGGTGGTGACCTGTGACCCAGTGTCCAAGAGGGCTTCAAAGGGTATCCCGTTGATACATATATAAATTTTTGGACGGGATCCTACATACTTAGGCATCCAGCTTGGATCCTTTGGACCTACTGTTCCACCTCCCGAGGGGCGGTCCTCTGCCTCAGGGGTTGCCCGTTGTAACTGCCAGCACATTGATTCAGTATGTCCATTTTTCCTACAGTGGTGGCAGACAGGCTGTTTTCTGCTTCTGGGCCGGTAACTCGGTCGCCCATCAGGTTCTTTTGGATATACATCCCTATAGGCAGGTGGGAGCCTTGGAGGAAAAGGGCCTTCATCCTCCAGTAACAATGGTCTCTCCCACTCCTCTATCTTCTTACACACCTTCTCTAAGCTTAGAGTAAGATGGTTCACTTGCTCCATTAATGCTGCCACTACATCTGTGACTGGAGCTTGGGTGGCCTGACTGACTCCTGCAGGTCCCACATTAACAGTCTTTGGCTGGCAAGCCTGAGGTTCTGGGAAGGCTGCTGGCCCTGGAGCAGGGTTCTGGCCTAGTATGCTGATGGCCAATTCCTTAAAATCCAAAAATGTACAGTGGGGGTGTTGAGCTGACAACATCCGTAGCTGGCCCTTTAAATTCTCAGTACTAATGCCCGCAATGAACTGCTCTCTAAGGGTCCTCAGCTTCTTTGGGATCCACTTGGACTACAGCTCTCAGTGTCTCTTGTAAGGACAGGGCAAAATCGCGGAGTGACTCTCCAGGCTGCTGTTTTCTGCTGAAGAAACGCATTTTAACTTCTGACACCGTTCTGGCCTCAAGTGTGGTGCCCAAGCGATCAAAGATCTGTTCCAGGCTACTCTTCTCAGAGCGGGGCCACGAAATGACTTCCCTGCGATCTCCATTTGTTGTTCCGCAGTTATGGGATAAAGCCGGAACAAGGCCAGTATCTGCTCCCTAAAGTCCTTTAACTTATGGGCTTCCCCTGAATAGCGTGGGAACAAGGGGGCCCCAAAATAGTACGGCATAGTTAGCGGCATCAGGCTTGGCGATGCCGCGGTGGCAGGGGCCCTAGGGTCGGCTGTGGATACTTCAGAAGGCACGACTGGGGCCACCTGTCCGATTTCCTCAGGTGTGGACATGGCGTTGCTAGGTGGGTATGGCCCTTTAAATGTAGCGGAGCGGACCGGAGCGGCAATGGTAATAACTTTTTTTTTTTCAGAAAAGTCTTTTGTCACTAACGGGGCTCCCTCCGGTGCCCTGGCAGGGGTCGGGAAGGTTCCGGTAAGGTGATCGGAGGAGCCGGCAAAAGTTTTAAGTCTGTACTTACTCCGGTGGTGCTCGCTCCAAGTCTCGCGAGATGCGTGGCTACGGGCGTTGAGCGTCCTGCGTACAGCGTCAGCAGGTGGGCGCGGCCTCTCGTAGCTCCGGAACTCAGGTAGGCGGCAACTTTTCCTCCAGACAGGGCGGCGTTTTTCCTCCTTGCTGGCTGGGTGATGACTCCGCCTGGTTCTTTTTGCGCCAAAGCCCTCTTTTTCGCGCCAAACGGTCCCACAAGGCGCACTTGTACTCCACCTCGGGTTAAGTGGGCGAAATCGCTGTCTATTCACTGACAGCAAGCGGTGGCTTAAATAAGCAGCAAACAGTCCATGCAATATAATCTTCACACCGCAAATTATGAAAGTTCTTTGGCCCAGCAATTTTTAATAAAGCATTTAGGACTTGGTCACTTTATGGCAATAGTAGCACACAGTTCTTGTATCCGCAATGGCGCAGGAATGTTCGTTATCCTGTTCGTGACGCCAATTTATGCAGCACGCCAGACCTGCAGGGTATTGCGATGGTGAGGTCACGGTTATGGGCAATCGAGGGTTACTCACTGTATTGGAGAACCCTGGGCAGGCATGCGGCAGTGAAGGAGAGGTAGACACAAGTTCCTCTGGGGCACGCTCTGTATGTAGGGACCAGGCCTGATGGTGGATGAGGTGCCCTGGATGTTACAGGTATTTTGAGTCCCTGGGGCAAGGTCCCTTTTGGATTCGTGACGCCAGTGCCTGTAACGGTGGCACACCGATTTATAGAAGTAATAAGTGAGGTACACAGGTGGTATAGTGAACCAAACGTTGCTTCACTTAAACAGTCCAACTTTGTACATCAAGATGGTAATGCAGTCCTTTATATCACAAGCTTCACAAGCAGGCTTATTTCACAGGATGGCAGGTATTAATCATGCAAGATACTCAGAGGGTAAATCCACAACACACTCAGAATCAGAGAATACAAATGTGATCGCACTCTATATCCAGCATTCTGCCCTGCCTCCATGCTGGATGAGACATTGGTGTACATTTTGGCCAAAGCGTAATAAGCCACTCACCGCGTCAAGGTTGCCTCCACTTGAGTGGTCCCTAACACTTGTTCCTACCTGTTTATGGGCCATGGCAGCCACATAAAATCCAGGGAATGCAGGTCAGCATGCAAGCCAAGCACACTCTGCTTTTAACCCCGTCTGGTGCCATTACAGCTTTCATCGGATCCAGGGATGCAAGTACCAACATGCATGCTGAGCCCACCATATACTTCTCCTGGAGCCAAATGGCCACTGGTAGGTTCTATATAAGCAGACTCAGTTTTATACTGACTTTAAAACCAGCCTCCAGGACAGATTGACTGGCCAGGTGTGCATGACTCAAAGGAGATCGCCACGCCTCCAATACATACTACAAAGAACGTATTCTCCGTTTGTATATGTATTTCGCCATAGTGATCTGCACCTATATGCAGGTTGTGCTGACTCAATTCCCCAAAATTTTATCTTTGTAGTATGTATTGGAGGCGTGGCGATCTCCTTTGAGTCATGCACACCTGGCCAGTTAATCTGTCCTGGAGGCTGGTTTTAAAGTCAGTATAAAACTGAGTCTGCTTATATAGAACCTACCAGTGGCCATTTGGCTCCAGGAGAAGTATATGGTGGGCTCAGCATGCATGTTGGTACTTGCATCCCTGGATCCGATGAAAGCTGTAATGGCACCGGACGGGGTTAAAAGCAGAGTGTGCTTGGCTTGCATGCTGACCTGCATTCCCTGGATTTTATGTGGCTGTCATGGCCCATAAACAGGTAGGAACAAGTGTTAGGGACCACTCAAGTGGAGGCAACCTTGACGCGGTGAGTGGCTTATTACGCTTTGGCCAAAATGTACACCAATGTCTCATCCAGCATGGAGGCAGGGCAGAATGCTGGATATAGAGTGCGATCACATTTGTATTCTCCGTTTGTATATGTATTTCGCGATAGTGATCTGCACCTATATGCAGGTTGTGCACACTCAGAATCAGGTTGTACCTTCTCCTCAGAAATAGTGTAGACTGTTCTTTAGAACTCCTGTCTGGTTTCTATCCCAAGGCCCGGATGCCTAAATGCTGGCTTAAATCCTTGGTAAATATATATCTTCCTCCCGTATTAATTCTTGCTTTGCTTTATAGTTCCTATGCCTATTACTTTACTTATCTTGGCTGGAAATATCCTTACTTGGCTTGAAGGTAACTGCAGGTTTCTCCCAGGAGGTCCTGTCCTGCTACTGGGGTGTCTCAACTGAGCTAATCCTAGCCTCAGGAGCTTCAGGTAGACGAAGTGACTCCTTTAGTCCCCTGGAATGCACTGCCACTCCCCTGTCTGGGCCTACCTATATATAACCAGGGCTCTCTAGCTCCCTCTAACGCCCGGGAGGCTAAACTGCGCCCTGACAGGCCTGACACCCAGTTAACATAGGAAAAATGCATACACATGACATTAAATGTAATAAGGCACATTAACCCTTGTGTAGTGCCCACCTTTACCTAGTGGGACACTACACAAGGAGGCCGCTGCCCCCTTGACTTCAAGCCTGACTTGGAGAAGGAGCCAACAGACATTAAAACAGCGATTTCAACAAATATGGGGACAGAATAAGGAAAGAAAATCATGACTAGCAACACACTGGGGGATACTTTAAGGCTGGGTTCACACTTGAGCGTTTTACAGCGCGTTTTTCTGCGCTGTAAAACGCTCAACACATGAAAACCAATGCTTCCCTATGGCCCTGGTTCTCACTTGAGCGTTTTACAGCGCTGAAAAACGCGCTGTAAAACGCCCTACGCTCAAACAAGTACTTGAGCTTCTTTGGGGCGTTTTACAGCGCGTTTGTCGCGCGTTTGCGCCCATAGGAAAGCATAGGAACGCGCATATATGCTTTTTTGAGCGTTTCTGACCATACAAACGCGCCAACGAACGCACGTTTGGCACATAGCAACAGGCCATAAAAGGACACACCCCCTAGTGAGAGGCTAATGTGCAGCATGAGCAACATGGAGGAAGCAGGCTGTGATAGTGAGACTGTGATCAGGCTTGTACGTTCCAAACGCTGCCTGTATGACATCCAGGATGCCAATTTCAAAAACAGGATAAGCAGGAAACAGGCATGGGAGGACATTGGCCGTACCATCTGGCCACAGTGGATGAGCTTATCAAAAACTGCAAAAGAAGGGCAAGGTATTGACATGTGTGTTCTGAGTGTAAAAAGGAACTCCTTGTGTGCACTGGTGTAAAAACTATATATGTAATAGTCCAGCCCAGCTCTACCTGCAGCCCTCCAGCTGTGGTCTAACTACAACTCCCAATATGCTGTGCTGTATTTGACTTGCTGTAGCCTGTCCAGGCATGCATGGAGTTGTAGTTTTGCTACAGCTGGAGGGCTGCAGCTTCACCCTCCCTGTTCTAGTATATGGGCAGTCAATGTTTCCCGTCACCCACATTCTGGCACAATGTAGTGGGGCAGTATGCTCAATTTGCACTTGTTCCACTGTGTTTCGCCAGATGGTGCTGTTCCAATCTGGAAATGTATTGGAAATTCAAATTGTGGCCTACATTTGTGGGTCGGATTGGTGGTATAAATTGGATATGGATATTGTCGCCGGTTACACATTATTGTGCTTGTGGGCTATTGCAGCACTGGCACATTATAGGTGAGTGTATGTGTTCAGTCCCAGTATTGGCCACATAAATGGGACCCCTAATTCCGCCCACATTGATTTCCCTGGTTAATGGCCGAGTATTGGGCCCATAAATGGGACCCCTAATTCCGCCCACATTGTTTTCCCTTGTTAATGTAGGAGTATTGGTGGGCACTATTGGGGCTTCTACAAGGGCCACTATATAGGTCAAAAAAGGCCATTGCACACATTCACTCGTCAAATTTTTTAATGCAGGCATTACACTAATCCAATAAACTAAAATGGAATAATAACTGAAAACGAATCAGTCTTTGCTGGGTGATAAACCAACATATTTTAACATTATATGGCTTGCATTTGCCAAGGTAACTCCCCCTGTGGTGACATGAAATATGCAGTGAACTGGTCCCGAATAGCAGCACCATGTGTGGTCCCACGAACACCGCTGCGAATAGTACTCTCCATGGAATGGCTCAAAGAATGCTCAAAATTGAAGCCATCCCTTTCTCTGACAAAATTGTGAAGAGCACATGCTGCCTTCACAGCCGAGATGGCGGTCTCCAATTTAAGATGTATGGGTGAATGCAGAACTCGCCATTTGTTGGCTAAGATACCGAATGCACATTCCACCACCCTGCGTGCTCTTGTCAGACGATAATTAAAAACACGGCGCACAATGGAGAGACCACGGCTGGAGTATGGCCTCATAAGATGCTCACCTAGAGCAAATGCCTCATCCCCTACAAAAACAAATGGCATAGACGGAGAAGTGGTGCCAGGCAGTGTGGTGTTCCCGGGAAGGTCAAGGGAATTATTACTGAGCATTTGTCCAAAGTCTGAATGGGCAAAACAGCAGAGTCCGAGCTGCTGCCATAGGAACCCACATCGATGTAACGGAAACAATAGTTAGCATCACATACTGCAAAAAGAACTATAGAAAAGTATTTTTTATAATTAAAGAACTGACTGCCACTCTTCATTGGCTTCAGAACGCGGATGTGTTTGCCGTCAATTGCTCCTACACAGTTTGGGAAATTGCATGTTAGCTGAAAAGTTTCCGATATTTTCAGCCACTCCTCCTTGTTTGGTTGGCCCATGACAGCAGCATGTAGGACATGCCAAATGGCGAAGCAGGTTTCCTTCACGATTACACTGGCTGTGGATTTCCCAATCAGGAAGGTGTAGTGAAGACTGATCAAAGAGTGGCCAGTAGCTAGATAGCTGTAAAAAAAGGTAAGTTAAAATGTATATTAAATAAAGTATGATGCATTTTTGTTTCATATAGTCAACCTGTTGAAAAGCAAGTGGAAGAGCCTAAAAGATGCTTTTGTTCGCCATCGGCGAAAGGAGAGGGAGCAGAGGAGTGGAGCTTCTCCAGGTGCACGGTCGAGCTATGTGCACGCCGACCAAATGTCATTTCTGATCCCATCCACAGAAATGCGTAGGTGAGTCCAGTGCATACACATGCAGGAGAGGGTGTGGTATGACATGCATTCACTTTCAAATCTTGCACATACTTATGTATATTTTCATGTTCACAGCACCGATAGTAGCTGGTCCCAGCCACAACAGCAGGAGGAGGAAGCCGGTGAGGGCAACCGAGACAGTGAGGCCTGTGCATCAACGGGGCCACTAAGTCCTCCACCACCCGATCCCACCCCTACATTCCAAACCCCCACACAGCCTGCACCACCTGTTGCGGAACCGGAAAACATCAGGGTTCACCGCCAAAAACGGAGAAGACCATCACGCCAGGAGGACCGGCTGATAGCTTGCCTGGATGCGCTTGCCCATCCTGCCCCCAAACTGTCGTGTGATGGCCTTTTCCTCTTAAGTTTGGAGGAGAAAATGCTGCAAGTCCCCAGAAATCGCATCAGCGAAGCTAGGGCCACATTAACTCGGGTGCTTGACAGCTTCATCCCAGGTTCAGACATCACACAGGCCAGCAATGCCCCACAACATCCACCACAACATCCACCACAACATCCACCACCCACTCACACATACACCTCTCAAACATACCCCCAAACTAACATCCCACACCCTCACGACACATGGCACACACAACCCCACTCCTCTTACAGCTATCCCTCCACCAGCATGGGCAACAACCCCTCCACCACCGCTCCAATGCTATCTGGCCAGCATTCGGATGGACTCAGAGAGGCCATGCGGGATCCGGAGCCACATTTGAGCTTTCCCCATTACCACAATTTATAAATTTGTTGGGTCATGATTTTGTGGGTCGGGTTTGTTTGTCTTTTTTTTTGTGGTGGTTGAAACTTGCCGACTAATTTGACGGTCGTTAGCCAAACAGTTTTGTTGTTTCTGTTCAAACACACTATCTGCATTATTTGAGGAACTGGACCATGTTTGGTACCATTTTCCAAAATTAAATTCATTTGCCAAGTTTGTGTGACTCTTATTTTGAAGGGAGTGGGTCCGTATGGTAAAATGTGCGTAAACTAGGTAAGTATGGTATCTATATGTCAAATTTCAAGCATACACATCAAATCCACCCCCCGTTAAAACAAACAAACGTCCCAACCAACCGTGGAAAAAAACAAAGGCCACACTAATATCCAGGCACCACACAATGCAAATGCTTTTATAAGGCCACTATTATTAGAGTCTACTTACCGCAAAGTAATAATCAGTCTTTCCGCGGGTGGGATACTGTCCCGCATGAAGGTGTCCTCACGTTCTAAATGGGGGCCCAACAACCCCAGGAGCTCATCAAACCCAAATGGCGAGGGTTAACATTCACAAAATACTACAACTAGTACCTTCACAATTGCAACCACACTACTATAAGTATTGTATATGTACAAACCTGGTGATGGACATCCGCGTGTATGAAAAAAATTTGTCCTCATGGGCCGGGAGGCACACGTACAATGCCCAAAACTGTCCCCTTTCAGTTCGATTGGCAATGACAGGATGGACCCAGAAGCGTCGCCTGCTCTCTCTCCTTCGCCGCAAACGTCCAAGATGTATTGCTGCAACAATTGCCGCAATTGGTCGCCTTTGGGAAAATTCCATGACTGCAAACAATCCACTCTCCCAAAACCCATGAAATTCCACAGCTGCATATCTCTATCATTAGACACCTTTCTTCATATAGCCAGGGCCTGATTTTCATAGGTCAACACTGCTGTCCATCATACAAACGCGCGTAAAACGCGCGTTGGCTATGGGCAAAAACGCTCACAAAAACGCGCGTAAAACGCGCATATCAAAAACGCTCAGGTCTGAACCCAGCCTAAGGCAGGCATGCTCAACCTGCGGCCCTCCAGCTGTTGTAAAACTACAAATCCCACAATGCCCTGCTGTAGGCTGTTCGGGCATGCTGGGAGTTGTAGTTTTGCAACAGCTGGAGGGCCGCAGGTTGAGCATGCCTGCTTTAAGGTACTGTGGTTGGTTTAATATGTGTTTTCTAGGTGACAGGTTCCCTTTAAGGGTGGGTTCATCTTGAGATTCCTCAGGAGCTGTTGCAGGGACTGCAGTATCTGATACAGTGCTAGCCCTAGTATGCATATTTCGCTGCGATAAAGGAGACCGCAAACTCTCTCTGTTTATCTGCAGCACTTTGTGCCTTTTCTGTCCCCATTATTATATTGAGTCAGGGGTTAATTTATCTGAAGCAGGGCTGTTGAGAGCGCTTATATAGCGCAATTAGCTTTCTTGTGGCTATGATGCCTGCTAGAGGAGAGTGTAAGGGTTATCTTGAGGCTTTCTTGCCCCCCTATAGTAAAGTTATCGTCCCAGCAAAGAGGATAAGACTGTTTGTACTGCTGACCACTTTATGGGGAAATAGGGGTCGCCACTGCGCTTGACTACTGCGCTGCACAGGGCTCCCTCCTCCTCCCTGGTGCCGCCTGAGGAGCTGGCAAGATGGCCGAGCGGCAGGGACTCTTCCTACATTCCTGCTCCTCTCTGCCCGCGCCTCTCGCTTCTTCACAGGCGCAGCTGCTTAGGCCACCTCCACCTCTCAGCTTCCCTCCCAGCACACGTGCTCCTGGTGTTTGCACCACTCCCTCCGATTCTCTGCAGGGTGAGTTGGGTCTATGCTGGCTTCCTGACGGTATTAGGGCCCCTCCAAGAGGTCTTTTTGCTGGTGCTGGCCAGGGAAACTCAGGATTTATCCAGTACTTTTGCGCCTGCCACAGAGCTCAGCTCACCCACGTCCAGCCATCTTGGCTGCTGGCCACGCCCCCCCCAAACGGAATGCATTTTGGAGCATTCCGTTTCGTTCCCATTGACAAAACTGAAGCATTTTCCTCCGCTATTAAGATCCTATGACGGCTCTCAATAGCGGAATTGAAAATGCTGATGTTAAAGTAGCCTTAGGGCTCTTTCACACTTGAGTTGTTCTTTTCCGGCATAGAGTTCCGTCGTCTGGGCTCTATGCCGGAAGAATCCTGATCAGGATTATCCCCATGAATTCTGAATGGAGAGAAATCCGTTCAGGATGCATCAGGATGTCTTCCGTTCCGGAACGTTTTTTGGCCGGAATAAATACCGCAGCATGCTGCGCTTTTTGCTCCGGCCAAAAATCCTGAAAACTTGCCGCAAGGCCGGATCCGGAATTAATGCCCATTGAAAGGCATTAATCCGGATCCGGCCTTAGTGCTAAACGTCGTTTCGGCGCATTACCGGATCCGGCGTTTAGCTTTTTCTGAATGGTTACCATGGCTGCCAGGATGCTAAAGTCCTGTTTGCCATGGTAAAGTGTAGTGGGGAGCACGGGAGCAGTATACTTACCGTCCGTGCGGCTCCCGGGGCGCTTCAGAGTGACGTCAGGGTGCCCCACGCGCATGGATCACGTCATCCATGCGCATGGGGTGCTCTGACGTCATTCTGGAGCGCCCCAGGAGCCGCACGGACGGTAAGTATACTGCTCCCCCGCTCCCCACTACTACTATGGCAACCAGGACTTTAATAGCGTCCTGGCTGCCATAGTAACACTGAACGCATTTTGAAGACGGATCAGTCTTCAAATGCTTTCAGTTCACTTGCGGTGTTACGGATCCGGCGGGCACCTCCGGCAAATGGAGTACACGACGGATCCGGACAACGCAAGTGTGAAAGAGCCTTTACATGAATAAGTAAAGTTGGACTGTAATTTTATATATACAGCAGTACATCCTGCTATTGTCAGCAGACAGAGGTTAAAAAGTATGAGTAGATATTGTATAAAACACATCAGACACCTTAATTGTTGGCGTTTCTACCTTTAGCAATAGATAATGAGGGGCACTCCACGTTTTTCATTATCTATTTTCTTTATACGGTCTGGGTGGACCGAGAGGCGTGCACCCTGATCTATTCGGTCGAGAGGTAGAGTCGCTGGTTTCCATTTTGTTCCGTTTCTACCTTTAGTGCCCTTAGGCCAGATGGAGAAGAGCAAATTGAATGTGAGAAACTTGCTGCGTGTGGCCATGTGAGTTTCCGTTATGAAGTCTGCTCCTCTGAGAGGATCGCACAACATTATGATTTATCAGGCTGTGTGATCCTAAGACCTGTATCTACAGTCGTGGCTAAAAGTTTTGAGAATTACATAAATATCTGAAATTGGAAAAGTTGCTGCTTAAGTTTTTATAATAGCAATTTGCATATACTCCAGAATGTTATGAAGAGTAATCAGATGAATTGCAGTCCTTCTTTGCCATGAAAATTAACTTAATCCCAAAAAAACCTTTCCACTACATTTTATTGCTGTCATTAAAGGACCTGCTGAGATCATTTCAGTAATCGTCTTGTTAACTCAGGTGAGAATGTTGACGAGCACAAGGCTGGAGATCATTATGTCAGGCTGATTGGGTTAAATTGGCAGACTTGACATGTTAAAAGGAGGGTGATGCTTGAAATCATTGTTCTTCCATTGTTAACCATGGTGACCTGCAAAGAAACGCGTGCAGCCATCATTGCGTTGCATAAAAATGGCTTCACAGGCAAGGATATTGTGGCTACTAAGATTGCACCTCAATCAACAATTTATAGGATCATCAAGAACTTCAAGGAAAGAGGTTCAATTCTTGTTAAGAAGGCTTCAGGGCATCCAAGAAAGTCCAGCAAGCGCCAGGATCGTCTCCTAAAGAGGATTCAGCTGCGGGATCGGAGTGCCACCAGTGCAGAGCTTGCTCAGGAATGGCAGCAGGCAGGTGTGAGCGCATCTGCATGCACAGTGAGGCGAAGACTTTTGGAAGATGGCCTGGTGTCAAGAAGGGCAGCAAAGAAGCCACTTCTCTCCAAAAAAAACCATCAGGGACAGATTGATCTTCTGCAGAAAGTATGGTAAATGGACTGCTGAGGACTGGGGCAAAGTCATATTCTCCGATGAAGCCTCTTTCCGATTGTTTGGGGCATCTGGAAAAAGGCTTGTCCGGAGAAGAAAAGGTGAGCGCTACCATCAGTCCTGTGTCATGCCAACTATAAAGCATCCTGAGACCATTCATGTGTGGGGTTGCTTCTCATCCAAGGGAGTGGGCTCACTCACAATTTTGCCCAAAAACACAGCCATGAATAAAGAATGTTACCAAAACACCCTCCAACAGCAACTTCTTCCAACAATCCAACAACAGTTTGGTGAAGAACAATGCATTTTCCAGCACGATGGAGCACGTGCCATAAGGCAAAAGTGATAACCAAGTGGCTCGGGGACCAAAACGTTGACATTTTGGGTCCATGGCCTGGAAACTCCCTAGATCTTAATCCCATTGAGAACTTGTGGTCAATCCTCAAGAGGCGGGTGGACAAACAAAAACCCACTAATTCTGACAAACTCCAAGAAGTGATTATGAAAGAATGGGTTGCTATCAGTCAGGAATTGGCACAGAAGTTGATTGAGAGCATGCCCAGTCGAATTGCAGAGGTCCTGAAAAAGAAGGGCCAACATTGCAAATACTGACTCTTTGCATAAATGTCATGTAATAGTCGATAAAAGCCTTTAAAACGTATAAAGGGCGTGTACCGTATTTTTCGCCCCATAAGACGCACTCCCCCCCCCCCCCCCCAAAAGTGGGGGGAAAATGCCCCTGCGTCTTATGGGGCGAATGCTTCCATTTTACATTGCAGTCTGCGACGCTGGAGCATCACAGACTGCACTGTATAAGCCGGGAGAGAGGAGGGGCTGGAGTCCATAACTAGGGGCGGGGCCCGATGCAGTCACTGTACTCTTACACCGGGCCCCGCCGCTCACCGCAGTATTTAAAAACATGATTCCTTATCCTGTTATTAAGTTTAACTAACGCCGCGCTCTCCCCTGTTCCTATGTCGCCCCTGTATCCCCACAGCACTTACGAACACACTTCCATAGCAGGCAGAGCGGACGGCACCAGTAACGTCACTCACTGACGTCGCGCGCCTGCTCCTCCCACTTTATGAATGAAGCAGGCGGAGCAGAAGCGCGACGTCAGTGAGTGACGTTACTGGTGCCGTCCGCTCTGCCTGCTATGGAAGTGTGTTCGTAAGTGCTGTGGGGATACAGGGGACAGGGGAGAGCGCAGCATTAGTTAAACTTAATAGATAATATAGTAGGGATCGACCGATATTGATTTTTTAGGGCCGATACCGATAATTTGTGAACTTTCAGGCCGATAGCCGATAATTTATACCGATATTCTGGGAATTTTCATTTTTGAGAAAAAAAAAAAATTCCTACACAAATCTGCTGAAAATTAATATGTTTATTGTTAATGTGTATTTTTTTTTTATAAATCTTTTTCATTTATACTTAATATTTTTGTGGTTTTTTTTTTACTAACTTTTAGCCCCCTTAGGGACTAGAACCCTTGTCCCATTCACCCTGATAGATCTCTATCAGGGTGAATAGGATCTCACACTGTCCCTGCTGCTCTGTGCATAGTGCACACAGCAGCATGGAGCTGAACATGGCAGCCAGGGCTTCAATAGCGTCCTGGCTGCCATGGCAACCGATCGGAGCCCCAGGCTTACACTGCTGGGGCTCCGATCGGAGGAGCAGGGGAGAGGGGATCCTGTGGCCACTGCCACCAATGATTAATACTGGGTGGGGGGGGGGGGGCGCTCTGCGCCACCAATGTTTTTACTATTGGCCGGTATTGGGATGGGGGTGGGGGGCGCACTGCGCCACCAATGATTAATACTGGGGGGCTTGGGGGGGCGCACTGCGCCACCAATGAAGATAAGTCTATCGATCATTCATATACAGGAGGCGGGAGCTGGCTGCAGAATCACATAGCCGGCTCCCGACCTCTATCAGCGGTAGCTGCGATCCGCGGCACCTGAGGAGTTAACTACCGCGGACCGCAGCTAGTACCGCTGATAGAGGTCGGGAGCCGGCTATGTGATTCTGCAGCCAGCTCCCGCCTCCTGTATATGAATAAATGAGAGACTTATCTTCATTGGTGGCGCAGCGGCCACAGCCCCTCCCCTCTTATGTTCTATCCCCTCATTGGCGGCAGTGGCAGCAGCAGCACAGGGGGAGAAGACACTGCTTCCTTCTCCCCTGTGCTGCGGAGGGAACACAGAGAGCGCTGAGAGCAGCGCGTTCTGTGTTCCCATACGTTATCGGAATATCGGCAAAATAGATGCCGATAACGTTCAAAATCCTCAATATCGGCCGATAATATCGGCCAAACCGATAATCGGTCGATCCCTATAATATAGATAATTCGGCGAGCAGAGGGCCAGTGTATTTTGGGGGACACTGTTATGAGGGGGATCTGTGGATGACATAACAGTGCCCTCCACAGATTCCCCATAACAGTGCCCTCCACAGATTCCCCATAACAGTGCCCTCCACAGATTCCCCATAACAGTGCCCTCCACAGATTCCCCATAACAGTGCCCTCCACAGATTCCCCATAACAGTGCCCTCCACAGATTCCCCATAACAGTGCCCTCCACAGATTCCCCATAACAGTGCCCTCCACAGATTCCCCATAACAGTGCCCTCCACAGATTCCCCATAACAGTGCCCTCCACAGATTCCCCATAACAGTGCCATCCACAGATTCCCCATAACAGTGCCATCCACAGATTCCCCATAACAGTGCCATCCACAGATCCCCCATAACAGTGCCATCCACAGATCCCCCACATGACAGTGCGTCATCCACAGATCCCCCATAATAGTGTCATGCACAGACCACCATTAATTCAAAACCCACCAAAAGCACACCTTTTGGTTAAAAATATTTTTTTTCTTATTTTCCTCCTCAAAAACCTAGATGCGTCTTATAGGGCGAAAAATACGGTAATTATATTTCACTACATCACAGAAACAACTGAAACAAAGATCTAAAAGCAGTTTAGCAGCAAACTTTGTGAAAACTAATATTTGTGTCATTCTCAAAACTTTTGGCCACGACTGTACTGTATTATACTGACAGCATTATGTCAGTGTATATCAATAGATTCAGGTCACACCCAGCAAGTTTCTCGCATCGAACTTACTTGTCTGTGTCTGGCCTTAAGCCCATACTGCACTGCACCCTGCAATTGCAGATCTCCACTTTGTGTGGTCAGACGGCCTTACTGCTCATGGAAAAGCTCAGTTACGTAAGAGACATCACATAGCCCGGACAACGTCATGGACCAAAGCACAGAAAGACACTCTGTAACTAAACAGCTTTGCCTTCAGTATATACATTTGTGAAGGCAAGTAGAGTGCACATAATACATTCATTCTTTGCCATTAGGAAAGTTAAAAATGACCTTACATGACAGTTCCCAGCATGTATATCCCACCCGCTGAAGCGAGCAGGCATGTGTATGAGAGAGTTGTCAACTATAGCAGTCGGCCAAATAAGCGTTCGGTTGTCCACCAGCCTAAAGGTGCATTTATACGGCCCAAGAATCGGGCAGATTAGGCAACGTTTCAGCATACTCAATTCTTTTATTCTGCTAGGAATCAGGCAAGACATCATTCTCTCCCCCATTAAAAAGGATATTCTAGTTGTTAGAAGTTATCCCCTTATACACAGGATAGGGATAACTCTTAGATCGTGGGGGTTCTACAGCAGAGACCCCCACCAATCACGAGAACAGGGGCCCCCCGTGCAGTATTGGCAATAGCTATCCTATGTGTGTGTACAGCTTTAGGCCTCATGCACACGACCGTATGGCTTTTTCAGTGTTTTGCGGTCTGTTTTTCACGGATCCGTTGTTCCGTTTCCGTTCCGTTTTTCCGTATGGCATACACAGTACTTACATAGATGAAATTGGGCTGGGCATAACATTTTCAATAGATGGTTCAGCAAAAAACGGAACGGAAGACATACGGATGCATTTCCGTATGTGTTCCGTTTTTTTGCGGACCCATTGACTTGAATGGAGCCAAGCACCGCGATTTGCGGACAAGAATAGGACATGTTCTATCTTTTCACGGTACGGAAATACTGAAATACTGAAACGGAATGCACACGGAGACACTTCAGTATTTTTTGCTAAACCATTGAAATGAATGGTTCAGTATATGTACCGCATACTGAACTACAAAAACGGCCAGTATACTGAACGCAAAATACTGTCGTGTGCATGAGCCCAAAGGCTGAGTTCAGACTAGAGTTTAGACTAGAGTTTAGGAGGGGGACACTGCCAAACAACCAGATCAAGGTAACATTTACATGGCCATGTGGTTAGTCCTTGTGAGAGGAAATGACCGTCACTGCTCTTTTCTGATTCCGTTTTGGCACCAAGCCTACAGTTTCACATAAACCATTTTGTATTTATTAATTGATTCTTCCATTCACTTTCCGCTTAAATAAAAATAAAAAATAAAAATGTCCATCCACTCCTAATGAGTGATTACATTCCAAAGAATCTGTATGATGAAATGAAAAATAACGAGCAACGAAAAAGACCAACATACCACAATATCATTTAATACATGTAGAAGATTACTGGCCAGATGGCCAAGATCTGGAGCTTGACTCTGGTCACCTAGCTGCTGGCAGAAAATAAAAAAATATGTGCAATTATTCAAGAGCTGAAATCGGGGTTCAGCAACAGTGTGCTCACATTGGAAAATCCTTACTCGTAAAAAAAGGTCCAACTAGTTTTCTTTTGCAATTGAGTAGACAGGCTGTGCAGCCCACTGGTCAAAAATACTACTTCAGTAAAGATGGTGGGTGATCACTATGGCAGAATCTTAATCCTCTTAATACTGGATAAATGCAGATTCTCATGACTGGCTGTAACTGGAGCTTTGGTTTCCATTTGGTCCCTGTTCCCCTTCACTGGAAAAGAACAAAAAGGAACAGGTTAGAAACAGGTTATTAGAAAAAGGGCATGGCCTTATATGTGACCTTTATCGGCAAGACTTAACCACAATTCTGCCACAAACTAGGCCCAACCAATAATCGGTAAAAATTAGACAAAAGTGTCTAGCGATGCAGCAAATTCCACAGTTAATTTGGCACATCTCTACAGAGCCTGCCTAATCGGATACTGTCTGAGGGATCAGTAAATGTGCCCTATAGATTTTTCTTTTTTTTTTTTTACATGCGTTTTTACAGGCAGATTTGGGGTGGCTTTTTTTCCCCCCGTACATTCTTTACAGGCGCTTATTTTGCATGCAGTTTTTCAGCCTTAAAGAGAATCTCTGCTATTTTCGGCGGCCCCATAGAAAATGAATGGAGGGCGGCTGCGCATGTGCAGTGCGCCCTGCTTCACTTTCGGGGCTCTGTTCTCGATATAGGAGCGGGTCCCAGCGGTGGGACCGGCACCTATAAGACAATGGGGGCATATCCTAGCGATATGCCCCCATTGTCCATGATGAGACAACCCCTTTAAGGCTGTGTTCACACTAGCACTATACCACCATCAGGCTGTTCCAGCAAGGAATAGCCTGCCAGATCTCATTGCATTCTCGCATTGCCAGAAATTTGTAAATCTCTATATATAATAACTATAACGGGGACCGGCAGAGATTCGGCCGCAACCCGGTAAATACAGTCAGGTCCATAAATATTAGGACATCGACACAATTCTAACATTTTTGGCTCTATACACCACCACAATGGATTTGAAATAAAACTAACAAGATGTGCTTTAACTGCAGACTGTCAGCTTTAATTTGAGGGTATTTACATCCAAATCAGGTGAACGGTGTAGGAATTACAACAGTTTGCATATGTGCCTCCCACTTGTTAAGGGACCAAAAGTAATGGGACAATTGGCTTCTCAGCTGTTCCATGGCCAGGTGTGTGTTATTCCCTCATTATCCCGATTACAATGAGCAGATAAAAGGTCCAGAGTTCATTTCAAGTGTGTTATTTGCATTTGGAATCTGTTGCTGTCAACTTTCAAGATGAGATCCAAAGAGCTGTCACTATCAGTGAAGCAAGCCATCATTAGGCTGAAAAAACAAAACAAACCCATCAGAGATAGCAGAAACATTAGGCGTGGACAAAACAACTGTTTGGAACATTCTTAAAAAGAAGAAATGCACCGGTGAGCTCAGCAACACCAAAAGACCCGGAAGAGCACGGAAAACAACTGTGGTGGATGACGGAAGAATTCTTTCCCTGGTGAAGAAAACACCCTTTTACAACAGTTGGCCAGATCAAGAACACTCTCCAGGAGGTAGGTGTATGTATGTCAAAGTCAACAATCAAGAGAAGACTTCAGTGAATACAGAGGGTTCACCACAAGATGTAAACCATTGGTGAGCCTCAAAAACAGGAAGGCCAGATTAGAGTTTGCCAAACGACATCTAAAAAAGCCTTCACAGTTCTGGAACAACAGCCTATGGACAGATGAGACCAAGATCAACTTGTACCAGAGTGATGGGAAGTGAAGAGTATGGGCAAGATTTCCGCGCGGGTGCGATGCGCGAGGTGAACGCATTGCACCCGCACTGAATCCGGACCCATTCATTTCTATGGGGCTGTGCACATGAGCAGTGATTTTCACGCATCACTTGTGCGTTGCGTGAAAATCGCAGCATGCTCCTCTTTGTGCGTTTATCACGTAACGCAGGCCCCATAGAAATGAACGTGCTTGCGTGAAAATCGCAAGCATCCGCAAGCAAGTGCGGATGCTGTGCGATTTTCACGCACGGTTGCTAGGTGACGATCGGGATGGGGACCCTATCATTATTATTTTCCCTTATAACATGGTTATAAGGGAAAATAATAGCATTCTGAATACAGAATGCTAAGTAAAATAGGGCTGGAGGGGTTAAAAAAAATAAAATAAAAATAATGTAACTTACCTTAATCCACTTGTTCGCGCAGCCGGCATCTGTTCTGTCTTCATCTGTGAGGAAAAGGAACTTTGATGACGTCACTACGCTCATCACATGATCCATCACCATGGTGATGGATCATGTGAATGACCATGTGATGAGCGTAGTTAAGTGGATTAAGGGAGTTAAATTTTTTTTTATTTTTATTTTTTTTAACCCCTCCAGCCCTATTTTACTTAGCATTCTGTATTCAAAATGCTATTATTTTCCTTATTACCATGTTATAAGGGGAAATAATACAATCTACACAACCTTGAACCCAAACCTGAACTTCTGTGAAGAAGTTCAGGTCTGGGTACCACATTCAGTTTTTTATTGCGCGTGCAAAACACATTGCACCCGCGCGATATAAACGGAACGCAATCGCAGTCAAAACTGACTGCAATTGCGTACCTACTCGCACGGGTTTGCCGCAATACACCGGGACGCATCCGGACACGCTCGTGTGAAAGAGGCCTAAGGGAAAGAAGTGGAATGTTATGCAATGGCCAAGTCAATCACCTGACCTGAATCCGATTGAGCATGCATTTCACTTGCTGAAGACAAAACTGAAGGGAAAATGCCCCAAGAACAAGCGGGAACTGAAGACATTTGCAGTAGAGGCCTGGCAGAGCATCACCAGGGATGAAACCCAGCCTCTGGTTATGTCTATGCGTTCCAGACTTCAGGCTGTAATTGACTGCAAAGTATTGGCAACCAAGTATTAAAAAGTGAAAGTTTGATGATTATTATTCTGTCCCATTACTTTTGGTCCCTTAACAAGTGGGAGGCACATATACAAACTGTTGTAATTCCTACACCGTTCACCTGATTTGGATGTAAATACCTTCAAATTAAAGCTGACAGTCTGCAGTTAAAGCACATCTCATTTCAAATCCATTGTGGTGGTGGTGTATAGAGCCAAAAATATTAGAATTGTGTCGATGTCCCAATATTTATGACTGACTGTATGCCGAGAATCAACTGGATGAAAACTGCCGCATGCATATTTGGCAGGTTGCAGCAGGATCTCCGCCGCCCCATTACAGTTAATGGGGCTCGACGGAGATGTAAAAATTTTCACCAATGCCAGAATACAGAGAAATCCAACAGGCTGTTCCCTGCCAGAACAGCCTACCAGATGTATAGCGCTTCACCCATGTGCTATGCCAGGCTTACGCAGAGAGGGCACAGGCAGGAGGTTTGCTTAGCACATCACTGTTCATGCCTGTGCCCGCTCAGCTAAAGCCTGGAATAGCACATGGATGTAGGGTTTCCTGTCCCGCTGTGAATGCAGAGCGTGCACCCAGTACACCGCACACCGAGGCCACTATGCCTGCGTGCTGTGGAATCCGTAAACTACTTAATAGGTCAGCGGTGTACAGATTCCAAAACAATATAGACAGTTTGAACTTCAGGGCCCTATTTACTGCTTAAAACTGTTAAATAAATGCAGTACATTACACAAATGAATTATAGGCAATTTATAATATTTTAAAATAAAGTTATATAAAAGATTACCTAAATGATTGGATATAATGAAGACAGAAACTGATGCCCAACTTAAAGAGCACATCTACAGATAAAAAGGAAATCAACAGGAGGTGTTTTTTCTTTTTAATAAAAGATATGTGAAATAATAGATGCACATTGTACAACAGGATCTGTTAAAAGGCTTATAAAAGTAGATTTAGGAGTACTGAATTATGGCATTACAATGAAATGCAGTGTAACTACTTGCATTTCTAAGATTCCAAGGAGCAGTACTCAAAGACAAGTAATTGCTGTGGCACAAAAAAAAAAATATATAATTTATAAAATAAAAAGAAGAAAAGAAAAAAGTGGATATTAGAACTTTCACACTTGGCATTTTACGTGTACAAAATACCAGTGACAGCTTTCAGGATCGTGAACTGGATTTTTACAATTCCTAATAAATGGGGTCCTCCCATGTAAAGGATTTATGGTCTATCCAGGGCATACCCCATGAATGCCTGGCCAGTGTGACTCCCCTGACCCAGGTCTGTATGTAACACCCATAAACTTGAATGGAGAGAAAGCAAACACAACCACCTTCCAGTCGTCCTCATACTCCAGCTATACCTCAGCGCTTGCCTTGAACCCCCCCCCCCCCCCCCCAAACCCAATTATTTCTATTGAGTTCCTGTAAAAACCATGAGCATGGTGTCCCAAAAAGCCAGTTCTAGGAAATACCCCTGGTCTGAACTCTGTAGCTCTAATGTATAGGTTCTCCCACACAGAACATATTTCATACTGTCTACCCATTTTCATTTACCTGTTAGGTGGTGGCTTTGGTTTTGGCATTTTACCAAGAATGGCAGCCATTTCTTTCCGCTCATCAAAGTTTTTCCACTGTTCATAAAGCTTCAGAATAACACGAATAATTTCTAAGATCTGGCAATGATAAAGACAGATGACAAACAATAAGCCCAATATGGCAGCTGAGGAACGGATTAATAGTGATAAATACTTTGGATGTTGTAATAAACAGGCTGAAATGATAGACACCTTCTCCATGTCTACGGAAAGTTCTGCAAACCACTGGCGTGCATCCTTCTGCTGAACAACACATGCCACGTGCAGGCAGGCTGAAAGAGAGCGGACACATTTAGAATAAGTACCATATGCTGTGGATCAAATAGTCAGTTGAAATGATCTCATGTGTGACCAGCCTGGCAGCACTAACTGGCTATATGCTACTTAACCCCTTCATAACGCACATGTTTTGGGCCCTAACATCCGGGCCCATTTAAGAGATTTTATACCAATGCTGGTTAAACGGGTATAGCTGAAAGGGGTTGTGCAGTGATTTAGGGTCCATTCACACGTCCGTAAGTGTTCTGCGGATCCGCAAAACACGGATACTGGCAATGTGCATTCCGCAATTTGCGGACCGCACATCGCCGGTACTATAATAGAAAATGCCTAATCTTGTCCACAATTGCAGACAAGAATAGGACAGGTTCTATTTTTTTGTGGAAGCGGAAATGCGGATCCGCAAAAGCGGATAGCACATTCCGGCCCCGTTGAAAATGAATGGGTCTGCACCCTTTCCGCAAAATTGCGGAACTGATGCGGACCAATTTTGCGGACGTGTGACTGGACCCTTATATTGATGACCTATCCTCAGGATAGGTCATCAATATCTGATCTGTGGGGGTCCGACACTCAGGACCCCCGTCAATCAGCTGCTTGAAGAGGAGTCGGCGCTCCATGCGACCACTGCTTTCTGTTTATTACAATGCACTTCATCTCAGAAGTGCAGTGTGATACAAGTCCCCGCTTCATTCACTTGAATGGAGTGAGTACTTGAAATTACACGACACAGTGTAAAGACCATGGCGCACCGCCTCCTCTTCAAACAGCTGATAGGCGGGGGTCCCGGGTGTCGGACCCCCACGGGTCAGATATTTATGACCTATCCTGAGGATAGGGCAACAATATAAATTGATGCACAACCCCTTTAATTCTAGTAAAGGGCATTCTGAATACGGTTTGTGACAGACAGGGCTTTGTTTTGTATTTGGGACGTCTTTATAGGAGATATTACATGACCTAGTTAGTGGAACTGCGGCAGGGCTAGGATAACAAGCGTGCTGGATTGGCTGATGGCTTTTTTTATTATTATTATTATTATTATTATTATTTGTTGTTTTAATTTGGTCTCTTTTTTGTGCTTTAACTTGTTTCCCAGAAGAGCTGAAAAGAGTTTTGGGGAACACGATTTATTTCTCCAGTTACCTTGGGGGGCGGGGGGGGGGGGGGGAAGACAGTTGTCACAATCAAGGGCTGTGTTGAACCAAGCCGTTTGACAGCGATTGCCAGGACCAATAAAGGCAGGAAGATCACGAAGGCAGAAACTGTAAAAACTGTTTCTTTCCTGAGCACCCGAGCTGCAGCTCTATGATTCTCAGAGCATCTACCATAAAGGCACAGATAGCTGTAAAGCTGCCTTTAAGACAGATAGGAGGCTGTTATGGGGTTAAACTCTCAGCCCTCAAATAAAGACACTGTCTAGTCAGTGAAAGTAGAGTGAGCCATTAGTTTATGTGGAAAACCTGTCCAAATTGAACTGTTGTATCCCAATGACAGGATTTTCTTTCAACACTTAAAGGGGGTCGTTCAGTTTCAGGAGGAAACCCAACAGCCCTCAGGATCTATTTGTAATAGAGAAGTGGTAGGTACTTACCTGACAGATACCACGTCCCCCTCCAGGTCTTCCAGCTGAGTTCTATCTATCTGGTTGCAGTGGAGACTTCACATCAACCACACGTGACCATTGTGGCCAATCATTGGCCTAAGCAGTGCACCTAATGAGGCCAGTGACTGGCTGCAGCAGTCGTGTTGTTGAAGTGATGTCACTGCTGCAGCAGGGTAAGTAGAGCCCAGCTATGAGAACCGGAGCAGCAGTGTGGGCTCGGTCAGGTCATTACTTACCACTTCTTTATTGCAGGTGGATCCCGAGAGTTGGCAGATTTCCTCCTGAAAATGGAAAACCCTTTAAGGCCTCATGCACACGACCGTTGTTTGGGTCCACATCCGAGCCGCAACAAATGCGTTCACTTCAATAGGGCCGCAAGAGATGCGGACAGTTGCTCAGTTCCATGGCCCCGCAATAAAATAGAACATGTCCTATTCTTGTCCATTTTGCGGACAATAATAGGCAATTCTATTATGGGCGGCCCGTTCCGTTCCCCAAATTACGGAATGCACATGAGCGGCATCAGTGTTCTGCGGATCCGGAATTTGCGGACCACAAAACACTGCACGGTCGTGTGCATGTAGCCTAAGGAATGACATAAGATTAAGATTTGTATTTTACACTTACCAAGAGCAATCATGAAAGGAGGGTACAGCAAACAAAGGTCTGTCCGGTATGTGTCATTCACTATTCTCCTGGAGTAACAAGGAATAAATTAATATGAAGGATATTGATCTCAAGGAAAGGAAATACTGAAAAGCAGTGTTTAGTTCTCTATATTATTAGTACTAGACTGCCCAACTCATGACTGTGTAGACCATGGACACCTGCATCAGGGAAGAATTTCAGTTAAAGGGGTTGGCCACTCTCTGGTTATGGTTGACCAATGTGTTTGTAAGATGATTATATGATACTTCCTAATATAGTCTTTGTCTATATTCTGCACCATATCCTATCTCTGAAAGTATGATCCACTGTTAGCCAAGTCTTTTGTGCTGTCCACAGGGAGGTCCTGTCCATAAAATGGCTGCTGCTGGAGGGTCATGTGACCAGGCAAATCACCTAAACATGATGTTTTCTTCATTCAAATACACTGCACTTGCCATCTGCACTTGGACTGTTGGGAATTCAGTGCAGGTGCAATTTGAATGGAGGAGACCGATTTGCCTGGTCACATGACCCTCCATCAGCAGCCATTTCATGGACAGGACCTCCCTGGCAAACTGGGGTGCATATCTTATATAATATTTAAAAAAGGCACTGAATTTTAACAAAGGCTATATTAGCAAGGGTCATACAGTCATCTTATAAAACACATTTTTTAACAGTAGCCATAAAGTGGCCAACCCCTTTAATAATCCCTATCTATATAGTACCGGCATATTCCATAGGACTTTACAATCAGAGGGTACCTGTGCAAAAAGATCAGACATTACACAGTAACAAACATATATATATATATATATATATATATATATATAAAAATAAAGAAGGACGTATATGTGTGTGTATGTTCCGCGATCACTCAAAAACGTAACCATCGATTTCAACTAAACTTGATATACACAACCCTTGCTACCTGCAAAGAAATCTTGGGGGGAAGGGGGAGGGGATGTCACAGATCTCTAGGACGTACCGTTCCGAGATAACCCAAAAAATTTGCCAATACAAGCCTGCAAGTCTCTCTCTTCATATTCCAACTGCCATACACACGGTCACATGTCCCTTATCAGCCAATAGAAGCTCGCAGGCCCTTAGTCTCCACATACACACAGTTTTACTCCAGGTTTCCATAACAACCCAGCCCTTTTTCTTCACTGCTGTAGGTCAGCTTTAGGCTAGAGTTGCACAACACATAGGGCACAGCTACACTGTTACATGTGTCACGCGACATTGATGTCACACCAATGTCACGCAACAATTTTGGTCTATGGTGCTGAACTGCAACATGTGACATGCTGCGACGAGACAGTCGCAGAAAAATCCATCTTGGGGTACTGTCAAGGGAGCGGACCTCTGAGGAGGTCACTGTCAAGGGAGTGGGGTGCTGTGAAACTCACTGTTAAAGGGGCGGGCTGCTGTGAAGGTCAAAATTTTAAAGTGGTGGGGCACTGTGGAGGTCTCTGTTAAAGGGGCAGGGTGCTGTAGAGGTCACTGTTATGGGGGATACGGTCAATATCTTTTCACGACACACGGAAACATTAAATAAAATAGATGAAATATACCCGTGCGAAACTGGGTCCTTCTGCTAGTTCAAACAATAAAAGTGAGGGTTCTGCTCGCAAGAGCAAATAGGCGACATGTAAAAAAGTTTTAATTAAAAAAAAAATCTTTCACAGGTAAGCAGGTTAAAGTTTTTTTTTTTCAGACTTGATGTAAACATTTTATCATTCCTTTCTTTTTAAGCTACATAACCCATTTTACAGTTGGAAGGTGATATTCTAGCATGTCAGTAAAAGAATATACAAAAAATGCCACTCCCATATACAGCTCTGTTCACATAGAGTTCGCCATTTATGCCTTTGAAAATCAGCCCACACAAATGCCAAAGAAATGGCAGAATATACCGTATATATTTTTGAACTTTTACATTATAGCACGCAGTGTACAGGACATAAAACCTCAAGCTATAGTAGCACCACCACATTTTATTATTGGATGGCTATGGCAGTCCCTGCAGAGTCCGGCAGCAGCTATCCTGGCTCAAGATGGCTGGAGCAACTGCAGTAGAGCCGGAGGACAGGACACGTACATGGGGCCTGCAAAGGACGCATGACATCTTTGTCACACATTTAATGCATACATGACATATATGCCAAATGGATGTCATAAAATGGCTTCCGTTATGATAGGGTTCCATGAAAAGAAAAAAAATATATATTATCCATTATTGTATCTGCAGGATGCAAAAGTGTAGGGTATTACGCTTTTGCATCCCTTTTTTCCCCCAACATATATGTTAAACATAGGGCAAAAATGTGCTGTGAACAGCCCCTTCAGTTGGAAGGAAAAACGGCTCAGTACTGCAAAGTTCTAGGTAAAGAATGTCAGATACAAGTGTGATATGTCAGCTATTACAGGGTGTTCTATATCGCAGATACTGCAGTAGACCGTCTACTAGGGTAGGTATGCAGATTTATACCACTCAGACACGTCCTATGTTGAGCTCTTTCTTAAAGGGGTATTCCCATCTTATTGATCCTATTTCATTTAATTATATACCCCCCAGTGAGCTTTTTTCAAAATATACATCATAAAAAAAAATAACTACTGTTCTCTTTAAATTCTTCTAATTCAAATATTCATTGTTGATCTGCGCTGCCCATGGATACGGCCACCGCTCGCATCCATGGGCCGCGCTTGCGCAGATCTTTCCCTGGCCAGTGGCCGGCCTCTCATTCTATCCGGGAGCGCGCACGTCGCCGGCCGCGCATGCGCTGATCCATTTTCCTTTGAGCCGCGTCTAAAATAGAGCAGCGCATGCGTGGCTCCGACGCAGCACAAAGGAAGATAGTTTTGCGCATGCGCGGCAGCCGGAACAGTTCGTGGGAGGAAGAGACGAGTCCGGACAGCGTTGGAGAGCCAGCGGAGGACCGGGACACTACTTCATAAGGGGCGACTATTTTTTTTACAAGATTATCAAAATTAGGGTTATTCACTTTAGAAAAAAGACGACTGGGGGGAGATCTAATTACTATGTATAAATATATCAGGGGTCAGTACAGAGATCTCTCCCATCATCTATTTATCCCCAGGACTGTGACGAGGGGACATCCTCTGCGTCTGGAGGAAAGAAGGTTTGTACACAAACATAGATAAGGGTTCTTTACGGTAAGAGCAGTGAGACTATGGAACTCTCTGCCTGAAGAGGTGGTGATGGTGAGTACAATTTAGGAGTTCAAGAGGGGCCTGGATGTATTTCTGGAGCGTAATAATATTACAGGCTATAGCTACTAGAGAGGGGTTGTTTATCCAGGGCGTTATTCTGATTGCCTGATTGGAGTCGGGAAGGAATTTTTTATTCCCCTAAAGTGAGGAAAATTGGCTTCTACCTCACAGGGTTTTTTTTCCTTCCTCTGGATCAACTTGCAGGATAACAGGCAGAACTGGATGGACAAATGTCTTTTTTCGGCCTTATGTACTATGTTACCACCAACGATGGGGGGCTGTTTGAGGCACATGGGGGGCTGTTTGAGGCAAAGTGATGTTAGGGGACTGGAGAAGACACATGTAGCTGAGCTGTATATGCATCCATAAAGATACATAGTGTGAGGTTTATACACAACTGGAGTACAGCTGTAATGGAAACAAATCTGCATCAGTGCTGGTGGGTGGGGGTTGGTCAAGCTTTTGAGCTAATGTATAATATGGAATTATAGTTTTTGATGCACAGAATGGGTTTGTAAAAGATGGTACTGAGATTTTATGTGTAAAACTGCAGAAGAGCCAGGTGTTACTGTACACTGAGCTCACTTCACATGGCTCTCTGATTCCCCAGCAGGGGGAGGGGCCTCACAGACAGTGCAGGCTGCCAGACTGATGAGTCATACTTTTCACATGAAGGAGAACAGGACTCAGCTCTCAGTGTGATGTCATAAGGAGGTGTGGCCGGGCCTTAGCAGCGGAAAACCAGGAAGTGAACAGCTAGCTGGCAGCAATTGAGGATGAAGTAGCAAGATGAGAATACCCCTTTAAAGTTGCTGTATAGTCAGAAACATGCTAAACACAGTGCTGGAAGTGAGCACTGTGCACAGGACTAGGACTATCCTCTATGAAATGGATGCAATAACCTGCACATATCACAGAATCTATGTCATTGATGTACTTGTATTTGGTATCATCATACACACACGAGAGTACCAGGATTATTTTGTGGGACAAGTTCATCTTACTGAACTAATTATATTACATTCCAAGATGAGAAAGGGACATTGGCTTTTCCCCATTTCTCCCACTATATAAAAATGAAGACATATTGGTTCTGTTTTGGTACCGTACTAAAGAGAATCTGTCAGTAGGATCAACCCTATCAAACCAGCCTAGTAGTGCTGAACCTGCTAAATTGAAAGCATACCTTTATTAGGTATTATACAGTACTTTTTATCCATATGGAAAAAAGCAGTTAAGTGCACTGGGGCCAGGACCAAGCCACCCTACCAGCCCCTCCCTCTTCTTCCTGATTGATAGGGCCAGGTTTCTGCATAGTTATCTCACATAGCCCTGTCAATAAAAGGACAGGGAGGAGAAAGCAGGGTGCACAGAATGGTTTGGGCCTGCCCTCAGTGCACTTAACCACTCATTTCCATATGGATTAGGGCCCATGCACACGGCCATGTTTTGTGGTCTGCAAATTGTGGATCCCGGCCAAGTGCAAGGCACAATTTTTTTAAACTTCTGTAAAAAAAAAAAAAAAAAAAAAAAAAAAAAAATCCTATCCTTGTCCACAAAATGAATAAGAATAGGACCTGTCCTATTTTTTTGTTGGGCCATGGAACAGACGTGCTGATAGCACACGGGTGTGCTGTGTACATCTTTTGCTGCCCCATTGAGATGAATGGGTCCGCATCCGATGCTCTTTAAGTTTTCACAAACTATAAAAATATAAAAGGATTAACTCTCAGAATGTGTTGTTCAAAAATGTACATTTTTGCTGTGGACATTCAGGCATGTAAAGGCCCTGTCTTGGAAAAGTTGAAGTGCTTTTCTGGTGCGTGTAATTTGATAAGCCTGTCTTCGATGTTACTTCCGTTGGATAGCATTTTGCCCATTTCATCAGATTTTACATGTCATCAGACACCCCCATCCTGCTCTGTATTGAATGAGGAAGATTAATTTTACAGAGTATCCTACAACACATACTATAACTAGCGTCTAATATAGTAGCAGCAATGTGGCATTACCAAGCCAGTGGAAGCAGCATGTCTTCTTGTCCCATATCTTGCACATATTGTAACAAAGGTCTATACGGATGATACACTATCAAGCAACAATCCTGTGAACAAAATGGATGACAAAATGTTAAGGGACTAAAACTTCACCATTGACATTCTGTAGTAAAATTTCAACATTGTATGTCATTTTTCACAAAAAATAGTTTTCTAGATCTAATATTTAAAAGTCACTCCATCTATTGTACTTTCTGTTCAGGCTTTTACAGTAACGCACAAAAGTGAGTATACCCTCACATTTATGCAAGTATTTTATTGTATCTTTTCATAGGACAACACTGAAGATATGACACTTTGATACAATGTAAAGTAGTCAGTGTATGGCTTGTATACCAGTGAAAATTTGGTGTGCCCTCAAAATAACTCAACACAGCCATTAATGTCTAAACCGCTGATAACAAAAGTGAGTATACCCCTAAGTGAAAATGGCCAAATTGTGCCCAAAGTGTCAATGTTTTGTGTGGCCACCATTATTTTCCAGCACTGCCTCTCTTGGGCATGATGTTTACTAGAGCTTCACAGGTTACCTCTGGAATCCTCTTCTACTCCTCCATGATGACATCACGAAATTGGTGGATGTTAGAGACCTTGCGCTCCTCCACCTTCCATTTGAGGATGTCCTACAGATGCTCAATAGGGTTTAAGTCTGGAGACATGCTTGGCCAGTCCAACACCTTTACCCTCAGTTTCATTAGCATGACAGTGGTAGTCTTGGAGGTGTGTTTTCGGGGTCTTTATCATGTTGGAATACTGCCCTGTGGCCCAGTTTCCGAAGGGAAGAGGATCATGCTCTGCTTCAGTATGTCACAGTAGATGTTGCCATTCATGGGTCCCTCAATGAACTGTAGCTTCCCACAGCCAGCAGCACCCATGCAGCCCTAAACCACCACACTCCCACCACCATGCTTGACTGTAGGCAAGACACACTTGTCTTTGTCCTCCTCACCTGGTTGCCGCCACACCCGCTTGACACCATCTGAACGAAATAAGTTTATTTTGGTCTCATCAGACCACAGGACATGGTTCCAGTAATCCATGTCCTTAGTCTATTTGTCTTCAGCAAACTGTTTGTGGGCGTTCTTGTGTGTCATCTAGAGGCTTCCTTCTGGGATGATAGCCATGCAGTCCAATTTGATACAGTGTGCAGCGTATGGTCTGAGCACTGACAAGCTGACCCCACACCCCTTTAACCTCTGCAGCAATGCTGGCAGCACTCATATGTCTATTTTGAAAAAGACAACCCCTGGATTTGACGCTGAGCACATGCACACAACTTCTTTGGTCGACCATGGCGAGGCCTGTTCTGAGAGGAACCCGTCTGGTTAAACCGCTGTACAGTCTTGGCCACCGTGCTGCAGCTCAGTTTCAGGGTGTTGGCAATCTTCTTATAGCCCAGGCCATCTTTATGTAGAGCAACAATTCTTTTTCTCCGATCCTCATTGAGTTCTTTGCCATGAGGTGCCATGTTGAGCTTCCAGTGACCAGTATGAGAGAGTGTGAGACCGATAACACCAAATTTAACACACCTGCTCCCCATTCACACCTAAGGCATTGTAACACTAACGAGTCACATGACACCGGGGAGGGAAAATGGGTACTTAGGCACAATTTGGCAATTTTCACTTAGGGGTGTACTCACTTTTGTTGCCATCGGTTTAGACATTAATGGCTGTGTTGAATTATTTTGAGGGCACACCAAATTTACACTATTATACAAGTTCTACTCTGACTACTTTACATTGTATCGAAGTGTCAGATCTTCAGTGCTGTCCTATGAAAAGATATAATAAAACACTTACATAAATGTGAAGGGTGTGCTCACTTTTGTGAGATACAGTAACTGTATTAGACAGCCCGATTTTGCCAACGATTGTCAGGAAGGAAGCGTTCCTTCCCAGTATTTGCATGCCCGTCAGCGGAGGAGATGCTACTATTATATGCAGCGATAACCTACACAGCGATTATTATGCCATCACTCTTTCCTATACTGAATCATTGTGATTAGACCCCATGATCTGCCGCCTACAAACAATTTTTAAACATGTCAAAAGATTTGGATTGCCCAATGAACGAGCTCGATAATTGGGTACTCCGCAGCAGTATTACGTCTCGTGCACAAGGCTGTTGCCCAGCCGTGACCGTATTGCGGCCCGCAAACAGCAGGTCCGCAATATGCAGGCGCCGGCCATGTGCTGACCGCATCACGGGTTGCGGACCCATTCACTTAAATGGGTCCGCAATCTGGAAGGTGCTGTGCGGAACGGAACCCCACAAAGGCACTATGGAGTGCTTATGTGGGGTTTCTCTCAGTGCCTCCGCACCGCCAAAATAAAAATACCCCTTTCTGATGGACGTGTCCCTTTAATTATGAGCTAAGCTAACATCTCCCCATACATAACACCCCAGCTGGAGCAGAGGGCCTCTTCAGGGCCACTTCACACTGACATTAATAGCACTTTGCTGCAGAGATTAGCAAAATTGTACGCAGATGAATCCAGGAAATTTGACTTTAAAGTTGTAGTAATAAAACATCATCCAATCCACCTGCGTAGACATCAGCAGCAAATTTCTCAGTGCCTTCAATACCAGGTTTGTGGGATTTTGTCCAGCCAAGCTATAAAGGGAATATGTCAGCAGTTTTGCTGGAGCAGCACCCACAGGATTCTAAGTTGATTTTTCGCAGCATTTAGTCCACTAAAGTCAAAGACGGAGGTATGTATAAACTTCTGTCCCCGGACCCTACCCATATCTGTCAGCAGCTCTGTATTGACAAAACTGCTGACATATTCCAGTTTAATGTGACTGGCACCAATGCACATAAGTTATACCTTCTGTACTACGTGCAGTACAACAAAGTCCTGGAGTCGCCAGCTTAAGGAATGTTAACATAATGGCACACAGTATCTGATGAATTTGGAAAGATTTTTTTTGTGATTGTGAACAAGGATTTGTCACCTCTTTTCTGCTCATGAGGTTTTGGGACATCATACAAAAAAACTTACCATTAGCTCTAGTAAGTAGAATTCACATTCCAGTATCTAAAACAGGGAAAACATAACCTGTATGAATAATGGGGGTCATTTAACATAGCACTACACCAGTTTTCTGCATTAGAAAAGTCGCAAATTTGGTCGCAAGTGCCGATTTGCAACTAAATTTGTGATTTTAGCCTTTTACGACACCCTCTTCACTTTTCCAAAAAGTGGGCAGGAGGAGATAGCCTGCGGGCGAGATCTGCGGCCCGACTCATTTTACAATAGGCGCACGTTGCACCAGGTATCTAGTCCAGCTCCTGACTGGAGTAAATTTCAGCTCTGGCACACGGACAGCAGAAGATGCAGGGTCACCGCTGCAGCCAGCAACTGGCTCAATAGGCATCTCAAGACATTTCCTGTGTGTCGAGCCAGGACTAGGAAGTGGAGCAGAGTTGACCGAGGCAGGGTCAGAACACCAGCGGATGAGTGAAGTGAGAAGTGTTAGTTTTATATTAACCCTTTCTTGCCTTTTACACCCCCCCTCCCCCAGAGAACCCCTTTACTACGCGGAATGGGTTACATCTTCTGATACTTTGCCAGAGCAGAAGAGGAGCGTACTGTTATAACCTGACGCTTGCCATCACCCACAGAAACCAGTCACTCCATGGCACTAAGCAAGCCACTTTCCCAGAAGATGCCATGGAATTCTATCAATTAGAAGGCTCACATTGAATCCCAACAGCCCCATTTTAATATACCTTACTAGGGCAAATATAGGTACCGGAGGGCTGAAAAACGCAGCTCTGCCTCTCTGGAAGACCAGCATTTCCAGATCCGGGCAGCACATAGAAATGAATGGGAACAGAATTGCGGACGTGTGAATGGACCCTTATGCTGTGGATTTCTTGATAGCATGCATGTGATTTTCCTAAAATCTCATCCACTTTGCTGGTACGCTAAAACACAGTGAATTCACCACAGGCAAAACCTTGGTTTTCATAACCAGTGATCAGCTATGGGGTCTACTCCTTCCCCCAAACCTTGATATAAGAAGAGCCAGGAATAAACGCATCAGGTTAAAAGGCTTTTCTGAGAAATCGGTGTGGGTCCGACATTCGGGACACCCGCTGATCAGCTGTTTGAGAAGACACCGGCGCTCCTGAGAACACTGCAGCCTTCTTGCAGCTCACCAATCACAACTCTGTACATTGTATAGCGGCTGTGCTTAGTATCGCGCTCAGCCCCATTCACTTCTATGAGGGCTAAGCTCTGCCTAGGCCGCGTCACCGGTGAATGTGTCGTCACTGGCCTAGGAAAGGCTGTGAGAACGCTGCGGCGCAACTGCAAATGCCTTCTCAAACAGCTGATCAGCGGGTGTCCCTGGTGTCGGACGCCCACCAATCAGATACTGATGACCTATCCAGGGGACAGGACATCAGCTTTAAAATCTCAGAAAACCCCTTTAACCCTATGTTTAAAGAACAATATAAAAATGTGGACATACTTACATGATTCATCCTGTACGGAAACTCTTTAGGAAATGCATAAGAAAACCTAGTTTTTACTGTAAAGAGAAGGAAATTTTGAGGTCAGTGAGATAATAATGCACTGTTTAAGACATCAAATAAGGAATAAATGACTTGTAATCATGGAAAGTACTGTAACCCTCGAGGAGAGAAAGAAGCCTTCTCCTATACCAGTGGTGGTGAACCTATATAGTATGGGCTCCAGAGGCGGCACTCAGAGCCCTCTCTGTGGACACCCACACCCTAGAAAAAGCCTATGGTGTACCAATATGCCTTACACTTTTCCTACCATTCATCAGCACAGGGCGGACTATGGACAGCATGCAGTGCACTGAATGTAGGCAGGCTATTATAGCTAAATGATAAAGTACATGGAAGATATTCTATATCGGACTGTAGTATTCAGAGTAAATTGCGATAAGTGGGTTTTGGGGTGCAGTTTGGGCACTTGGTCTGTAAAAGGTTTGCCATCACTGTCCTACACCATGAGGATCAACAGACAACCCTCTGAGCTAGAAGCACTGATTTAGTAAAGAAAATCATATTACCAATTACATAGGCCACTGCACATCTCTGTATTTAAACGTATATGTAAAACTATCCAATTTGTTCTAAGAATGCAACACATACCGGTGTGGATCATTTTGGCATCCCGTATTTTTCACCCTATAAGACGCACTTTTTCCCCCCAAAAGTGGGGAAAATATGGTATATCTTTGTCCTAAACGTCAGGCATACTAAGGAGTGTTTGCACTTTCTAAGTTTGCTGCTACCATAAAAAAAAAAAATATATATATATATATATATATATATATATATATATATATATATATATATATATATATTCAGTTAAAAAATAAAAATATGTCAAAGGGTTACCAACTGTGTATCTCGTACTGACAGATGAAAAGGAATATACTTGCCATACAGTTACATGAGTGCTCAAGGCACATGAGAGGTCAGTCATAAAAGAATTCAGTCCAAAAAATGTGGTGAAATGAAGTGAATGCAAGTGTCCAGAAAAAGTGTCACCAGTTACCTCCACCTTTAATTTTCAATCCTGCGGCAAAAAAAAATAAAAACTGGAATCTCATATGACTTTGTGCGTGAGAGTCTATGTGCCATCTCATGCAGGTCTATGTGGCATGACATTCACTTGAAGGGTTGTCCTATTGAGATAATTTAACCACAGCATAGCTCATCCCCATTCACTTAAAACTAACTGAGCTGCGCCCAGGCCGTGTAACTAATGAACGTGGCATTACATGACCTAGGAAGAGGCCTGAGCGCTCACAGTCTGTATTCATACAGCCGATCAGCAAGGGTCCTGGGACCCCAACAGATCCGACACTGATAACCTCTCCTAAGAATAGGCCATCAGTATTGAAATCTCGGAGAACCCCTTTAACCAGACACCCCTTTTTAGGATCCCCAATGGATACTTACATACAGAAGTAGCAGCAGAGATTAACCTTGTGTTTGAAACAACACCAAATTCCTGAAATAGAGAAAAGAGAATTACTATAAGCAGGCCCCGTAAGAGGATGGCACGTGAAGAACACATACTATGGGTGCACGCAATCTTTTTCCTTACCTCTACTTTGGATGCCAAAAAGACACAAGTCGGTGCCATTAATACAGGGTCTATACTTTTTAAAGAATACCTAAGTGAAAAAAAAAGGATAACGTTTTAAGCTTAATGGAAAGAAAGCAGTTTATGTCAGGAGATCCACACCTCATACTGCATGTTACTGTCCTTTATGTTGTATATAAGGGATGTGCTGGGTCCATGTTCAGATCCCCTTTACTCAAGGATCAACTCAAACAAGAGCACTCATGGCCTTTACTAGCACTATATAGCTGGCAAGTCTCTTTAATCTGAAAGAAACATTCCTCTATGTGAGAACAGTAAATTCTGCCCTTCTATCGCCGGGCTAGGGAATGGAGCCAAATGACAATCGCTCAATGCTGCTGAGATTGACTGGATCAGGCAACACCCCATAAGTGTCTGTGCGGCTAAGCTCTGTTCACTTGAATGGAGCTTAGCCCGGCCCAGGTTACTGGAGCGCCGCTGCCTTCTCAAACAGCTGATCGGAGGGGGTCCCCGGGGTCAGACCCCCGCCGATCAGATGCTGATGATCTATTCTCTGGATAGATCATCAGTTTAAACAAACTGCAGAACCCCTTTAAGTAAGGGGCTCCATGTTACCATCGGCCCCCAGGCCTGCCTGTTTTATCCTGCCGCTAGTATGGGCAGCATAAAGTTGATGACAGGTTCCCTTTAAGTCAAGATTAAAGGGGTTGTCTCAGCATTTATCGTGTAGACAAAGTTAACACAAGGCACTTACGCTACTTTCACACTAGCGACAGCCTTTTCCAGCAGGCTGTTCGGGCGGGGGAACAGCCTGCTGGATCCGTACTACCGCAACTCCGCCGTGCTGGAAGAAGTCTGCTCCAGCCCCATTCACTATAATGGGGGCAAGCCGGAGGTCCGGCCGCGGTAAGGCAAACATGCCGAGAGGAGGCTGGACAAAAAAAAACGCAGAATGCTGTAGTTGTATTCCGGCCGCCTCTTGGCATGTTTGCCGTGCTGCGGCTGGACTTCCAGCCCACCCCCATTATAGTCAATGGGGCCAGGACGGACGTCCGCCAGCACAGTGGACTTGCGGTAGCAAGGATCCGGCAGGCTGTTTCCCAGCCGGAACAGGCTACCGCCAGTATGAAAGTAGCCTTGCTAATGTATTGTTATGACCCATATTGCCTCCTTTGCTGTCTGGATTCATTTTTCCATCACTTTATACATTGCTGACATCCATGGTTACGACCACCCTGCAATCCATCAGCGGTGACGGTGCCTGCACACTATAGGAAAAAGCACCAGCCTACGTGCGGTCCCACAGTCCCGGCCACCAGAGAGGTCAGTGCTTTTTTCAATAGCTTGCAAGCACGACCACCACTGATGGAATGCAAGGTGGTCATAACCATGGAATTGATCAGTGTATAATGCGATTGAAAAATTAATCCAGCCAGCAAAGGAGACAATATGGATAACAATACATTAGTAAGTGCCTTGTATTAACTTCCTTTACATCATAAATGCTATTTGGTGAGGTGAGACAACCCCTTTAAGAAACAAAAAGTACAAAGCAAAGAAATGACAAAAGTGCAGAATGAAAAAGGGGTCAACTCACCGAGCATAGAACCTTTTAAAGTAAACAGTGGCGGTAGCTATGACCTGCTGCCTTAATTTAAGGTGTTCCCCTAAAGCTTGAATGACTGTAAAGGAATAACAGCGGGTTACAGACAATCCGTGGCAGGGGCATTTCTCTCTGCTACCATAATGGCAATAGATCATTAATACGGAGCTGTGGAAAACCCCCTTTAACAGCCAAAAAACCTTTACCATTTGTAAAAAATATCTGCAGCTTCCAATACTCTTCCTCCGTTAAGAACTTCAAGTCCTTTTGTCGTTCCTTTAATAAATCTTGTTTATCCAATATCCATTGCAAACTGGAAAAAAAAAAAAAAAAAACATTAGAAAATCACTGCATTTATGTTTTTTTACCCAAACTGACCCGTGTCAGGATTTGGCAGACGTAGCAGCATGCAGCCAAGACCCAGGCCGTACAACAAGCCCGACAACCAGGGCTTGTTTTCAGAACGTCACAGTTCCCTTTATGGTCACTACAGGGGAAATGAGAAGCCAAACTAACATGGTAAATCCCAGTTTGTAGGGGTTGGGGGGTCGCAGGTCTCTTGGAGAAAGGTTGTCCGGCTGCATAAAATGCTTTACAAACAGCTTACAATACAATAAAAATAGCAAAAGTAGTAATAGTCATGTTACCGATTCCCTGCCGATACCTCCCTGGTCCCAGTGATGATGTGGTATGGTGACACCACTGTGGCCGGCGATTGGCTGCAGTGGTCACATGTCTACACATCATCGCTGGAGTGAACAGAGGCTGGCGGGGGATCAAGGTGAGCATTACAATGGACAATCCCTTTAAATTTCTTATCAGTGATCTAGAGAAAACAGATCCTGTCTCCCCATCCTCCTCTAGAGACCTGCGGCACATTAGTAGGTCACCGCTCCATGTGCTGATATTAAAGGGGTTCTCCACTTTAGACAGTTCCTACTTGTTAGAAGGGTCCACCAGCTGCAGCTCCCAGCAAAACGGGGGCAGTAAGTGTTCAATTTCCTTGCAGCGCCACCACAGGAGAAGCTAAGGATTACACAACGTCCACTCAAACCAATGGACCCTGGTCCTCCAGGGCGAGAGGGACAAGATTTCAACTAGACAACCCCTTTATGCTTAATCTGCCATTAAAGGCACGGTCCCATTGTGAGAACTTCTCAGCTATCCACGGGACAGACAGGGGATCCTACGACCACTGGGACCCCCATGATCAGAAGAATGAGTGGTCATGGAATAGTGGTCACACATGATCACTGCCCCCCCCCAGAAGCAGGCTATCAGTGAGGGTCCCAGTCACCCCACCCCCACCGATCAGGGGCAGGACAACCCCTTTGAAGCTAGCATGTAGCTGTATATTATGCCCCGAAACCATTCCAGCCAACTGGCCACATGGGAAATGCTGACCAGAGCCATAAGGACAGGAGGCTAATGGCTGTCCGTCTGTCAGCAGCACCCAGCCCTATGGACCCTGTCTATAAAGGAGGCCCGTGCTCCCCGGCACTTACTAGTGAGAGCTCTGCCAGAAGTTCCCCGCCATGAGCGCCAAACCGGGAGCAATAAAAGTAAGCGGAGAGCGCCGGCGATGACGTCACTGCGAGCTCTGTCCGCCGACTATAATCCGCAAAGAGCAGCCGCAATGAATCCAGGAAGAAAGCCGGCGCGCAGCCCGCTAACCCGTCCGTCCGGCAACAGCAGCACCTAGGAACCAATGCGCTACGGGAGGTTCCTCTCTGCCCGGCCCTGCTGTAAAAACTGGGAAAGCTATTATGTATATACAATACAGTGCAATAGTGTATTACTCCGTGTGAGGCTACACTATTGATTTGCTCATCCTGAGCGTTCTGATTCAAGTAGAATTACTCAACTGCCAAAAGGGGAGAACATGAGGAAAATGCTAGTCAGAGTATGTGGAAAGCGGTGGCAGAAAGGGACCTCTTGGTCTATCTAGTCTGTGTTATTTTGTTTCTCTTATTTAGGTTTAATGCACACAGCCGTGTTTTGCGGTTCACAAATAGCGGATCCTGGCGGGGTGCATGCCACCATTTATTTATTAAGTTCTGTAGAAATGCCCAAACAAGAATAGGACATGTTCTAGATTTTTTGCGGGGCCGCGGAACAGACATGCGGATGCGGACAGCACACAGTGTGCTGTTCGCATCTTTTGCGGCTCCATTGAAATGAATTGGCATAACTGTCCCGAATTTAGAGGGACTGTTTCCGGGCAGGGACAGGACATTCCCAGGGGCGTTCATTAATGGCCTGATTTTACTAACTAAGGCCTCATGCACACCACCGTTGTTGTGTTCCGTTCCGCAAAATGGGGTTTCGTTGTTCCGTGATCCGTTTCCGTTTTTGTTTCCGTGTGTCTTCCTTTATTTTTGAATAAAGGAAAGTAAAAAAAAAGTCTATCAAGTTTGCCATGCAAATGATAGGAAAAAAACGGACGCGGATGACAATCTTGTGTGCCTCCCTTTGACTTGAATGGGTCCGCGAACCGTTTTCCGTGAAAAAAATAGGACAGGTTATATTTTTTTGACGGACTGGAACCACGGACGCGGATGACAAACGGTGCAGAAAATCACGAAAAACGGAACAACGGACACGGAATAAAACAACGGTTGTGTGCATGAGGCCTAATGCATTGAGAAGTATGTATGGATCTGCTTCCAATCCGCAAAAAAATGCGGACCAAACAGACGGTTGTGAGCATGAGTCCTTCATTTTATCCCAGACATCTTTAAATTCACAACTTTTTGTGGCAGTTTTTATGCAGTTTATTTACTTTTTAAAGAGTTTTTATTAATGTAACTTTTTTCCTAACATAAGAGAGCATAACAGAATTTGACATTCTAGGGCAGAGAAACCCCATAGTATTACATTACAGATGTATAAACGAAATAACATGCAGCACTCAAATAGGCCACTTCTAGATCTGTGATTTCCTTTCCGGTTTTGAGATCTGGCAGATTATAGTTAATGCCTCCGGCAATGGCGGAATGCAGAGAAATCCAGCAGGCAGTTCCCTGCCAGCACAGCCTGCAAGGTGTGAAGCTAACCTAATAAAACTTTATTTAACCACCTGCCATCTGGGCCATTTGCCCCCTTCCTGACCAGGCCTAATTTTGCAAAACTGACATATCTCACTTTATGTGGTAATAACTTTGGAACGCCTTTATTTATCCAAGTCATTCAGAGATTGTTTTCTCGTGACACATTGTACTTCATGATAGTCATAAATTTGAGTCAAAATATTTCACCTTTATTTATGAAAAAATCCCAAATTTACCTAAAAATTAGAAAAATTCGCAATTTTCTAAATTTCAATTTCTCTGCTTTTAAAACAGAAAGTGATACCTCATAAAATATTTATTATTTAACATTCCCCATATGTCTACTTTATGTTGGCATCATTTTGGAAATGTCATTTTATTTTTTTAGGACGTTAGAAGGCTTAGAAGTTTAGAAGCAATTCTTCAAATTTTTAAGAAAATTGCCAAAACCCACTTTTTAAGGACCAGTTCAGGTCTGAAGTCACTTTGTGGGGCCTACATAGTGGATACCCCCATAAATGACCCCATTGTAGAAACTACACCCCTCAAGGTATTCAAAACCGATTTTACAAACTTTGTTAACCCTTTAGGCGTTCCACAAGAATTAAAGGAAAATGGAGATCAAATTTTTAAATTTCACTTTTTTGGCAGATTTTCCATTTTAATCAATTTTTTTCTTTAACACATTGATGGTTAACAGCCAAACAAAACTCAATATTTATTACCCAGATTCTGCGGTTTACAGAAACATCCCACATGTGGTCATAAACTGCTGTATGGGCACACGGCAGGGCGCAGAAGAAAAGGAACTCCACATGGTTTTTAGATGCCATGTCCCATTTGAAGCCCCCTGATGCACCCTTACAGTAGAAACTCCCAAGAAGTGACCCCATTTTGGAAACTAGGGGATAAGGTGCCAGTTTTATTAGTACTATTTTTGGGTACATATGATTTTTTGATCATTCATTATAACACTTTATGGGGCAAGGTGACCAAAAAATTGGTTGTTTTAGCACAGTTTCTATTTATTTATTTTTACAGCGTTCACCTGAGAGGTTCAGTCAAGTGACATTTTTATAGAGCAGATTGTTACGGACGTGGCGATACCTAATATGTATACTTTTTCTCATTTATTAAAGTTTTACACAATAATAGCATTTTTGAAACAAAAAAATTATGTTTTAATGTGTCCATGTTCTGAGAGCTATAGTTTTTTTATTTTTTGAGAGATTTTCTCATGTAGGGGCTCATTTTTTGCGGGATGAGGTGACGGTTTTATTGGTACTATTTTGTGGGACATACGCGTTTTTGATCACTTGGTGTTGCACCTTTTGTGATGCAAGGTGACAAAAATTGCTTGTTTTGACACAGTTTTTTTTTTTTACGGTGTTCACCCGAGGGGTTAGGTCATGTGATATTTTTATAGAGCTGTTTTTTACGGACGCGGCAATACCTAATATGTATACTTTTTTTAATTTTTTCTATTTTTAACTTTTTTTTTCATTCCTTACTTAAGTTTTTTTTTTTTACATGTGAAACTTTTTTTAATTTTTTTATTTTCAACCTTTTATTTTTTTATTTTACACTTTTCGTCCCCCATAAGGTCATACAAGACCTCTGGGGGACATTTACTTCACTTTTTCTTTTTTTTTTTCACTGTTGATTTCTCCTGTAACTGGGGCTGACATAGTAGCCCCAGTTACAGGACAAATACACCCCTAGAGAGGCTGTACAGCAGCAATCCAGCGCTGTACAGCCTCACAGCAGGGCTGATCGAGGTCTCTGAGAGACCTCACACAGCCCCTGCACTCTCCGGTCACGGCGGTCACATGACCGCCGGGCCGGAACAGGAAGCGCATAGCGCTTCCTTCTCTGCAGACACAGCGCTCGGTGAGCGCTGTGTCTGCAGCGATCTAGAAGGCAGGGACACCTGGGCACTGTCCCTGCCTTGTCTTAGGGTTGCCCTGCTGTCACCGACAGCGGGCAACCCGATCAGCAGCTGCACGATTAGCGTGCAGCTGCACTTTCTGAACGGACGTTCTGGAACGTCCGTTCAAAAATAGACGTCCACCCATAGGATGTTTATATCCTATGGGCGGACGTAAAGCGGTTAAAGGCTATGTACACCTTTGGGGGTAATTTATTTTATTATTGCATTGTACTTATTTTGAGCTAAAAATCATTTTTTCCATTAAAAAAATTGAGTCCTTTTCTCTGTACATAGCGGAGATGCTCTAGTAGACGCCTATAGATTGTTTGTTTGTCATCTGGGGAGCTGACGGGTTCCTTATCTCTGCTCTCTGACATTATAAACACTCATTAAAGCTCAGTTCTTATCTTACTGAATAAGAATGTGGCTTAAATAAGTGTTTATGACCTCTCAGTAGTTTAGAGATAAGGGTTATTAGATGACTTGGCTGATAAAAAAAAAATCCAGCACCTTTATTACAGTGGTAAAATTCATGCAGCAAATCAACGACATCTGGTGACATCCATCTGTTAAGTCAACGCGTTTCAAACAAAACTGTTCTTAATCATAATAAGTTTCCCAAGGTCTTACCTTTTCCGCGCACCAGGAGTTCATTGTGACAGAATGCCCTAAGCAGGTGAGCTGGACTCTCTCTACTATTTTATTAGATGACTGGCATAAATTGAAAGTAGTAGTCACACAGCTAGACAAACAGTTAACCCTATGTAACAGAATGACTTAATATTTTTAATAAAGGCCAATTGAAATTATGATTTTTAGCCAAAAATGAGTAAAATGCAATCATAAACGAAAATTGCCTCCAAAGGTGTATATAGCCTTTAACTTTTTTTTTTTAACCATTTATTAGTCCCACAAGGGGACTTTGATTGCTTCTATAATACACTGTACTGCTTATGTAGCACAGTGGTTAATATTGTCAGTACTGTACTGACAGGCACTATCCGTCTGCGCCAGAGATAAATGGATTCCCTACTGTCCCCCTCCTGTCAGCATGGTGGTGTTGCTGACCATTGGCATCACCACGCTCCATCCTCAGCCAGCACCAAGCTTTTCCTGGACTTAATCAGTCCTCTGTACCTCCCCGGCAACTATCGCCCAGAAGATCCTGGTTCCTTTGTATTGTCACAGCATCACACACAACTGTGCCACATGGCACCATGGCTTATTATCCAGCCAACCTGCAAAAGAGAACATTATGTACCATGCCAAATCACATATATGTACATGGCATGATGAATAAATTTGAGTAGCCCCTCAAGTGGTTGTCATCAGGCCGAAATTGATAATGTCCTATTCATGGTCACAAGAATGCTGTAGCCAGTCACTGGCTTCAGTGGTCACATGTTCAAGAATGACTCTGGAACGGTGGAAGTTTCAAAAGGTGAGTAATTTTTTTTATAACACACCTTCCTGCCTGCTGTCAATGTTTGAGTTATGTCCGACAACCCCTTTAACTTGACATCCATTTAATAGGCAACTGAAGAGGATACACCGGCAGCCCATAGGTACACAGTTTACCCTCACTACAAACCAGCAGGAAATGTATGCGATTTATTTGATTACTTGTCTAATAGACTGGGTCTGATGAATACTGTATTTCATTGAAATTTGAAAATTCATGAAAAAAAATGCTTGTTTTATTCAAGTCTAATATTTGACTTCTTCTAGGTTCTTTTTTTATCTATTCTTATAGAATATATTAATAGTCTGTAGACTTTGTTGCAGAAATTTCCGCAACTGAAATCAGTTCCATTCATTTGATTGGGACGGCAAGCACACGGTTTTCTGCAAGCTCCATTTAAGGTGAATGGAACTGGTTTTCAGTCGCAGAAAATTCTGCAGCAGAATCCGCAGCCCGTGAAGGCACCCTAAAACTCCGAACACCAGATTTTCCGGTTTATCATACTGTTTATTTGAACGTATTCACAAGACTTTTTTGTTTGATGATGTATTTTCGTACCTACTGAGGTGCAGTTATTTTCTAGCACAATGACTTCTGACATAACACATTGAATTTAATCATGTCAGGTATATGAGAAGCACTCCCAACAGACAAAACAGATTCTACCCTTCGTACTAGAGCATATGCTTCAATAACTATGTAACGATTTATTCTGCTAGAGGAGTTTCTATGCATGAATACAGATGTTAGGCTACTTTCACACTAGCGTTTTAGTTTTCCAGTATTAAGATCCGTCATAAGGGCTCAATACCGGAAAAAAAGCTTCAGTTTTGTCCCCATTCATTGTCAATGGGGACAAAACTGAACTGAACAGAACGGAGTGCTCCAGAATGCATTTTGTTCTGTTTAGTTGCGTTCCCATACCGGAGAGCAAACCGCAACATGTTGTATTTTGCTTTCCGTCCTGGGATGTGGAGCAAGACGGATCCAGTATGACCCCAATGCAAGTCAATGGGGACAGATCCGTTTTCTCTGAAACAGTCTGCCACAATAGAAAAACGGATCCGTCCTGGCAATGTTAAAGATGATACAACCGGATCCGTTCATAACGGCTGCAGACAGTTGTATTATCAGTAACGGAAGCGTTTTTGCTGAGCCCTGCCAGATCCAGTAAAAACGCTACTGTGAAAGTAGCCTTAGGCCATACAACAAGTGGCTATCACTGTTAACCACCTCAGCCCCCAGTGCTTAAACACCCTGAAAGACCAGGCCACTTTTTACACTTCTGACCTACACTACTTTCACCGTTTATTGCTCAGTCATGCAACTTACCACCCAAATGAATTTTACCTCCTTTTCTTCTCACTAATAGAGCTTTCATTTGGTGGTATTTCATTGCTGCTGACATTTTTACTTTTTTTGTTATTAATCGAAATTTAACGATTTTTTTGCAAAAAAATGACATTTTTCACTTTCAGTTGTAAAATTTTGCAAAAAAAAAACGACATCCATATATAAATTTTGCTCTAAATTTATTGTTCTACATGTCTTTGATAAAAAAAAAATGTTTGGGTAAAAAAAAAATGGTTTGGGTAAAAGTTATAGCGTTTACAAACTATGGTACAAAAATGTGAATTTCCGCTTTTTGAAGCAGCTCTGACTTTCTGAGCACCTGTCATGTTTCCTGAGGTTCTACAATGCCCAGACAGTACAAACACCCCACAAATGACCCCATTTCGGAAAGTACACACCCTAAGGTATTCGCTGATGGGCATAGTGAGTTCATAGAACTTTTTATTTTTTGTCACAAGTTAGCGGAAAATGATGATTTTTTTTTTTTTCTTACAAAGTCTCATATTCCACTAACTTGTGACAAAAAATAAAAAGTTCTATGAACTCACTACGCCCATCACGAAATACCTTGGGGTCTCTTCTATCCAAAATGGGGTCACTTGTGGGGTAGTTATACTGCCCTGGCATTCTAGGGGCCCAAATGTGTGGTAAGGAGTTTGAAATCAAATTCTGTAAAAAAATGACCTGTGAAATCCGAAAGGTGCTCTTTGGAATATGGGCCCCTTTGCCCACCTAGGCTGCAAAAAAGTGTCACACATCTGGTATCTCCGTACTCATGAGAAGGTGGGGAATGTGTTTTGGGGTGTCATTTTACATATACCCATGCTGGGTGAGAGAAATATCTTGGCAAAAGACAACTTTTCCCATTTTTTTATACAAAGTTGGCATTTGACCAAGATATTTATCTCACCCAGCATGGGTATATGTAAAATGACACCCCAAAACACATTCCCCACCTTCTCCTGAGTATGGAGATACCAGATGTGTGACACTTTTTTGCAGCCTAGGTGGGCAAAGGGGCCCATATTCCAAAGAGCACCTTTCGGATTTCACAGGTCATTTTTTACAGAATTTGATTTCAAACTCCTTACCACACATTTGGGCCCCTAGAATGCCAGGGCAGTATAACTACCCCACAAGTGACCCCATTTTGGAAAGAAGACACCCCAAGGTATTCGCTGATGGGCATAGTGAGTTCCTAGAATTTTTTATTTTTTGTCACAAGTTAGTGGAAAATGCTGATTTTTTTTTTTTTTTTTTTTTCATACAAAGTCTCATATTCCACTAACTTGTGACAAAAAATAAAAACTTCCATGAACTCACTATGCCCATCAGCGAATACCTTGGGGTGTCTTCTTTCCAAAATGGGGTCACTTGTGGGGTAGTTATACTGCCCTGGCATTCTAGGGGCCCAAATGTGTGGTAAGGAGTTTGAAATCAAATTCTGTAAAAATTGACGAGTGAAATCCGAAAGGTGCTCTTTGGAATATGGGCCCCTTTGCCCACCTAGGCTGCAAAAAAGTGTCACACATCTGGTATCTCCGTACTCATGAGAAGGTGGGGAATGTGTTTTGGGGTGTCATTTTACATATACCCATGCTGGGTGAGAGAAATATCTTGGCAAAAGACAACTTTTCCCATTTTTTTATACAAAGTTGGCATTTGACCAAGATATTTATCTCACCCAGCATGGGTATATGTAAAATGACACCCCAAAACACATTCCCCACCTTCTCCTGAGTACGGAGATACCAGATGTGTGACACTTTTTTGCAGCCTAGGTGGGCAAAGGGGCCCATATTCCAAAGAGCACCTTTCGGATTTCACAGGTCATTTTTTACAGAATTTGATTTCAAACTCCTTACCACACATTTGGGCCCCTAGAATGCCAGGGCAGTATAACTACCCCACAAGTGACCCCATTTTGGAAAGAAGAGACCCCAAGGTATTCGCTGATGGGCATAGTGAGTTCCTAGAATTTTTTATTTTTTGTCACAAGTTAGTGGAAAATGCTGATTTTTTTTTTTTTTTTTTTCATACAAAGTCTCATATTCCACTAACTTGTGACAAAAAATAAAAACTTCCATGAACTCACTATGCCCATCAGCGAATACCTTGGGGTGTCTTCTTTCCAAAATGGGGTCACTTGTGGGGTAGTTATACTGCCCTGGCATTCTAGGGGCCCAAATGTGTGGTAAGGAGTTTGAAATCAAATTCTGTAAAAAATGACGAGTGAAATCCGAAAGGTGCTCTTTGGAATATGGGCCCCTTTGCCCACCTAGGCTGCAAAAAAGTGTCACAAATCTGGTATCTCCGTATTCAGTAGAAGTTGGGGAATGTGTTTTGAGGTGTCATTTTACATATACCCATGCTGGGTGAGATAAATATCTTGGTCAAATGCCAACTTTGTATAAAAAAATGGGAAAAGTTGTCTTTTGCCAAGATATTTCTCTCACCCAGCATGGGTATATATAAAATGACACCCCAAAACACATTCCCCAACTTCTCCTGAGTACGGAGATACCAGATGTGTGACACTTTTTTGCAGCCTAGGTGGGCAAAGGGGCCCATATTCCAAAGAGCACCTTTCGGATTTCACTCGTCATTTTTTACAGAATTTGATTTCAAACTCCTTACCACACATTTGGGCCCCTAGAATGCCAGGGCAGTATAACTACCCCACAAGTGACCCCATTTTGGAAAGAAGAGACCCCAAGGTATTCGCTGATGGGCATAGTGAGTTCATGGAAGTTTTTATTTTTTGTCACAAGTTAGTGGAATATGAGACCTTGTATGAAAAAAAAAAAAAAAAAAAAAAATCAGCATTTTCCACTAACTTGTGACAAAAAATAAAAAATTCTAGGAACTCACTATGCCCATCAGCGAATACCTTGGGGTGTCTTCTTTCCAAAATGGGGTAGTTATACTGCCCTGGCATTTTCCAGGGGCCCTAATGTGTGGTAAGTAGGTAAATGACCTGTGAAATCCTAAAGGTGCTCTTTGGAATATGGGCCCCTTTGCCCACCTAGGCTGCAAAAAAGTGTCACACATGTGGTATCGCCGTATTCAGGAGACGTTGGGGAATGTGTTTTGGGGTGTCTTTTTACATATACCCATGCTGGGTGAGAGAAATATCTTGGCAAAAGACAACTTTTCCCATTTTTTTATACAAAGTTGGCATTTGACCAAGATATTTATCTCACCCAGCATGGGTATATGTAAAATGACACCCCAAAACACATTCCCCAACTTCTCCTGAGTACGGCGATACCAGATGTGTGACACTTTTTTGCAGCCTAGATGCGCAAAGGGGCCCAAATTCCTTTTAGGAGGGCATTTTTAGACATTTGGATACCAGACTTCTTCTCACGCTTTGGGGCCCCTAGAATGCCAGGGCAGTATAAATACCCCACATGTGACCCCATTTTGGAAAGAAGACACCCCAAGGTATTCAATGAGGGGCATGGCGAGTTCATAGAAATTTTTTTTTTTTTGCACAAGTTAGCGGAAATTGATATTTTTTATTTTTTTCTCACAAAGTCTCCCGTTCCGCTAACTTGGGACAACAATTTAAATCTTTCATGGACTCAATATGCCACTCACGGAATACCTGGGGGTGTCTTCTTTCCGAAATGGGGTCACATGTGGGGTATTTATACTGCCCTGGCATTCTAGGGGCCCTAAAGCGTGAGAAGAAGTCTGGAATATAAATGTCTAAAAAATTTTACGCATTTGGATTCCGTGAGGGGTATGGTGAGTTCATGTGAGATTTTATTTTTTGACACAAGTTAGTGGAATATGAGACTTTGTAAGAAAAAAAAAAAAAAATTCCGCTAACTTGGGCCAAAAAAATGTCTGAATGGAGCCTTACAGAGGGGTGATCAATGACAGGGGGGGTGATCAATGACAGGGGGGGTGATCAATGACAGGGGGAGTGATCAATGACAGGGGGGTGATCAATGACAGGGGGGTGATCAATGACAGGGGGGTCTATATGGGGTGATAACCACAGTCATTGATCACGCCCGTGTAAGGCTTCATTCAGACGTCCGTATGCGTTTTGCGGATCCGATCCATCTATCAGTGCATCTGTAAAAATCATGCGGACATCTGAATGGAGCTTTACAGGGGGGTAATCAATGACAGGGAAGGTGATCAATGACAGGGGGGTGATCAGGGAGTCTATATGGGGTGATAACCACAGTCATTGATCATGCCCCTGTAAGGCTTCATTCAGACGTCCGGATGCGTTTTGCGGATCCGATCCATCTATCAGTGCATCCGTAAAAATCATGCGGACATCTGAATGGAGCTTTACAGGGGGTTGATCAATGACAGGGGTGTAATCAATGACAGGGGGGTGATCAGGGAGTCTATATGGGGTGATAACCACAGTCATTGATCACGCCCCTGTAAGGCTTCATTCAGACGTCCGTATGCGTTTTGCGGATCCGATCCATCTATCAGTGCATCCGTAAAAATCATGCGGACATCTGAATGGAGCTTTACAGGGGGGTAATCAATGACAGGGGGGTGATCAATGACAGGGGGGTGATCAGGGAGTCTATATGGGGTGATAACCACAGTCATTGATCATGCCCCTGTAAGGCTTCATTCAGACGTCCGGATGCGTTTTGCGGATCCGATCCATCTATCAGTGCATCCGTAAAAATCATGCGGACATCTGAATGGAGCTTTACAGGGGGTTGATCAATGACAGGGGGGTGATCAGGGAGTCTATATGGGGTGATAACCACAGTCATTGATCACGCCCCTGTAAGGCTTCATTCAGACGTCCGGATGCGTTTTGCGGATCAGATCCATCTATCAGTGGATCCGTAAAAATCATGCGGACATCTGAATGGAGCTTTACAGGGGGTTGATCAATGACAGGGGGGTAATCAATGACAGGGGGGTGATCAGGGAGTCTATATGGGGTGATAACCACAGTCATTGATCATGCCCCTGTAAGGCTTCATTCAGACGTCCGGATGCGTTTTGCGGATCCGATCCATCTATCAGTGGATCCGTAAAAATCATGCTGACATCTGAATGGAGCTTTACAGGGGGTTGATCGATGACAGGGGGGTAATCAATGACAGGGGGGTGATCAATGACAGGGGGGTGATCAGGGAGTCTATATGGGGTGATAACCACAGTCATTGATCATGCCCCTGTAAGGCTTCATTCAGACGTCCGGATGCGTTTTGCGGATCCGATCCATCTATCAGTGCATCCGTAAAAATCATGCGGACATCTGAATGGAGCTTTACAGGGGGTTGATCAATGACAGGGGTGTAATCAATGACAGGGGGGTGATCAGGGAGTCTATATGGGGTGATCAGGGGCTAATAAGGGGTTAATAAGTGACGGGGGGGGGGTGTAGTGTAGTGTAGTGGTGCTTGGTGGGACTTTACTGAGCTACCTGTGTCCTCTGGTGGTCGATCCAAACAAAGGGGACCACCAGAGGACCAGGTAGCAGGTATATTAGACGCTGTTATCAAAACAGCGTCTAATATACCTGTTAGGGGTTAAAAAAAAACACATCTCCAGCCTGCCAGCGAACGATCGCCGCTGGCAGGCTGGAGATCAACTCTCTTACCTTCCGTTCCTGTGAGCGCGCGCGCCTGTGTGCGCGCGTTCACAGGAAATCCCGGCTCACGCGAGATGACGCGTATATGCGTCGCTGAGCGCAGGGCTGCCACCTCCGGAACGCGAATCTGCGTACAGCGGTCCGGAGGTGGTTAAAGGGAATATAACACCCCCCCCCCCCCCCCAAAAAAATAAACTAAAAACCCCAAAAACTGTATTTTATCAGACCTGATATTTTAAATTACTGAAAATGTTTCAGATATCTTGTAACAAAGCATACAGAGGATATTTATTCCTATAGGTTATATTTATAAAGGCGCCTGAGAAAATGTTTGTAAAATGTGATCTAGCCTTCCAATCACACTCTGCAGTCCAGTGCTACACTCCTGCGCCCACCAACAGCTTCTTCCCTCTTCTATATGTTGGCACTATTCTGCTACTTTCCAGCAGCAGTCCTTGGAAACCATCAGTGATGGGGTACACATTTACAGGAACATTTCCCTCAAGACTATGTCTGAACATAAGATATGCACTTCTTTATATTTCATGTCCTGACCCTGATTACAAACTTGCCTTGATTCTGCAAATCAGCCCCCAAATTTATACAGGTCACTGTCACCCTGCTGCTCCTCCCAATTCTGTGCCCTCTGTGCTCCCTCATGCCCACAAACACTATACTGTCAGAAATAACAGTGCCATACAGATAGTCCCCCCCATATTAACAGTGCTCCCAGACTGCTCGCATTAGTAATAGTGCCCCCAATAGTGATAATACTCCCCAAGACTGCCAATATATATTCCCCCTGTAGTGCCAGTATATAATGCTTCTCCGTCCCCCATAATTTCAATATGTATATAATGTCCCCCCGTAGTACCAGTATATAATGTTCCTCCATCTCCCTTGTAGTGCCAGTATATAATGCTCCCCCACCCTAGTGCAGTATTTAATACTTCCCCACCCCAGGACCAGTAATTAATGCATATACTGGCACCCCTGTGCCAGTATATAATGCTCTCCCACCCCAGTGCCAGTATTTTACCCCCCTTTTAATGCCAGTGTATAATGCTCCCCCATCCAAGTGCCAGTATATAATACTCACTCCTCCTTAATGCCAGTATATACTGCTCCCCCAGTGCCAGTATTTAATGCTCCCCCACCCCTTAGTGTCAGTATATAATGCCCCCACACCTCAGTGGCAGTATATAATGCCCCCACACCTCAGTGGCAGTATATTATGTCCCCCACCCCAGTGCCAGTATTTTTTTTATTTTTTTATTAATTATCTTTATTTATTGATATATCAAAACGGATTACAATACAAGAAGGATTAAATAAATAATTCCCAACTTCAATATATATATTTTTTTCCCTTATCCCCATTCCCTACAGCCACCCCCCTCCCCATGCCTGTGATGCGTCAAAAAAAAAAAAAGAAAAGAGAAAGGAAACCATTATCACAACTAATCAAATCCTCCAGCCACCCCATATCTTAGTCCACTTCTCATCAGCTTCCCTCTGTTTATACATGATTTTCTCATAGTTTTTTTACCTTATTAACTAGGTTTATCCATATATTTATCTCTGGAGTATCTCGAGCAAACCAGGTCCGACTGACCAAAACTCTGGCCAACATCAGTATCCTACCTAGGAAGATCTTTTGATACTTATGGGTATTTATTTTGGAAAGATCATTAAGCAAAAACACTTGTGGTTCGAAAGGGATTCGTATTTTTAGTTTGTAGGTGATAAAGTTATTAATGCTATTCCAGTATTTTATATTTATATTTTTATAAATATATATTTATATTTTTATCAAGTCCTGGGCAGGTCCAGATCATATGAACATAGTCTGCACCTGAGGTGTCACATTTAGGGCAGTTAGACGTGTCTCTTAGCCCACATTTATTCATCCATAAAGGGGCGATATATAGTCTGTGGCAAATATTAAAATGTACAAACGGAAAATGCAAATGTGATCGCACTCTACATCCAGCGCTCTGCCCTGCCTCCATGCTGGATGAGACATTGAGGCTGGTTTTAAAGTCAGTATAAAACTGAGTCTGCTTGTATAGAACCTACCAGTAGCCATTTGGCTCCAGGAGAAGTATATGGTGGGCTCAGCATGCATTTTGGTACTTGCATCCCTGGATCCGATGAAAGCTGTAATGGCACCGGCCGGGGTTAAAAGCAGAGTGTGCTTGGCTTGCATGCTGACCTGCATTCCCTGGACTTTGTGTGGCTGTCATGGCCCATAAACAGGTAGGAACTAGTGTTAGGGACCACTCAAATGAGACGACCTTGACGCGGTGAGTGGCTTATTACGCTTTGGCCAAAATGTACACCAATGTCTCATCCAGCATGGAGGCAGGGCAGAGCGCTGGATGTAGAGTGCGATCACATTTGCATTTTCCGTTTGTATATGTATTTCGCCATAGTGATATGCACCTACATACGGGTTGTGCTGACCCAATCCCCCACATTTATTTCTTTGTAGTATATATTGGAGGCGTGGCGATCTCCTTTGAGTCATGCACACCTGACCAGTCAATCTGTCCTGGAGGCTGGTTTTAAAGTCAGTATAAAACTGAGTCTGCCTATATAGAACCTACCAGTAGCCATTTGGCTCCAGGAGAAGTATATGGTGGGCTCAGCATGCATGTTGGTACTTGCATCCCTGGATCCGATGAAAGCTGTAATGGCACCGGACGGGGTTAAAAGCAGAGTGTGCTTGGCTTGCATGCTGACCTGCATTCCCTGGACTTTGTGTGGCTGTCATGGCCCATAAACAGGTAGGAACTAGTGTTAGGGACCACTCAAATGAGACGACCTTGACGCGGTGAGTGGCTTATTACGCTTTGGCCAAAATGTACACCAAAGTCTCATCCAGCATGGAGGCAGGGCAGAGCGCTGGATGTAGAGTGCGATCACATTTGCATTTTTCGTTTGTATATGTATTTCGCCATAGTGATGTGCACCTACATACGGGTTGTGCTGACCCAATCCCCCACATTTTTTTCTTTGTAGTATATATTGGAGGCGTGGCGATCTCCTTTGAGTCATGCACACCTGACCAGTCAATCTGTCCTGGAGGCAGGTTTTTAAGTCAGTATAAAACTGAGTCTGCCTATATAGAACCTACCAGTAGCCATTTGGCTCCAGGAGAAGTATATGGTGGGCTCAGCATGCATGTTGGTACTTGCATCCCTGGATCCGATGAAAGCTGTAATGGCACCGGACGGGGTTAAAAGCAGAGTGTGCTTGGCTTGCATGCTGACCTGCATTCCCTGGACTTTGTGTGGCTGTCATGGCCCATAAACAGGTAGGAACTAGTGTTAGGGACCACTCAAATGAGACGACCTTGACGCGGTGAGTGGCTTATTACGCTTTGGCCAAAATGTACACCAAAGTCTCATCCAGCATGGAGGCAGGGCAGAGCGCTGGATGTAGAGTGCGATCACATTTGCATTTTTCGTTTGTATATGTATTTCGCCATAGTGATGTGCACCTACATACGGGTTGTGCTGACCCAATCCCCCACATTTTTTTCTTTGTAGTATATATTGGAGGCGTGGCGATCTCCTTTGAGTCATGCACACCTGACCAGTCAATCTGTCCTGGAGGCAGGTTTTTAAGTCAGTATAAAACTGAGTCTGCCTATATAGAACCTACCAGTAGCCATTTGGCTCCAGGAGAAGTATATGGTGGGCTCAGCATGCATGTTGGTACTTGCATCCCTGGATCCGATGAAAGCTGTAATGGCACCGGACGGGGTTAAAAGCAGAGTGTGCTTGGCTTGCATGCTGACCTGCATTCCCTGGACTTTGTGTGGCTGTCATGGCCCATAAACAGGTAGGAACTAGTGTTAGGGACCACTCAAATGAGACGACCTTGACGCGGTGAGTGGCTTATTACGCTTTGGCCAAAATGTACACCAATGTCTCATCCAGCATGGAGGCAGGGCAGAGCGCTGGATGTAGAGTGCGATCACATTTGCATTTTCCGTTTGTATATGTATTTCGCCATAGTGATATGCACCTACATACGGGTTGTGCTGACCCAATCCCCCACATTTTTTTCTTTGTAGTAAATATTAAAATGTACTAGAACATGGTTAAAGTTCTGGGATAGTGAACCTAGATTCCCAAAAATATTCTCCCACCCTTCTGCTTGTATATTCGGACAATCCATCTCCCACGCTCTTTCTCCTGGTGACTGTATATCACTAAACCGTGCCTTAAGTAATAACTTATATATATTTGAAATCTTCATTCTAGACAGTGTCCCCCCTGCCCAGTCATTCAGGAAGGATGAACTATCTATATCCAACACCAGTTTATCGTCCAGACTAGATAATGCTGAACGCAATTGAAAGTATCTAAACCATGAAAAGTTTTCTATATTATGTGTTATCTCTATAAATGGCTTAATCTCTCTATCCTTAACTACCTGTGAAATATACAAAATTCTATTCTTTTGCCAAAATGTGTCCACTGCAATATCATCTAGCCTTTGTAGGTGAACATTATGCCAAAGAGGCGTGAATGTAAGTGAGCCCTTTACCTTCAACCATGTCCTAGTAGTAGCCCACACTTTCAGAAATAGTTTAATAGTCCCTCTGTAACCCCGCTCATAGCTCTTCAATAGCCCGGATTCCAACAGGGTAAATATATTATTATGAGCGTGGCTACCTACTAACTTCCCTAAGAGTGCACTGTTTTCTGATTCATAGCACATCAATAGCTGGGCAGCAATAAAATACCCTTTAAAGTAAGGGAGATTTAAACCCCCGCACTCCAATGATTTATACAGATAGTCCAACTTTATTCGAACTCGTTTTCTTCCCCATATTAAATCATTAATTATTCTTTCCATGAGTTTAAAGTATTTATCTTGTATCCAAATAGGTGTATTCCTAAGCACATAAAGAAATTGTGGTAATATCACCATTTTGACCAGTGAAACTCGGTCAGCTCTAGATAGGGGAAGTCTCAGCCAGACCCCTATTTTAGCTCTAATCTTTGCTATTATGGGGATCAAGTTAAGTTGTACAAAATTTTCAACCCTGGGTGATATAATCAAACCCAAGTATTGAAAAGTGTCAACGATGTCCAACTGTGTCACAAGAACCTCTTTCTGTGGCAGGGGGTCTATTGGCATCAAACTGGTCTTAGACCAGTTTATAAGAAGACCGGACACCTCACCAAATGATTTAACCATTTGAATAATTCTGGGAAGAGTTGTTTCCGTATGGTCTATAAAAAAAAGAGAGAGAGAGTGCCAGTATTTAATGCCATCACCCACCTATAGTGCCAGTACATAATGCTCTTTCGTGTATCAGAGGCAAAGCATTTACCCTCACAGCCATAAAGGCTGCATTACAACTGATTGAAAAAATATGAGACTTCTACTGTTATAGCTGGCTAAGTGTACATCTATACACATGACAGCTGCCCCAACACACCCAGCACTGCTATATCTCTATATGACAGCTGTCCCAGCACACTCAGCTCTGCTATATCTCTATATATGAGCAGCTGTCATGTGCATAGATGTACACTTAGCCAGCTATAACAGTAGAAGTCTTATATTTTTTTAGTCAGCAGCAAGGCAGCTCTTATGGTCTTGTGGTTAGGTGCTTTGCCTCTGATACAGAAGGTCGTGGGTTTGAATCCCAGCAGAAAATTTTCTGAAATAAAAGCACTGACTCCATATATGGAGGTAAGTAAAAGGGCGGGACACAGGAAGAGGCTGCATCACATCGCTGACATGGAGGTAAGTAGAAGTGTTTATTTTTATTTTTTAAAGGAAACCTGTCACCAGGATTTTGTGCATAGAGCTGGGGACATGGGCTGCTAGATGGTCACTAGCACATCTGCAATACCCAGTCCCCATAGCTATCTGCGCTTTTATTGTGTTCAAAAACAGTTTTGATCCATATGCAAATGACCTGATATGAGTCCTGTATCCGGAGATGAGTCAAGCGGAAAGGAGCCCAGCACCGCCCCGCGTCCTCCGAATCTTCTCCTTGCTGGCTGACGTCACAGAGCTGGAGTGCCGAAATCTCGCGATACTGGCACATGGGGGGAGGGGGGTTGGCACCTGATACTGGCACCTGGGGGGGGAGGGGGGGGTTGTCACCTGATACTGGCACATGGGGGGGGGGGTTGGCACCTGATACTGGCACCTGGGGAGGCGGAGGGGGTGTTGGCACCTGATACTGGCACATGGGGGGGGGAGGGGGGAGGGAGAGGCACCTGATACTGGCACATGGGGGGGTTTGGCACTATGATACTGGCACATGGGGGGTGGGAAGGAGAGAGGCAGTTGATACTGGCACATTGGGTGGGAGATGGCACTATGATACTGGGACATGGGGGGGAGGAGAGAGGCACTTGATACTGGCACATGGGTGGGTTTGGCACTTGATACTGGCACATGGGTGGGTTTGGCACTATGATACTGGCACATGGGGGGGAGAGGCACTTGATACTGCCACTATTTTGGGGGGGGGGGGGGGGAGATGGCACTATGATACTGGGACATGGGCGGGGAGAGAGGCACTTGATACTGGCACATGGGGGGTTTGGCACTATGATACTGGCACATGGGGGGTGGGAAGGAGAGAGGCACTTGATACTGGCACATGGGGGGGAGATGGCACTATGATACTGGGACATGTGGGGGGGAGGAGAGAGGCACTTGATACTGGCACATGATGGGGGGGCATCTATGGGGACACTTACTGGCACATTATTGGGGGACACTAGGCCGGCAGCCTATCAGAGGCCGGACACTGAGGGGCATCTACTGGGGCACTATATATGGGGCATTTTATACTGGTACATTATGGGGGGCACTAGCAGGAAGGGGGGAGAGAAGCACTATGGGGGAATTTACTGGGGGCACTATATAGGGGTATTTTATACTGGGACATTATGGGCACTATGGGGACATTAGCTCAACTGGGGGCATTACAAGGGGGTATTTTTCCACTGTCACATTATAAGGAGAATTATTACTACTGGGGGGGGGGGGGGCATTATAGTGGGCTTTATTACTCCCCCATGGTATGACCCCCTAGTAGCAGCACCAGCCTCTCCCTGCTCTGCTATCCCTCTGCCCCTTCTCCAAATCCTTATTATGAAATCTTTCTCATTAGGATAAAGCACTACATCAGCTCCGCCGAGCCCCCGGCCAAAGTGTTGAAGTGGTGTCCGAGATCCCCAAGGGTCAAGTAACTGTAAGTTTTCATATGAAATATGTTTATGTTATACACATATAGCATCCACTGTGCCACACAATATACAGTATACCTCTACACTGTGCCAAAGGAGTGGGGTTTACACAGGAGGAGGGAGGTGCGAAGCGCGCTGGAGGGGCCCTTACAAATATTTGCTGTGGGGCCCAGTCACTTCTAGTTACGCCCCTGTGCGAGACCAAGAGCAGGAGGTCGCAGTGACATAATCGCGACCTCTTGCACCACTCTACCCCTCATATGCTTTAGGCCGCTAGGCTGAATGTCTGCAAATGCGGCCATGATTGCGCCCACTTTTATGGGTAGCGAGGTGGCGCCCTAGATGGGCGCCAACCCTTGCCTACCTGCTGTCCCAGCTCTGCTACTAAGCACCGACTCTATACAGACGAGAGGGGCAGCGTGCAGCAGTGGGTCCTGCTATTGAGTTCAGCTGTACAGGCTGATAAGCGCCTTGATACCTTAGGACGGGGACCAGCAACCCCCGGCAGTCCACCTATCTTCTTGCGGTCCTTCCCATGGTTTGCCCTCCTTTATCTTTGCATGTCTCTGATATAAAATGTGTTAGTATATTCCTCCTTGTGTTCCAGAATACTGTGCCTGCTACATCTACTGTATGTCAGTACTTTCCTACTCTTTTTAGACATCTGTAGTGTAGTGGGTTCTTCTCTTGAACATATGGCATCCCTCAAAAAATTATGCCACAAATAACAACTTTAATCAGTAGATGCAATTTTTTTAAACAAACTTTAATCTCTTAAAACATAAACCAAGAGAACAGATGACAAATTAGAGCCTAAATCAGTGATACATCAGCTGTATTCAGTAAATCTGGATGTATTGACATCAGATTCAGTATTAACTCGTCTTTTCCACAGGACATCCTTCTCTTCACTGTGAATGGGTTAAACAACAAGTAAGTATTGCGGTACTAGACTGGAAACCATGGGCAGTCAGGGACTGGGACCAGCATATCACAGGGACCTCCTCTCCATCTGCCTGGGTATGTTTTCCCTCTGGCTCCTGACCTCAGCTGCAGCATTCTACTGAACATACCTATGGCACATTTGCAATCCTGCAGGGACCAAAAACCATGAGTGAAGCCTCAAGACCCATACATTTTATTCTCCAAGGAATATAAGCCTTCCCTTTAAGTATTTCAAAATTCATCATGATTTGAAATGAATTTTCCATAAACTTAACCATAGCTAAATATGTCATTTTAATTATTTCCCTGCTGTGCTGTTAATCCTAATTGAGTGAAAGCCAGGAAATAAGGCAAAATGAACAATTAGAAGAAAGTCAACCAAGTAGAATATACAGTCATTTCAATGAAATGCTACTGCTTGGGGCTTTAGGGTTACTTCTACCCTTTACCTACCCCTTTTTTCCACTATTTCACTAATATATGCCCCTTTCTCACTTTACATTTACAGTTATTCCTCTTTGTTTAATAAGGAGCACTGGTGTTATGCTCCTCATGATGCCTAAAGGGATTGCCTTATAAGTAAATGCTCCCTATAGGAGATCTGATAACAGAGTGTCTCTGGCAGAACCGGCCCATCCATGTATTACACGGTCGGCCATTCATTTCGATAGGTTGCATGTAGCACTATATTTTCCCTGCAAGGTTTGAAATGTATGACTACTCCAAGCTTCTTCTAGTAGTAACATCTAACACCAGGGATTTCTGAAGCCAGGCTTGGATCAGCTGATTACTGGGCTGGTTTCAATAAAAAAAAAATTGATCAGTATTCACTTTACTTGATCTGGTTGAATTCACTGTGTATTGCTCCTTTTACTTGGACCGATGTCACAGGCAATTATCAGGAATTAACCGTTCATTCCCGACAATTCCCTGATCATCAGAGGAGATGAGAACTGCATTGACTTGCTGTCACGCTTTGGTGTGGGAGGGAAACACCACACTTAGCATAGGAGGGAAGGGGAAACAAGGAATCTGGCCTGAGAACTAGGGAAGGAAGATGGACACCTCCTAGTGAAAACCCTAACCAAAATCCTGACTGACTACATGTATGAACAGACCCCAAAGTAGGTAAGTTCATACGCAGGAATACCTAGAGTCCTATCTAGCCCTATAGGACCCTGGTACTAATGGCAGGGACGAGACTACCTGTTCCTCCAAAAGGAAGGACAAACAGGAATCTACTTCAGGTCTAATACAAACAATAGGGAAATGCAACACACAGAACCCAAACAAAATACAAAAGGGAAAGGAAAGACTTAACTTGAAAGAGGCTATGGAAGCACCCGGAACTCTGCCGAGATCCAACCACAAACAATCCACAGGCACAGAAGCTATAAGCCGCACAGCATAGTGGGAGAAGCAACTATAAATAAGGAAGGTTAAATGAACACCTGGAGGCAAGGGGTGTAGTCATACCAGAATGTCTATTTTGCTTGGGGCCCCCAAATTCCTTCAAACGGCCCTGCCTATTGATCCACAAGGAAAACCTGTCAGATCAAACCACGTGTTGCCAGTCTCACAGATCTCCTGCCACTCACTATCACCGGGACGTCCGTATGTCTTGGTACGTCTCTGACACTTGCAGAAATCATCTACCCTGTATAGGGACGAGTGATCTCTACAGTGATGATTGCTACAGAATCTATGATTTTTTTGTGCTTGCTGAAATATACGATCCTGATGAATGAGTGTTTGCTCGTTCATCACGTGACTGCTGGTACCTTTACACAGGCCAATTATCGGAAACAAGCATTTCTTAATGCTCATCCCTGATATTTGGCCTGAATTTTGGTCTGTGTAAAAGCACCTTAAGTGACCACTAAAATGTTGAAAAAATAGCTTAATAGTAAGGGGAATACTGACAGTTAATTGAATGTATTCTGAAGATGCCTATTAAAGGGGATGTCCCATGAAAAATATTCTACAGTTTTCAAACCAGCACCTGGATCTGAATACTTTTGCAATTGCATGTACTTAAAAATTTTGTATAGCCACTGAGTTAAATGTTCTGTATAGTGCCAACTGCTGTTTGTTCTTTTCTTTATTTCTCTGTCCACCTTGCTGAGGTAGTCACACATGGTCAGTTCCATCCCTTAAAAGGGTTTTTCTGAGACTTTTATACTGATAACCTATCATCTGTATAGGTCATCAGTATTTGCTTGGTGGGGGTCCGTCACCCGGGACCCCAGACAATCAGCTGTTTAAGCGGCCTTCACTCAGAAAACACTTTTAACCTTCACCAGCCCTATCTACTGTTAGAAGCTGAGACAGTCACAGGAATAGAGCTGCAGCAGAAAGGACGTGCCCCCTGAGCTGTGATAAGGAGAGAGCTGCAGCAGAAAGGACGTGCCCCCTGAGCTGTGATAAGGAGAGAGCTGCAGCAGAAAGGACGTGCCCCCTGAGCTGTGATAAGGAGAGAGCTGCAGCAGAAAGGACGTGCCCCCTGAGCTGTGATAAGGAGAGAGCTGCAGCAGAAAGGACGTGCCCCCTGAGCTGTGATAAGGAGAGAGCTGCAGCAGAAAGAACAAACCCCCATGAAAGGCCACGTCCCCTGAGCTGACTGCTTGAAATACAGTGTAAATCTTCTTCAGCAATTGTAGCAATGAATGGGGAGATCTCTGGATCCATGTGAGGTACAGGGCTGGTTCTAGCTTTGTTAGTGATTTTTATGTACTATATGATTTTTATTTTTTGCCTTAATCATGGAATACCCCATTAAGCTTTTTTTCCTAGTGATTCCTGTTTTCATATACTGTCTGAATCGCTGTAAGTGCTTGATTACATTGTTTTTGTGCTGACTTCCTAAATAACTATCATAGCACGCATACTGTGCTACATTTCTCACCTTAAAGTATTACTCACGATATGCCTTCATATTACTGCTACATTTTTATAGTGTTTCCCATGGACATAATGATTATAGTTAGAAAATCAAATTTTGCAATCGTTATTCATCATCGTTATTTCTATGTACTAAAATCTATTAGAATATTTATATTTCTTGTCACAGCCCCTCCACAGAAATCTGGTGATCCAGATCAGTTTCTCTCCAGTCTGGTACAGAAATGCTTAAAGGGAAACTGGTGCCAGAAATCCCATAATTTTCTATGGTATCGTTCATATCATCACTACGTAAAACAGCGACAGACAACGTTTTTCTGTCTGGTGTGTTTTTCTGTCAAGTGCTTTCCGTCAATGAATGCTGGATACAACTGATATATGTGATGGTGGTAAATACTATAATAAAATAGTACATGTGCCACATGTGTAGGACACATGGAGGTTTTTCTCCAGGATTCCCCAAAAGAAAACAAATGTATGGTGTGCTTGATCCCAAGCCAGACTATGGAGGAATTCTACCAAGAAGCATTGATACTAGAGATGTTAACACATCAAGGCCTACACAATGGCGCAACAGGAAGCCACCGGCACTATGTGTGCTACTGTCCAGCCATGTTCATAAGCCCTAAGAAAGACTTTCAGGCAATCCTCCAGGGGCGGATTGGCCATAGATCCCATAGGGTAATTTCCCGGTGGGCCGATGCCCAGGGGGTCACCCAAGCTCTACGAATGGCCTCAGGCCAGGTACAAAATAATCTGATGCTCAACGGCTACAGGTGCCCTCCTGAACTCAACTGTATTACCATCCTCAGGACGGTCATACAGTTGAATACTGTGGTGAGGACAGCAGTTTTTTGTGCTGTCCTGTGGTATTTGGTTCTACTGGAACGGTATTTTGTGCTGCACTATGGTATTGAAGGCCCCGCTTACTTCTGTTGTCCCAACCTACTTGTTTTGGCCCATCTTCTGTCAGTATGAACCCACCTGAAATCTGCAGGTGTTCGCAGGGAAAAATTTGTGTGGATTTACATGCGGATTTGGTGGGGATTTTCTGCATGGGGATTTTATTCTCCCTATTGAAGTGAATGGAGAAAATCTGCATGAAATCCAATCAGGAAAAATAAAATAAATTGACATGCTGCAGATTTTAAAATTCGCACCGCAGGTCAAAATCCGCACACAAAAAATCTGCATCGTGCACATGAGAATTTCAAATTCTCATAGAATACAATGTACATGACCTACGGTGCAGATTTTCTGCACGCAAGTCTGATTTTGTGCATTTAGCCTAAACATGGTATTTTTGAGGTTAATGCCACTAAAAATAAAATAAATAAAAATAGTAAATAATAATTAATAATAACTAAATTCAAAATACGGTACTTGTTAGTAAAGCTCGTCTAATCAGTCTTTAATTACTGGTTAGTTAACAGAATGCATCCACCTATGAAGCATCTGCTGCAGCCTGTTGAATTGCAGTGGCAGAGAGCCTTGACAGCCCTGTGTGTTCCATGTGATTGCACTGGCACTGCTCCTGTCCTATTCCTGGTGGTACTGCACCACATGGACATGCTTATTGACTCTGATCACATAGACCCTCTAGGCACAGGAATGTATTGACCAGTGGGACACCAATAATGCTTAAAGGGACTCTGTCACCACTTTCTAACCCCCCTTTTTAAAAGTATTGTTCTCTCCATGGCGCCCTTGTGATTACAAAGGTGTTGTTATAACATAAATTCGCCGTCTCGTTTTGATAAAAATACCTTTTATCTAACCTGTCAATCTTGTGGATAAGGTGCCCAGGGCGTTTCTGAAGGTCTGAAGCTGCCGCCCGCCGCCGCCGCCGTTGGTGCCCAGCTCCTCCCCTGATCCTTTCAGCGCCGCCTGAATGTAAAGAAATCCGCCTCCGGCTCTCGCTCAGTGCCCCCTCCTCCTTTTCAAAGATCCCGCGCGTGCGCACAGGCCTGTGCCTGATGCGCCCGTGCGGACATTTAGAATCAGCCTCATTGAGCGAAGTGCGCATGCGCGCACTTCGCTCAACCTCCTCATAAGACGAGCACTGCAGCCAGCCACTCAGAGCCTGCGGCTCCATACAGTGCTTGGCAGGCTCTGAGTGGCTGGCTACAGTGCTCGTCTTATGAGGAGGTTGAGCGAAGTGCGCGCATGCGCACTTCGCTCAATGAGGCTGATTCTAAATGTCCGCACGGGCGCATCAGGCACAGGCCTGTGCGCACGCGCGGGATCTTTGAAAAGGAGGAGGGGGCACTGAGCGAGAGCCGGAGGCGGATTTCTTTACATTCAGGCGGCGCTGAAAGGATCAGGGGAGGAGCTGGGCACCAACGGCGGCGGCGGCGGGCGGCAGCTTCAGACCTTCAGAAACGCCCTGGGCACCTTATCCACAAGATTGACAGGTTAGATAAAAGGTATTTTTATCAAAACGAGACGGCGAATTTATGTTATAACAACACCTTTGTAATCACAAGGGCGCCATGGAGAGAACAATACTTTTAAAAGGGGGGGTTAGAAAGTGGTGACAGAGTCCCTTTAATGAATAGCCAAAGATATTCAAAGGCAAGCTACTTTCCTGTAAAAGGGGCATTTCAGCCGTTAGATCAGTAATCAATTTTAGACTGGTGGGGGTTCGACATCCAGCATCCCCACCAGGCACCTGCAACTAAACGGCGGACAGAGCTAGAAGTAGAAGGCGTCCTTCATTGTTTGTGTGTCAGGAGCTTCATGAAGCTGGTTAAGCTGCTGCATGCCAGTCTAAGATCACCATGTGCAATGCCAAGCATCATCTGCAGTGGTTTAAAGCACACCACAGCAGTGGAAATGTGTTCACTAGCTAGCAGGCTGATGGATTGATCTGGGTTTGTCAGATTTCCCAAAGACTCAATGTAATGACCGGCGTCACGCAAAGGGAGGGAAATGGGAAGGCCCTGTCCAAGGGAGAGGGAAAGGTGGTGACCCCTGACTCACCTTGCGGCTGGCACCTGACTGCCCTGACGTCCCTAGACGGGTTCCTCACCCGTACGCCGATCACGTGCCTAATCCCTGGCTTTCCCTGAGATGAGCCCTGAGTAGTGAATGTGGCGGTGGGATCACTAGTCCGCACCACTGACACTAAGAGGAAAACACCAAGGAGAGGACAGACAATACAGACAAACATATAATCCCAGGTGGGCGACAACAGCAGACCACCAAGGCCCAACAGGGATCCGAAGGGTAACGTTCTGGAACAACAACCAGGGAACACAGCTACACAGCTCCAGTGGGTCAGTATAGAAGTCCAGGCAGGAAGCTCTATATCTGGCAACCAGAGAAGTGGGAGATGGGAATATAAGGAGGTTGGGATTGCTGGACAAGAAACAGCTGAGGAGGAGAAGCTACGGATCCCTGAGTGAGCCAAAAAGGGTTGCAAGGCAAACCCAGAAAGCTACCATAAAGAAACAGCACAACCTTACTACATAGAGCGCGCAGCCACCCGCTGCGACTTCCTGACCCCGGGTATAACCGAGTCAGACGTGGCTCGTGACACTCTACCTGCTGGAATGCCTAGTGCCTTCTGTAAAATCTTCTTGAGGAGAAATAATGGTATGGGGATGTTTGTCATGATTTTGGCTAGATACCTTGTTTCCAGTGACGTGTGATGTTAATGCTTCAGCATAGAACGATATTTAGGTCAATTGTATGCTTCCAACTCTTTGTCAACAGTTTGGGGAAGGCTCTTGACTGTGCCCAAGTGCACAAAGCAGGGTCCATAAAGCCATGGTATGGTGAGTTTGGTGTGGAAGAACTTGACAACCCCATTGAACACCACCTTTGGGATGAGCTAGAATGGAGATTGTGAGCCAGGCCCTTTCATTCAACATCAGTATCTGACCTCACAAATGGCCTTCTGGATTAATGGGCAAAATTCCCACAGACACACTCTAACGTTGTGAGAATCCTTCACAGAAGAGTGGAGGCTGTTATAGCTGTAAAGGGGAGCCATGGTTTAGGAATTGGATGTCCTGGAACCTCATATAGGTGGGCAGGTCAGGTGACCGTATATCTGACATCATATAGTGTATATGGTAACTTGTAATGCTGCAGTTTGCTGTGACCATGCCCTGCTATAAGACTTTTATTGTATTCCCTATTAGAAAAAGAATGGTATACTCAGAGGTTCATGAATAAATCTAAAAATGACTTCAGAGGATAAGGAGCTGATGATATTTTCAGTCGTTTACAGTGCTTTCTTTAACAGACCTGCAGTACCCTCAATAACCTTTTAAGATTTATTTTAATTATGAAGCAATGTTAAAAGGGTCGTCCAAGATACTGTATATCAAGTGTTCCCCAAATAAAATATGGTATACTCACCCACTTCACCACTTCTCAAGTCTGCCCCGCTAGGCTTTGTTTACTTGACTGCAGTGGTGATATGCCATATACCCCATGTGCCATATATTCCTGAAGCCAGTATTTGGCTGCAGCGGTCACATGGGCTATAGGGGCATATCACTGCTGCAGCTATGTAAACAACTAAATAAAAATAAATAACAATAGCGAGGACTAGCGTGAATTTCCGCCTTTGCGCAGCTTTTAATAACACAGATAACCTCTTTTTATCAATAGTATTAATGGGGTTGTGCAGTGGGTAGATTCTGATGACCTATCCTTAGGATAGCCACAAAAGTAAAATGGCGGAAGCAGCACTCCGTTTGGATGAATGATTATTCCAGATGTGTCATTTCAGCTTTGTGCCTTTCTCAAGTATGCTTGAGAAAGGCACAACGTCGAAACGTCGCATCTGGGATAAATTGCCTTGTTTCATCTAAACTGATGGCTGCCTCCGCCACTTTACTTTTGTGGATATACTTTTTGGGGTGAGTTGGACCAAACCCCTTGGTGGCGGGCACCCACTACTACCACAAAGAGTTCTTGACCCTTATTCATCTTCCTCTTTCTATCCTTAGGATAGATCATCAATATCTCATCTGTGGGGGTCCAACTCCTGACACCCCCACCGATCAGCTGTTTGAAGAGGAGGCATTGCACATGTGAGCCTTGCTTCCTCTTCAAGATTACACTGCACATGGTCTGGGAAGTCTCAGCAGTGTAGTGTAATTACAAGTGCATACCATTCTTGTAATTACACTGCGCAGCCGCTAAATGCAAGACGACGTGTAGCGCAATCTTGAAGAGGAAGCAGGGCTCACAGGTGCAATGCCTCCTCTTCAAACAGCTGATCGGTGGGGGTGTCAGGCGTTGGACCTCCGCTGATCTGATATTTCTACTCATTAGGCCTCTTGCACACGACCGTATGTATTTTGCGGTCCGCAAAAAATACGGATGACATCCGTGTGCATTCTGTATTTTGCGGAACGGAACAGCTGGCTCCCTAATAGAACAGTACTATCCTTGTCCGTAATGCGGACAATAATAGGACATGTTCTATTCTTTTGCGGAACGAAAATACGGAAATGGAATGCACACGGAGTATCTTCCGTTTTTTTGGTAAACCCATTGAAATGAATGGTTCCGTATACGGTCCGCAAAAAAAATGGAACAGACACGGAAAGAAAATACGTTCGTGTGCAAGAGCCCTTATTCTTCCTCATGGCTGATGTACCTCTACACTTAAATTTGACATGACCCTTGTTCTACATTTCATCCCCCTCATCCACTTTTTAAAAACTGTCAAAGCTGTATAAATAAAATGTGTCTAAAAAACACAACAGGTGGTGCAACTATAAAATTACTTATTCCATCGCCCCTCTGTGTGACTGAAATAAGACCTCTGAAATTCTATTATAATAGTAGTTTCATTGATGTGTGTGTGTGTATAGATATATATATATATATATATATATATATACATACACACTGCTCCAAAAAATAAAGGGAACACTTAAACCACACAATGTAACTCCAAGTCAATCACACTTCTGTGAAATCAAACTGTCCACTTAGGAAGCAACACTGAGTGACAATCAATTTCACATGCTGTTGTGCAAATGGGATAGACAACAGGTGGAAATTATAGGCAATTAGCAAGACACCCCCAATAAAGGAGTGGTTCTGCAGGTGGTGACCACAGACCACTTCTCAGTTCCTGTGCTTCCTGGGTGATGTTTTGGTAACTTTTGAATGCTGGCGGTGCTTTCACTCTAGTGGTAGCATGAGACGGAGTCTACAACCCACACAAGTGGCTCAGGTAGTGCAGCTTATCCAGGATGGCACATCAATGCGAGCTGTGGCAAGAAGGTTTGCTGTGTCTGTCAGCGTAGTGTCCAGAGCATGGAGGCGCTACCAGGAGACAGGCTAGTACATCAGGAGACGTGGAGGAGGCCGTAGGAGGGCAACAACCCAGCAGCAGGACCGCTACCTCCGCCTTTGTGCAAGGAGGAACAGGAGGAGCACTGCCAGAGCCCTGCAAAATGACCTCCAGCAGGCCACAAATGTGCATGTGTCTGCTCAAACGGTCAGAAACAGATTCCATGAGGGTGATATGAGGGCCCGACGTCCACAGGTGGGGGTTGTGCTTACAGCCCAACACCGTGCAGGACGTTTGGCATTTGCCAGAGAACACCAAGATTGGCAAATTCGCCATTGGCGCCCTGTGCTCTTCACAGATGAAAGCAGGTTCACACTGAGCACATGTGACAGACGTGACAGAGTCTGGAGACACCGTGGAGAATGTTCTGCTGCCTGCAACATCCTCCAGCATGACCGGTTTGGCATTGGGTCAGTAATGGTGTGGGGTGGCATTTCTTTGGAGGGCCGCACAGCCCTCCATGTGCTCGCCAGAGGTAGCCTGACTGCCATTAGGTACCGAGATGAGATCCTCAGACCCCTTGTGAGACCATATGCTGGTGCGGTTGGCCCTGGGTTCCTCCTAATGCAAGACAATGCTAGACCTCATGTGGCTGGAGTGTGTCAGCAGTTCCTGCAAGACGAAGGCATTGATGCTATGGACTGGCCCGCCCGTTCCCCAGATCTGAATCCAATTGAGCACATCTGGGACATCATGTCTCGCTCTATCCACCGTCACGTTGCACCACAGACTGTCCAGGAGTTGGCAGATGCTTTAGTCCAGGTCTGGGAGGAGATCCCTCAGGAGACCGTCCGCCACCTCATCAGGAGCATGCACAGGCGTTGTAGGGAGGTCATACAGGCACGTGGAGGCCACACACACTACTGAGCCTCATTTTGACTTGTTTTAAGGACATTACATCAAAGTTGGATCAGCCTGTAGTGTGTTTTTCCACTTTAATTTTGATTGTGACTCCAAATCCAGACCTCCATGGGTTGAAAAATTTGATTTCCATTTTTTTATTTTTGTGTGATTTTGTTGTCAGCACATTCAACTATGTAAAGAACAAAGTATTTCAGAAGAATATTTAATTAATTCAGATCTAGGATGTGTTATTTTTGTGTTCCCTTTATTTTTTTGAGCAGTGTATATACTGTATATAGTATGTATACAATTGTATCGGGCAGAGTGCGGGATCTACTTATTCTATACCTTTATTCTTGATTCCATTAGGTGTAACCAGGCTGGAATCCACACTGGTTGCTTTTATATACACAGCATGTTTGCATTTTCTACAGTTTTCACTGGTCCCTTAAAGGGTTTCTGTCACCCCATTAAACCGTTTTTTTTTTCTTTTTCTTTAATAATAATCCCTATAGTGCGATCTCATGATACATAATCAAATTAATAATTTTGGTTCAGTAGATTTTGCTAAAAAACGATTTTTAAAATATGCTAATTACCCTGCTACCAGCAAGTAGGGCGGCTACTTGCTGGTAGCAGCCGCATCCTCCGATGGTAATGACGCCCCCTCGGCATGCTGATTGACAGGGCCAGGGAAGGTAATCCTTCTCTGCTGGCGCTGTTAGAATTTGAAATCTCGCGCCTGCGCCGTACCTGGCTTCAATCGGCGCAGGCGCACTGAGAGGCGGCCGCTCTGCTCGACCGCTCCATCCTCAATGCGCCTGCGTCGATGACGTCATCGCATACACCCGGAAGAGAAGACGCCGGCCCTGTCAATCAGCATGCCGAGGGGGCGTCATTACCATTGGAGGATGCGGCTGCTACCAGCAAGTAGCCGCCCTACTTGCTGGTAGCAAGGTAATTAGCATATTTTAAAAATCGTTTTTTAGCAAAATCTACTGAACCAAAATTATTAATTTGATTATGCATCATGAGATCGCACTATAGGGATTATTATTAAAGGGAAAGAAAAAAACGGTTTAATGGGGTGACAGAAACCCTTTAAGTTGTGTTGCTTTAGATTGCCCAGAAAATACATACTGGTGATTCACCATGCAGGGAGGCAGTGGAGTGCTTCTTTATATTCTGCCATGGTAGTTGTATGCCTGGTAAAACATGTTGTGAATGCGCAATCACCAGCCTGTTCAACCTATTCATCAAATGACTAACAGTCCAGATCCTATTACCTAGTCAGCATGATGGAGTGCACCAATTACAGGGCTCTGGCCTCTCCATAGACGTGCTATACAGCCGCACACCACATGCAAGGATTGTATGTATCATCTGCAGAGTTTGTATAACAATACACACTGACTAGATAGAGAGATAGTTATTAAATAGACAGATAAGAAGATAGATAGCTATTAGGTAGACAGAGAATGGATAAATAGATAAATATTAGGTAGACATATACATATAGATAGACAGATAGGAAATAGATATGATATTAAATATATAGATAGATTATGGAATGATAAATAGATAGATAATGAATAAATAGATACATAAAAGGTAGACGTATACATAGATAATGGATAGATAGATACATATTAGATGGATGGATAACTCGATCATAGATAGATGTGCTAGCTCTCTGGCTGGGACCCCCAGGAGCCCCGCTCCCCCTGCTGTGTACCAGGGGTTAATACCCAGGAATGCTGTCTGTCTGGGAGCTCATTAGGGCAGTAGATGCGCCCATTATTGCAGGCGCGCCTCGGTCATTAGATCAGCTTGAACGCTCCCTACATGCCTGGGCTCATCGCTCAGTAGTCGGGAATGTGGCTCCTGCCCGAGACTTTGACACTCCGGAGTGAAGGGCGGCAGCATTCCTGCTCCCCGGCCGGCTTTATATGAGGGCGCAGGGCCGGCGAGCAGCAGGTCAGCACGCGGACACCATGAGCGCCAGCCCAGACAGGATCTCCTCCTACCGCCGACACTTCCAGGAGTACGCCGGCTGCTCGGCGGTCAGGCTGCGGGTGAGCAGTCCTTCCCCTCCCCGGCACAGCAGGAGGTCAACCAGCTACAGCCGGGGCTCGTGTGAGGTCCACACAGGTGGGAGAAGGACGGCCTCCGCCACCAGGAGACCCCGCAGGTACGGGAGGGGCGGCTATATACAAACTTACTGCAGGGAAGACCCCCTCACTCACTTCTCAGGGGAAGACCACCGCTAAGTAGTATCCTGAGAACATGTGCCCAACGTCTGTCTATATCATCTGTTGATATCTATCTAATATCTATTATCTGTCCCATATCTATCTATTATCTATCTATCTATTATCTATCTCCCATCTATCTATCTATTATCTATCCATCTATCTATCTATCTATCTATCTATCTATTATCTATCTATCTATCTATCTATCTATCTATCCATCTATCTATCTATCTATCTATCTATCTATCTATCTATTATCTATCTATCTATCTATCTATCTATCTATCTATCTATTATCTATCTATCTATTATCTATCTATCTATCTATCTATCTATCTATCTATTATCTATCTATCTATCCATCTATCTATCTATCTATTATCTATCTATCTACTATCTATTATCTATCTATCTATCTATCTATCTATCTATTATCTATCTATTACCTATCTATCTATCTATCTATATATCTATCTATATATCTATCTATCATCTATCTAATATCTATCTATTATCTATCTATCTATCTATCTATCTATCTATATATTATCTATCTATTATCTATATATTATCTATCTATTATCTATCTATTATCTATCTATCTATTATCTATTTTTATCTATCTATCTATGAATCTATTATCTATCTATCTATCTATCTATTATCTATCTATCTATTATCTATCTATATATTATCTATCTATTATCTATCTATTATCTATCTATCTATTATCTATCTATATATTATCTATCTATTATCTATCTATTATCTATCTATATATCTATCTATCTATTATCTATCTCTCTATCTATCTATCTATTATCTATCTATTATCTATCTATTATCTATCTATCTATCTATGAATCTATTATCTATCTATCTATTTATCTATCTATTATCTATCTATCTATCTATCTATCTATCTATTTTCTATCTATTATCTATCTATCTATTATCTATCTATATATTATCTATCTATTATCTATCTATTATCTATCTATCTATCTATCTCATATCTATCTATCTATTATCTATCTCTCTATCTATCTATCTATCTATCTATCTATTATCTATCTATTATCTATCTATTATCTATCTATCTATTATCTATCTATCTATCTATTATCTATCTATCTATTATCTATCTATCTATCTATCTATTATCTATTATCTATCTATTATCTATCTATTATCTATCTATTATCTATCTATCTATTATCTATCTATCTCATATCTATCTATCTATCTATCTATCTACCTATCTATCTCATATCTATCTATCTATCTATCTATCTATCTATCTATTTATCTATTATATATCTATCTATTATCTATCTATCTATTTATCTATTATATATATATCTATTATCTATCTATCTATTTATCTATTATATATCTATCTATTATCTATCTATCTGTCTATCTATCTATTATCTATTATCTATCTATATATATATATCTATTATCTATCTATCTATCTCATATCTATCTATCTATCATCTATCTATTATCTATCTATCTCCTATTATCTATCTCCTATCTATCTATTATCTATCTATCTATCTATCTAATATCTATCTATTATCTATCTATCTATTATATATCTATCTATTATCTATATATCTATTATCTATCTATCTATTATCTATCTATCTATCTATCTATCTATTATCTATCTAATATCTATCTATTATCTATCTATCTATCTATCTATCTATCTATCTATTATCTATCTATTATCTATCCCATATCTATCTATCTATCTATCTATCTTATATCTATCTATCTATCTATCTATCTATCTATCTATCTATCTATCTATCTATCTATCTATCTATTATCTATCTATCTATTATCTATTGATCTATCTATCTATCTATTATCTATCTATCTATTATCTATCTATCTAATATCTATCTATCTAATATCTATCTATCGATCTATTATCTATCGATCGTTATTTATCTATCTAATATCTATCTAATATTTATCTACGTATATATCTATTATCTATCTATTATTTATCTATCTATTATCTATCTATCTCTATCTATCTATCTATTATCTATCTATTATTTATCTATCTATCTATTATCTATCCATCTATCTATCTTATATCTATCTATCTATCTATTTATTATTATGATGATGATGATTATCGTCATCTTTTTTTTATCTATATATTATTATTACTACATCTATGTAATCTATTCTATCTCATGTTGTAATATGTATCTATCTATCTAATCTATCTATCTATCTATCTATCTATCTATCTATCTATCTATCTATCATCTATCTCATATCTATCTATCTATCTATCTATCTATCTATCTCATATCCATCTATCTATCTATCTATCTCCTATCTATCTATCTATCTATCTATCTATCTCCTATTTATCTATTATCTATCTCCTATCTATCTATATATGAACTATTTGTCTGTGGCTATCAATTTATTATTATTATTATGATGATGATTATCGTCATCTTTTTATCTATCTATTATTGTTACCACATCTATCTATCTATCTATCTATCTATCTATCTATCTATCTATCTATCTATCTATCTATCTATCTATTATCTATCATCTATCTATCTATTATCTATCTATTATCTATCTATCTATCTATCTATCTATCTATCTATCTATCTATCTATCTATCTATCTATCTATCTATCTCTGTATATCATACCATCTCACATCCATCCTGTGCAGTCAGAGGTGTTATTCCTGTCCATGTGGCTGCTTGTGATAACTTGTCTATAACATGTTGAGGTTCATTCCAAATCCATAACCCTGAGTGTGTTGGGGACAGCTCAGCATTGCAGCCATCACATCTGATAAGCTGAGATGTCCCTCATGATGTCATGAAGTCACTGACCTGAAGCAGTCTGAGCTGTGGAGAATATATGTATACAGAATGATCTTAATATCTGGGCCAGTCCAATGAGTAGAGTCACTGAGTCCTGTTATAGCTACTGAGAGAAGGTGTACAAGGATTGGGGGTCATAGTTATTACATAAGGCTAGAGTACAGAGGACACTTGTCCATGATGTATCTCCTCACCACATAAGTGGAGGAGGCCGAAGGCTGTTCAATATAACAATAATGATATCACTTTATGAAGGATTTGGATTTTTGTACCCCCTGTTGAGTGTGTCAGGACATTTCATAGACTACAAGTAACAAACACTATGGGGGTTTGCCAGGACCCTTATTTACATGGTGTGCTCCCTTAGTCCTTATCTAAGACAGCTGAGGAGAAGACATGGAAACTGACAGCAGCCTAAGGGCTCGTTCACACATTTAAGTCCTTACTGTAAAGCTGGCGGTACATATAATAAGATGAAATTCAGCAAAAATTTAACAATTTTGACCATTTAAGTGATTGTTTTATTTTTTATTATTTTAATGTCAAATGACCTTTCTTGATGATTGATGAATGGCTGCTGACTGCAAAAAGTGAGAATTATGTTGAATTTTTTGGCATGATTGGCCAGTTATATTGTTATCTTCTTATACCACATTTTTAAACTTCGTCTCTGATTTACCAGTTCAGTCTGACATGTCAATGGTTTAATTCTAACCATACATGGTGGAGATGGTCATATGAACTATTCAAGTCTTTGGTGGCCAATCCTACTCTTGAATTTATGGCTGGCACCCCTTAGACAGCTTGGTCCAGGTTTACACTGTCTGTATATAAGACAGGATTAATAAATCAGCCCATTGCATCCAGTCTTTCTTTGTCCAGGGGGTCTATGCACATGGATGTTCCCATTCAGAACGTTAAAACCAAAGACCTAATGGTCCACCTGACGAGGACATGCCAGCCTTAGTGGCAGACAGGACTGGTGGCTTTTGATAGACATTCTGTGCTAATACTGTACAAAGAGGTATCTCCCAGGGAAAGAGCACCATCTCGCTAGCGCCACCATATGGAAGTGGCACCCTATGAGTCAAAGTCCAAGCCTTGGGACATGACAAGGGAAATTAGCTAAAGCCAAAATTTCCATCCAGGGTGTTTGCCCCTCATCAGTACAGAGTAGGATTTTGGCTGGCTGGGTGTGATGCCTTTGATGCAGTTTAGGGTGGGTTCACACTAGCGTTAGGGATTCCGTTATGGCTTTCCGTTATAACATGGTTATAACGGAAAATAACGGAATCCATAAGACGGAAGGACGGATTAATTCTTCTGCCCATAGATTTGTATTATGACAGAATGCAAAACGGAAGCCCTTAAAAGACATTCCGTTTGCTCTCGTCCTAGCAGACTATAATCATATTAGTAAATTTGAACCCAGTGTTACTCAGTCAGGTGAAAACAGACTATAATCATAACTGTTTTTGCTCTTTTTTAGCTCAAAATGGCCTTTAAAAGGCATTCCGTTTGCTTTCCGTCCTAATAGAAGTCTATGGAAAAGTATAACGGATCCATCTGGGTCCTGTCGACAGGACTTTGTTTTCCGTCTTGCTTAACGGGACCCAGACGGATCCGTTATGCTGCCCATAGACTTCTATTAGGACGGAAAGCAATCGGAATGCCTTTTAAAGGCTTCCATCTTGCATTCCATCATAATACAAGTCTATGGCCAGAAGAACTGATCCGTCCTTCTGTCTTATGGATTCCGTTATTTTCCGTTATAATCATGTTATAACGGAATCCCTAACGCTAGTGTGAACCCACCCTTAGGCTTTTTTTACACTCGTGTTTTGGGCGGATCAGTCATGGATCTGCAAAAAGGGAACCGTTACAATAATACAACCGCATGCATCCATTAGGCGGGGTGCTGGCTTAAAGAGACCAGTCCTGTATGGAACCTTATTGGCATTGCTCCATGGGAAAATAATATACAAAGAGATATCTCCGAAGGAAAGAGAACATCTCATTAGCTTGTTAAAAAGTCAAACTTTGACTCATAGAGACCCACTTCTGAAAGGTGGCGCTAGTGAGATGGTTCTCTTTACCTGGTAGATACCTCTCTGCATATTATTTTCCCATGGAGCATTGCCAATAAGTCTCCATACACTGCTAATCTCTTTAAGGAGAGCCAGTACCCCATCTAGTGTTAATACTGGACTCTTTAATGGCACCACTGAAATGGGATCCATCCCTTGTGCCATCTACAAGATTTATTTAAGAGGCCTAGCCTGATCCCTGACATGTGACAATCTGGGGGTCCCGACTTCCCCCTGACAGCAGATGTTGAATTCCAGCATACTGATCCTTGGTGGAGATAAGCAGCTGCCAGTGGTTTATTCCCCTCTCCTCACTGGAAACACCTTCCTTATTTTCTACATTTCTATTATATATGAAGGCATATTTATAGATTTCTATTTGAAAACACTGATAATATAAAGGTCAACCAAACTGTAATATTTGTCTTCATTTTCTGTACTTGGACTATCACAAATGCAGTGTCCAAAATGTGAATATTTCCACTCTGGAAAATATTTGTATGCTGATTATTCAGCAACATAAAGATAAATACAATATAATAATATAACAATCTCAGGCTTTTAAAGTGAATTGCTGGTTCATAGGTTCAGTCAATAAATATCTAGTAAATTGGTCAGGGGTCCTTCTATTCCTTCTGGGGGAGGCCTCTATGTTCCATTTACTTGCATAGGCTATTCTGCATACTAAATGTACATGTGTTTGTTTGAGGACAAGGCCTTACATTATTTCTAAAAAACAAAACAAAAACACACATATGTGGAGTACACTAAAATCTCCTTTAATCTGTTAAAGTATTGGGAAATTGTATGCCAGCCTGCTTATAGATGAATAGGAGGTTGCCTTATGGAATTAAATACAACTCGTTCTGGACATTGTTCTTCCATTGGTCTTGACTGGAGATTTGGTAGGGTAAAATATTACAGAAATCATTGGGGTGCAGTATGGTGTATAATATGGAGTCCATACTGAATACTGGGCCAATGCACGTTCATCCTATAGGTATATTCCAGTCAGCCATAGGGCACTTATTCAGTGCCTATTCCTTATCATGGGAGATCACCACACACATATTATACCTTATTATACTTTATTAATCCAAACACAACAGATTTGTTAGAAATTTGATAGACTGCAATCATCATTGCTAGTAATTAAAGGTAATCTAATCTGACCCACATTCCATAGTGATAGAGACCCAGCATTTCCCGGTTTTATAACATGTTACTATAGACATTACTGCGGTATTGCTTGTAGAAATTATACTTTGCTATAAATGTTTGTTCATTCGATTTAGAAATATTAATGTTTCATACACCGGCAGAGCTAGTGGCTTATACAGTCATGTCAAGTATATTGAAGCACAAGTATCTGTGGTATGTGCTATAAAATGCATATACTATCATCTTATCATACATAGCTGTGCCGGCATAGACAAGGTCTAAGTCTATAAATCCGAGTAATGTGTCCTGATATAATTGAATTTACAGGAACAAGCATGCTAGAAATGTCCACAGATGACAGATCATAGATAGATAATAGATTATATATATTAGTCCAGAAAATGAGCGGCACTCCAATAGATCATGGACAAATAACTCCTTTATTCACCCTTGCGGTGCAACGTTTCTGCTCAAGCTTGAAAAAGGCTCTAGTTATGAGCTGAAACGTTGCACCGCACGGTGAATAAAGGAGTTATTTGTTCATGATCTATTGGAGTGCCGCTCATTTTCTGGACTATTATTGGGGTAAGAAGCCTATTCCCTTAAGAACGCGCACCCACACTTTCACTTTTTGCCAGTGCCGCCATTTTTCTCTGATATATATATATATATATATATATGTGATAGATAGATAGATAATAGATAGATAAATGGATAGATAATAGATAAATAGATATATATTAAATAGACAGACAGGTAGATAGCTATTAGGTAGCCAGAGAATGGATAGATAGATAGATAGATAGATAGATAGATAGATAGATAGATAGATAGATAGATAGAATCATTATTTAGGTCATAAAGCAGTGTTTAAGAATTATTGGCTGTTGTTATAATTATGTTCCTTGAACAGTGGACATATTTGGTTCCAGCTGTGTGCTGTACTGAATGGTAGTATTCCTATTATTAATGAAGACAATATTAAGTCTAATAATAATACTACAAGAAGACAATATTATGTATATTAATAATAGTACAAGAAGACAATATTATATATAATAATACTAATAATAATAGTAGTATAGAAGACAATATTATGTATAATAATAGTACAAGAAGACAATATTATGTATAATAGTACAAGAAGACAATATTATGTATATTAATAGTATAGAAGACAATATTATATATAACAATAATAGTACAAGAAGACAATATTATGTATAATAATAATAGTACAAGAAGACAATATTATATATAATAATAGTACAGAAGACAATATTATATATTATAATAATAGTAGTATAGAAGACAATATTATATATAATAATAGTACAGAAGACAATATTATGTATTATAATAATAATACTAGAAGACAATATAATATATTATAATAATAATAATAGTACAGAAGACAATATTATGTATAATAATAATAGTACAGAAGAAAATATTATGTATAATAATAATAGTACAGAAGACAATATTATATATAATAATAAAAGTACAAGAAGACAATAATATATATAATAATAGTACAAGAAGACAATATTATGTACAATAATAATAGTATAGAAGACAATATTATGTATAATAATAATAATAATAGTACAGAAGACAATATTATATATAATAATAATAATAGTACAGAAGACAATATTATGTACAATATTAATAGTACAGAAGACAATATTATGTATAATAATAATAATAATAATAATAGTACAAGAAGACAATATTATATATAATAATAATAGTACAAGAAGACAATATTATGTATAATAATAGTACAAGAAGACAATATTATATATAATAATAATAGTACAGAAGACAATATTATATATAATAATAGTACAGAAGACAATATTATGTATAATAATAGTACAAGAAGACAATATTATATATAATAATAATAGTAGTACAGAAGACAATATTATATATAATAATAGTACAGAAGACAATATTATGTATAATAATAGTACAAGAAGACAATATTATATATAATAATAATAGTAGTACAGAAGACAATATTATATATAATAATAATAGTAGTACAGAAGACAGCATTATGTGTACAGAAGACAAGGTGCCTGCTCTTCCCCCGCAGTATGGTCGCCCACTCTTCTGCCGCCTTCCTCCCCGTGGATCTGGAAGCCGCCAGCGCAGCAAACCAGGAATTTCTGAACCTCCGGAGCCACGAGAAGCGGGAGCTGATCGTCCTCAATGAGCGCCTGACCAAGTACATCGAGCGGGTAGGACCCCACACCTCCTGGGACCACTCGTCCTGCTCAGGGACATGCATATTCTTCTGTTCAGTTATTCTCTGCTAAAGTTTTATCAAAGAGACGAATACAAGAAAAAAAGATCCAAACCATAATGTGCATATTCTTATAGCTATTAAATAACGTTATTTCTATATTATACAAATATCCCGATGCACACGAGATCGGATAGCTCCTCCATAATGAGTGCCCGACATACATTGTACATTATTGTTTCTCATTCAAAAGTTTAATAGATTTTTTTTAATGTAACAAATAAAAGAGAATAAACAATGCAGGGATAGAACTAATACAAGAGAATAAACAATGCAGGGATAGAACTAATACAAGAGAATAAACAATGCAAGGATAGAACTAATACAAGAGAATAAATAATGCAGGGATAGAACTAATACAAGAGAATAAACAATGCAGGGATAGAACTAATACAAGAGAATAAACAATGCAGGGATAGAACTAATACAAGAGAATAAACAATACAGGGAGAGAACTAATACAAGAGAATAAACAATGCAGGGATAGAACTAATACAAGAGAATAAACAATGCAGGGATAGAACTAATACAAGAGAATAAACAATGCAGGGAGAGAACTAATACAAGAGAATAAACAATGCAGGGATAGAACTAATACAAGAGAATAAACAATGCAGGGATAGAACTAATACAAGAGAATAAACAATGCAGGGATAGAACTAATAACTAATAGAAGAGGATCGGCTGAGAGGTGATACACAGGGAGCGGCCGGTCTGATGGAAAGGCTCAGGAGCAGAGACAAAAACCTACACATACTATTCATATAGATTAAGATACCATGTATATGTCACAGGATTTATACAAAAGTACCCCAAATATAATGTATATGTCACAGGATTTATACAGAAGTACCCCAAATATAATGTATATGTCACAGGATTTATACAGAAGTACCCCTAATATAATGTATATGTCACAGGATTTATACAGAAGTACCCCTAATATAATGTATATGTCACAGGATTTATACAGAAGTACCCCAAATATAATGTATATGTCACAGGATTTATACAGAAGTACCCCTAATATAATGTATATGTCACAGGATTTATACAGAAGTACCCCAAATATAATGTATATGGCAGAGGTTACATGCATATTTCCTATGGAAGGAAAAAATAACAGAAATTCGCTTTAGACAATGTATAAACATGAAGATATAATGTACATTTATGTCTAATATAGGCAGAGCATAGCATGCACAATTATATATTTATGTGTATATTTACCATTTAAATTTGTGTCTGTGTGTGCGTATATATATATATATATATATATATATATATATATGATTTATTGTACATTGTATATATAACCAGAAAGATTTATTACATATATATAATCATAAATTTACATACGATTATATATATATATATATATATATATATATATATATATATTATGTGGAAATGACAATATTTATACATATATATATATATATATATATATATATATAATCTTATGTAAATTTATGGTTATATATATAGAGAGAGAGAGCTTTTTTCATATACCATCTACCTAGTAGGCATACAGATTAAATAGGGATATATTCAGTTTCCATAGAACATATGTTGACCCGGTTCCCAGGTCCAGTAGGGTCTGTATGATTATGTATGTGTCGCAGGTTCGTGACCTGGAGCAGCAGAACGCCATTGTGCAGGTGGAGCTGGACGCGCTCCGCAGTCGCTGCACCAGACCAACGGCTCTGCGGGCCCTATACGAGGAGCAGCTGCGGGACCTACGCAGGGAGGCGGAACAAGCCAGGATGCAACGGGTACAATACCAATATGTATAGAAATAGAATGATATCGGTCTTATATTTAGAGACTCCCAGTCCCTGGTTCCCAACAGCTGGGGTCCCAGCTCTGGCCAACGTTTACTGCCCCATATATCTGCCTGGCTTTCTTTGTATCCAGATAAAATCCACAGGGCTGGGCTCTGGCGCCTGGTATAGCACACAAGTGCATTGGCCTTTTAACCTTCAATCTGTTGAGGATAAGGGGTCTATAAATCTTCACTTGCTGGGAGCCTGTGTGAGGCCAGTGTATGGAAAGTTCTAGGCATTGTTGGGCCACATGTCACTTTTCCTCAGCCGTCTTCACCCCTGATCCTCATGCAGATCTTGGCTGGGGGAAGCTTTGTGTGACTGGTAGGATGTTTTGTCTCCGGTTGCCCCCATTGGGTTGGATTGTTTATCGTGTTGCTAGGTAACAAGTTTTTTAAGGGATGAGTTAAGCATTCAGCACTCAGCATGGTGGGGGAGATGGGCAATAATAATGTGGCTCTTTCCTGCTTGGTTCATCAGTTCTGGGTATGGTGGAGATCAGGTAGATCTACTAATCAGCTTCTCCCCAGTCTTTACTGGCTGATGACATACTGGCATACACTTATACACATAGGTCCACTAGCCCCTATTCAGCTACATATTCTGAGCTGAGACATGTTGGAGACCCTCATGGACAGCATGAACAGAACCTTGCTGTGGTCTTCTTCTCATTGAGACCCCTGTCAGGGGCTGGGGCAGGAGACCCTCATGGACAGCATGAACAGAACCTTGCTGTGGTCTTCTCCTCATTGAGACCCCTGTCAGGGGCTGGGGCAGGAGACCTTCGTGGACAGCATGAACAGAACCTTGCTGTGGTCTTCTCCTCAGTGAGACCCCTGTCAGGGGCTGGGCAGGAGACCCTCATGGACAGCATGAACAGAACCTTGCTGTGGTCTTCTCATTGAGACCCCTGCCAGGGGCTGGGGCAGGAGACCCTCATGGACAGCATGAACAGAACCTTGCTGTGGTCTTCTCCTCATTGAGACCCCTGCCAGGGGCTGGGGCCGGAGACCCTCATGGACAGCATGAACAGAACCTTGCTGTGGTCTTCTCCTCATTGAGACCCCTGTCAGGGGCTGGGGCAGGAGGGGATGCTGCAGGTTAGCCAGGCATAAGACTCTGCTTTATTTAACAGGATGTAGCAGTGGCTGCCAAGTCATCAGTGTCTGAGGAACTCAGCGCCGTGAAGAAACGCTATGAAGACGCAGTGGAGGGGAGGAAAAAGGCTGAAGGGGACATTGAGGCATTCCGCCCTGTGAGGAGCTGTCTTCTCTCCATACTCACTCACCTATTATGATTCTGCCCAGGCATTGTCTAACCACACACATATGATCTGCTTATGGAAATTATAGTCAGCCCTGCCTTAACCCCCTAACTGCCAGTAATGCGACCTCGGAGCTCAGCTCCTAGCTGTCTGTACCCCAGGGGAGCACAAGGTGTAAATAGAGGGGGTTGGGGGCTACACTAATGTGGAGTGATGGTCTAGCACCTTTATGCTCTTCTCACCCTGGACTTTTCTGATCAGCCAGGGGCAAGAGTTGTGGGAGCATCAGTTCACGTATACTCTTCTGTGCTGTACAATCCTGCCTGATTGTGGAATATGAGAGCCTTGGGGCAAAGAAATCTGCCACACACGATTCCCCAGAGTTTCCTAATGCATTCTAATCACTTGAGAAAACAGCAAGAGTTGACTGTAGTATCAACAGCACACGACCACCGGGGTGATTGAGGGTTATATGATGAGGGCTATACAATGAGGACAATATGATGGGAGCTATATGAAGAGGACTATATGATGACTGTATCATGTGGGCTAAATGGTGAGGGCTATATGATGAGGACTACAGGATGAGGGCTATATCATGAGGCCGGCTATATGATGAGGACTACAGGATGAAGGCTATATGATGAGGACTACAGGATGAGGGCTATGTGATGAGGACTACAGGATGAGGGCTATATCATGAGGCCGGCTATATGATGAGGACTACAGGATGAAGGCTATATGATGAGGACTACAGGATAAGGGCTATGTGATGAGGCCGGCTATATGATGAGGGCTATAAGATGAGGACTACAGGATGAGGGCTATATCATGAGGCCGGCTATATGATGAGGACTACAGGACGAAGGCTATAAGATGAGGACTACAGGATGAGGGCTATATGATGAGGCCGGCTATATGATGAGGACTACAAGATGAAGGCTATAAGATGAGGACTACCAGATGAGGGCTATATGATGAGGCCGGCTATATGATGAGGACTACAGGATGAGGGCTATATGATGAGGCCGGCTATATGATGAGGACTACAGGATGAGGGCTATATGATGAGGCCGGCTATATGATGAGGGCTATATGATAAGGACTACTGGATGAGGGCTATATGATAAGGACTACAGGATGAGGGTTATAAGATTAGGGCTACAGGATGAGGGCTATATGATGAGGGCCATATGATGAGGAGTATATGATGAGGAATATATGACGAGGACTATATGATGAGGAGTATATGATGAGGGCTTTATGATGAGGAATATATAATGAGGATTATATGATAAGGACTATATGATGAGGGCTCTATAATGAGGACTATATATATGATAAGGACTATATGATGAGGACTATATGATGAGGGCTGTATGATGAGGACTAGATATATGATAAGGACTATATGAAGAGGGCTATATTATGAGGACTTTATGATGAGGGCTATATGATGAGGACTGTATGATTAGGACTATATAGGGATAATATATAGTGCAGAAATACAAACTGAATTACATATCGCTGTATTTAGGTGTCTACTTTTCCGGTTGTACTGTAGTAAGGCACATAACGTTCTCATATTGAGAGAAATTTTGCTCAACTGATGTTCATTTTGGGTTTCTGCCAATTTCAGCTTATACTATTCATAGGCATTCCACTAATATACTGATATATGAACGAATATACATTCCACTAATACACGTGTATCAGCGCTGGAATCTAAAAACGGGGTCTCGGGGCTCAGGAAAATCATGAAAAGGCTCAGCCCCAGTGCTGTGTCTGAGCATGAACCTCTCATACCGCACCGTGGCCCACACTTACTACTTCTACCGAAGTGTTCAGTAATTATCATATGAATTATAGTGTACAAGGCATGACAATTTCAGTTTCCAACTACTTCTATTAATACTGTGATGATTATTATTAATAATAACAACTATAACGTAAAAATCTAACTTCTGTAGCTATAACATTATAGGTAATAGGAATCATAGTAAATATTATACTGTTAGGTCTGGTACTAAGGTTATGTATGTAATAGTTTCATAGCAGTTATAATTGCTTACTTTTTATTATTAATTAAAGACGCCGTCTACGTCGGATATAGATTGTAAGTTACTCTATTCACGAGTATATAGCTGTGTATGTATTTGTTTACTATCTTTTTTTTATCTATCCATCTATCTAATATATCATATTTAATAATACCTATTGAGTAATCAATGGTATCTTTCGACTTAACTTTGTCTTATCTTTATATCTCTTTTCTTCCAATCTCTCTAATATATGAATCTATTTACTAGCTTATCTATCTATCTATCTATCTATCTATCTATCTATCTATCTATCTATCTATCTATCTATCTATCTATCTATCTATCCATTATCTATCTATCCATCCATCCTCTATCTATCTACCTACCTATCTATCTATCTATCTATCTATCTATCTATCTATCTATCTATCTATCTATCTATCTATCTATCTATCTATTATCTATCTATCTATCTGCTATCTATCTATCTATCTATCTATCTATCTATCTATCCATTACCTATCAATATTTCTATTTACTATATATTTATATCTCGTACCTATTTATTTATTAGCTATCTTTAAATCTGCTATCTAAAATCAGTCGTGCTATGTAATATCTATCTATCTATCTATCTATCTATCTATCTATCGATCTACTATCTATCTATCTATCTATCTATCTATCTATCTATCTATCTATCTATCTATCTATCTATCTATCTATATCTCTGTGATGTCTCTGCAGTAGGTATTAAGGTATGATGTATGTACACTAGGCAGCATGATGTGAAGTCTCTACATTAGGTAACATGGTGTTATGTCTCTACAGTAGATAGCATGGTGGCATGTCTCTACAGTAGGTAGCATGGTGTGATGTCTCTGCGCTAGCTATTATGGTGTGATGTCACTACAAGTAGGTATCATGTGGTTATGTCTCTACAGTAGGTATCATGGTGTGATGTGCCTATAGTAGGTAGCATGGTGTGATGTCTTTACACTAGGTAGCATGGTGCAATGTCTATGTTAGGTAGCATAGTGTGATGTTACTACATTAGGTATTATGGCGTGATGTCACTATTGTAGGTATCATGTTGTTATGTCTCTACAGTAGGTATCATGGTATGATGTGCCTATAGTAGGTAGCATGGTGTGATGTCTTTACACTAGGGTAGCATGGTTTGATGTCACTACAGTATGTAGCATGGTGTGATGTCTCCAAACTAGGTAGCATGGTGTCATGTCACTACAGTAGGTAGTATGGTGTGATGTCTGTACAGTAGGTATCATGGTGTTATGTCTCTACAGTGGGTATCATGGTGTGATGTGTCTACAGTAGGTAGCATGCTGTGATGTCTCTACAGTAGGTAGCATGGTGTGGTGTCACTACAGTAGGTAGTATGGTGTGATGTCTGTACAGTAGGTATCATGGTGTTATGTCTCTACAGTGGGTATCATGGTGTGATGTGTCTACAGTAGGTAGCATGGTGTTATGCCACTACAGTAGGTAGTATGGTGTGATGTCTCTACAGTAGGTATCATTGTGTGATGTTTCTACAGTAAGTAGCATGGTGTGAGGTCTCTACAGTAGGTAGCATTGTATGATGTCTCTACAGTTGGTATCATGATGTGCAGTCTCTACAGTAGGTAACATGGTGTTATGTCTCTACAGTAGGTATCATGGTGTGATGTCTCTACAGTAGGTAGCATGGTGTTATTCCACTACAGTAGGTAGTATGGTGTGATGTCTCTACAGTAGGTATCATTGTGTTATGTCTCTACAGTGGGTATCATGGTGTGATGTTTCTACAGTAGGTAGCATGGTGTGAGGTCTCTGCAGTGGGTATCATGGTGTGCAGTCTCTTCAGTGGGTATCATGGTGTTATGTCTCTACAGTAGGTAGCATGGTGTGATGTCTCTACAGTAAGTATCATGGTGTGGTGTGTCTATAGTAGGTATCATGGTGTGATGTCTCTACAGTAGGTAGCATGGTGTGATGTCTCTGCAGTGGGTATCATGGTGTGCAGTCTCTACAGTGGGTATCATGGTGTTATGTCTCTACAGTAGGTAGCATGCTGTAATGTCTCTACAGTAAGTATCATGGTGTGGTGTGTCTATAGTAGGTATCATGATGTGATGTCTCTACATTAGGTAGCATAGTGTGATGTTTCTACAGTAGGTAGCATGGTGTGAGGTCTCTGCAGTGGGTATCATGGTGTGCAGTCTCTTCAGTGGGTATCATGGTGTTATGTCTCTACAGTAGGTAGCATGGTGTGATGTCTCTACAGTAAGTATCATGGTGTGGTGTGTCTATAGTAGGTATCATGGTGTGATGTCTCTACAGTAGGTAGCATGGTGTGATGTCTCTACAGTAAGTATCATGGTGTGGTGTGTCTATAGTAGGTATCATGGTGTGATGTCTCTACAGTAGGTAGCATGGTGTGATGTCTCTGCAGTGGGTATCATGGTGTTATGTCTCTACAGTGGGTATCATGGTGTTATGTCTCTACAGTAGGTAGCATGGTGTGATGTCTCTACAGTAAGTATCATGGTGTGGTGTGTCTATAGTAGGTATCATGGTGTGATGTCTCTACATTAGGTAGCATAGTGTGATGTCTCTACAGTAGGTATCATGGTGTGATGTCTCTACAGTAGGTATCATGGTGTGATGTCTCTACAGTAGGTATCATGGTGTGATGTCTCTACAGTAGGTAGCATGGTGTGCAGTCTCTACAGTGGGTATCATGGTGTTATGTCTCTACAGTAGGTAGCATGGTGTGATGTCTCTACAGTAAGTATCATGGTGTGGTGTGTCTATAGTAGGTATCATGGTGTGGTGTTTCTACAGTAGGTAGCATAGTGTGATGTCTCTACAGTAGGTATCATGGTGTGATGTCTCTACAATAGGTAGCATGGTCAGATGTCTCTACAGTAGGTAACATGGTGTGAAGTCTCTACAGCGGGTATCATGGGGTGAAGTTTGTACAGTAGGTATCATGGTGTGATGTATCTACAGTGGGTATCATGGTCTAATGTCTCCACAGTAGGTAGCATGGTGTGAAGTCTCTACAGTAGGTAGCATGGTGTGAAGTCTCTACAGTAGGTATCATGGGGTAAAGTTTGTACAGTGGGTATCATGGTGTGATGTGTCTACAGTAGGTAGCATGGTGTGATGTCTTTACAGGACGTGGATGCGGCCACTGCGGCACGGATCGCACTGGAGAAGCAGCTGGATACTTTAGAGACAGAGATTGCATTTCTGCAGCGAGTTCACGGGGAGGTAATGACATTAACATCATGATTTCTTCTGCTATTCTTTATGAAGCCAGGTCCCCATGTCCATGTTTTATCTGTCAATGCAGGAAATCGAGGAGTTGATGAAGCAGATCTACAACATGAGCGCCTCCTGTGACCTGGCCTTCTCCATCCCAGACTTCGCTGCTGCTCTAAGGGACATTCAGACAGAATATGAAGAAATTGCAGCCAAGAACCTGCAGGTTAAAATTAGAGCACATCCTGTTTGGGGAAACATGGAATTAGATGTCAGATTGTAATATTTGTGGCAACATAAAAAGCTTGTTTCTCCTGTATAAATCAGAATGTAGCCATTGGACATCCCTGACAGTCCTCATAGTCTGATGCACATACAGCTCAGTCCTAGCTGGCTCTATTAACCCCTGCATAGCCAGCTCACTCATTCCTCTGTTGGGAATGGAAGGCTGGAGGGTCCCCTGTGCTACTGTCATGTTGCTGCAAGGTGGTTAATTAAAGAGTTTGGTGTTCATGAGACCTTAATGAACCTTTATTTGTGAGGACCTGACACTACACGTCTACATCCCCCTGCTTATTATGTCTTATGCTGCTCTTACCCTTAGGAGATGGACGAGTGGTACAAAAGCAAATTTGTTGACTTCAGTCAAGCTTCTACAAAGCATGTGGAAAACGCAAGACATTACAGAGGAGACATGGCAAACTGCAAGAGAAGCGTAAGTGGGGCTGCAAAGGCCTCGGAGCCCAATGATGTCACTTCATGAGGAGCCTTGCCTTGTGATGCCCCTAACTACTATCTTCTGTGCTACATAGTCTCAAATTCTCAAATCTAGAAACCGCTATTCATTTTGTAATGGGCAATATCTTATCTACATTTGTTGTGCTTGGGACTTATTCCTCTATTGCTTATACTGGGAAGTGACTTACTGTGATCTTATTACAGACAGGAACCCCAAAAAGATGTCTACCCAATGATACTTGCTTGACCTTTAGCTCTAGATCTGAAAAACTCCAGAAACTTTGATATACCTATTTATGAATGAGATTAACAGCACTTTTCTTCTTTTTTGACATATCATCAGAATAGGTGATCAATATCAGATCAATGGGGGTCTGACACCCAAGACGTTAGCCGAAACAGCTGTTTAAGGAGGCCATGGCCCTTCAGTGAGCATTGTAGCCTCCTTGCAGCATACCAGGCACAGCTCCATCCACTGGATAGCGTCTGTGCTTGGTATTGCAGCTCAGTCCCATTTCCTTGATTGAGACTGAGCTGCGCCCAGGCCATATGACCAATGAATGTGATCTCACTGGCCTTGGAAGAGGCTGCAACGCACATGGAGTGCCGCAGCCTCTTTTAAGAGCTGATTGGCATGGTTACCGGGAGTTGAGCCACAACAATATATTGATGACCTATCCTGAGGATAGGTCATCAATATCAAAATCATGGACAGACTCTTTAAGGGCAACAATAAGAAGTACTGGATAGGAACTTATTAGGACCACTTCAGGTACATCTGGTGATCCAACTCAGGTTCTCTCTAGCATGGTGCCAAAAATGCCAGAGGGAAACTGAAGCTAGAACTGGTGCCATGGTTTTCTAAGGAATTGTTCATATTCACCTGGCGCATTAGTTGTGATGCTGGATGTAAAATACTGGAAGACATACAAGTTTTTCTGTCTGGTGCTGTCTATAGACACTGGACCTGTGCGCTATTGTGCACTACACATATATCAGTGGTGTTCAGTTCCGCAAAAAGAAAAAAAAGAAAAACAAAAAACTGTCCAGCCTTAGGGGAAGCAAGTATATGCTCTTTTGCCTTGTGATCTGAATGATGGTGGGGGCCAGAAGGGGCTGTTCATTACACTATTCCTTCCAACCAACCCATACATATGTACGCTTGACCTGGCCAAGTGTTCATGTCTTCTCAATAAAGAGAAGGGAGTAAGCGCCTGCCAGACACATCCAGTGGTGGCTTCACAACAAAAGGATCAGGAAGGTTGAAATCCAACATGTCTGACTCAAGGTAGAGTGGGGACAGTAACATCCATATTAGGAGCTGGTCCTGTTCTGTGGAAATCAACATGTATGGCTGACTTTCATCCATGTGTATGATCACTTTCAGAGGCTGAAATTTGATTACGTTGTGATAGGAGTCTATGTAACCATCTTATATAACTGTGATGGGAGTTGTTCTCCTACCTCCATGGAAAGCCTGTGTGGAACAGTCTTTAGAATCTGGAAGCTGACATAACATCATTCCAGAGGTTCTGGTGCCTGTTTGAGCACCAGAGATGAGAGGCAGAGGTGGGGAAAGCTCTCTTTTGACCCTAAGCAGATCTTCTCACCTTTGGTCCCCAGAGTTCATGATAGCTGTTGGATGGACAAAAACATATCTAGTTGCTGTGCCCCTCTATCCATCCTCACCAAACCACAATTTTTTTATTATGCGTGCATTTTTCAATGCTGGGCATGCTGGCCACACTACTATATATCTCTGTGACAAGTGCCATTACCTCACCAACGTACTCAAGCATTAGAGTTTGGTCCCTACAGCATTATCTAACTCTGTGTTCATTTGGTTGTACTAAGAAATCTAGAGGCATCATGTTTTATGTTCATAGATCCATGGAGAGAAATTGTGTCACTGCCGATTAGCCCAGGCTATGCTATGCAATGGCCCCCGTGTGATAGATCTTATATCTAGCAAAAGAAACAACATAAATACTTTTGAATGGAACTTCACTTCATTTAGTTAAACTCTCCTTGGCAGAAGATTACTTGATATAAATACACTACACTGTACAGTAGTTTGATAGATGCACTTAAGGTAAAATGAGATGACAAAGACAATGGATGGTGCACAAACATCACTTGTGTCTGGCCATTTGTTGTTTTTTGCGGAGCCAGGCTGATGTATATATAGTGCACTATAGTTCACAGGTCTGATCTTTATAGACTTATAGCCACCATCACAAATTATATATAAACTATAAGGTCAGTTCTATATTCAGTTTCCCTCCAGCATTTTCTGTACCAAGCTGAAGGAAAACTGAGACGGATCATCGGAAATATGTGAAAGTGCCTTAGAGTGTAAAAATGTATACTGGTATTTATGTATAATTGCTTATAACACTAATTTATATTGTCATGCATCAATCTGAACCATGGCACATGCATGTTTCTGATTGGGATTTGATTACAGATTAAAAGCAAAGAAACTGAATTAGAATCTCTTAAAAATAAAAATGCAGCACTGGAGGCCCAAGTTAAAGAGACTCAAGAAAAGAATAAACTTGAGATCGAGGAACTACAGGTGGGTATTGGACCTATGGTCAGTGGCTTTAGTAGCACTAGTATTTGAACCCTGTTCATTTCCTTAATTACTGTATATCATTTCTTTTTCTTTTCAATGATTAGGAGAAAATCAGAAAATTAGAAGATGATTTAAAATCTTTGAAGGAAAAAATTGCATCCCACTTACGCCAATATCAAGATCTCCTGAGTGTAAAGATGGCACTGGATATTGAGATTGCTACATATAGGTACGAGGAGCATGATTTCTGTTATAATTGGTGTCTGCACCGGTATTTGGTAGAAATAATTCAGTATAATGGCAGTGATTACATGATGTAGAGTGACAGTTGTTCCCAAGGGATTATTCATAAAAAAAATTGAACAGCTGCAAAAGTTGTAAAACAAAAAGACAAAAGAAAATGTGCCCCCCCCCCACCCACACACTCACCTCCTCCCATGGATCCAGCACTGGTACTGTAGGGATTCTCCTAGTATTTGTTTACAAGGGGCCAGAATGGAACCGCTGCAGCCAGTCATCGACTGCAATGGTCATGTGCCATACTTTACTGGCATCACCACTCAGCACTGGGCCATATCTGTCACGGCCATGGTCATGACCGTGACTCCTTAACCGCAGGCGGTTGCCTGCGGTTTGTTTTTGGTTGTTCAACCACAGGTGAAGGCTACTTGTGTGTTGCCTCACTTGTGGTTGCCGCGGGCAACATGTGGTTGGAGATTGTCGCAGATAGCAGCCTGAGCTGGTGCTAGGCAGCTTGCGGCATCTTCATGCGGTTACACCTAGCTACCGCTTTGTTAGGTAGGCGTGTGTGTGTGTGTATGTATGTATGGTGTGCACTGGGTTTTATGTTATGTGTGCACTGGGACCTTTTCCTTCACTGTGGCTGCTCGCAGCAACGTTTTGTATAGTGTGTACATGTGGTGGCAGTGTCCCGGCCTTCGGCTGACTCCCAGGACATGGTTGCCACCCATGTCGTTGCCTGCGGCAACAGCCACAGTGTGACCTTCGTTTTGACACTTCCCCCTTAGGCCTCTTTCACACTACCGTTTTTTTTTTCCGTTTTGCGGTCCGTTTTTTGCGTTCCGTATACGGTCCGTATACGGAACCATTCATTTCAATGGTTCCGCAAAAAAAAAACAGAATGTGTTCCGTATGCATTCCGTTTCCGTATTTCCGTTTTTCCGTTCCGTTGAAAGATAGAACATGTCCTATTATTGCCCGCAAATCACGGTCCGTGGCTCCATTCAAGTCAATGGGTCCGCAAAAAAAAACGGATTACATACGGAAATGCATCCATATGTCTTCCGTTTCCGTTCCGTTTCCGTTCCGTTTTTTCTGAACCATCTATTGAAAATGTTATGGCCAGCCCAATTTTTCCAATGTAATTACTGTATACTGTATATGCCATACGGAAAAACGGAACGGAACAACGGAACGGAAACGGAAACACAATGGAACCAAAAAAACGGAACAACGGATCCGTTAAAAACGGAACGCAAAACACTGAAATGGACATACTGTAGTGTGAAAGAGGCCTTAAGTTGTGTTTTCCCTTCTGTGGTATTGGAAGGGTTAACTCCCTTTCTGTGTGTCTGAGTCACGGGGTGTGTCTGATTGTTGGGTGTGGCCTCTTGGCCTATAAAGCCTCAGTGTTTGGCATGTGTCAGCAGGTTGCTTCAGCCATGCTTAGCTGAAGCAGCCTCCTGTGTTTTCTACCTGCCAGTGAGAGCCACCCCTGTGGTCATAACCATAATGTCACATTTAAGTTTATGTCTAGTTATGTGTGATGTCTATTTGATGTTTCCTTGTGATTTGTGCAGCTATGGATCTGGGTCCCTGTGTGGGGATGCGTTGTGATCTGCACCCTGCCAGCACAGGGATCCAGTCAGCAAGGCTGTGGCAGGTAGGTAGAACTCCCTGTTCACCTGCCATATCCATAGAGCTGTTTATGTTCCCCCTTTTCCAGCTGCTTGGCCATTGAGACTCCTGCTCCTCCGTGCCTAGGAGGAGTGGGTTGTCTTACCCTGCTCCTTAGCCCAGGGACCGGACAGAGGGTAAGTCAGGGCTCCTAGGTTCCTGCGCATGGGTCCTCCTACCTTTAAGGTCGGCCCATGCAGATAGGAGTTAGGGTCAGGTTAGGGATGCTGTAGGAGGTGACCTGCTCCCTAATCCTGTTGTCCTGGCCTAGCAGCCATAACATCATCTGGCATCGCACGGCTGAGGATTTCCCCCATCCTCAGCCGTGACAATATCATAGCTTTTAATATTATACTAATGTGAAAGGTAATATTACAGTCCAAATATGTCCTAAATATATATTGTATATGCTGTTAAGGTACAAGTTTACCAATCTAGATTGTTTCCATCTGGTCCTCCCATCGGGATTTGTAGCCATAGCACTATTAAGGAAAAGCAAATGTCAATCATAGAAACTGATATTTTTGGTTTTTTGTTTAAGTTAAAAATGAATTCTTACAGATAACAATGAAATCCATTCAGACATTACGTTCCCTCTGGCTTCTTAGTGTGAAAGGTGGAGGACAGAGAAGGGTGGACTCACCTTTAGTTTAGTGTTTAGTGTATAAGGGCCTCTAAACACTCCCCTGATGGTAGATATGGGCAAATAAGGATCGGGCTGTTGGATTTCAACCTGTCCAGCCCTTTTATTCTCAGGGAGACAGACTGCTACCAGAGGTATCTGACAGTGGCGTGCTTTCCCATTGAGAAAATATGCATAATGGGCTGAGCATGAATGTGTATGGGGGCATAGGAAGCAATAGCTGTCTTATGTGTATGGCAAGCCTTACCTTGAAATTAAGCCTCTGTACTTCTGTGTTTTGATTATTGCAACACCTTGTCTACATCTTTCCATCTTTCCATGATATTTCCCTCCTAAGTCATTTCCTACCTATTCTTTAGTACTTCTCAAAATTGCTCAATCACAAATATGCTTCTCTATCACAATTCTGCTGCCTCCCTCGTCTATTGGCTCACCTCTGTCTACCACCCCTCCTATGCCCTCTTTTTTACTAATGACCTACCCCTGAGATCTTCCCTTATAATAATCCCCTTCCCATGTCCCTACTAGGCAGCACATGTAATCTGCCATGATGCTTCCTGGTCATTCATAATACTTAAAGGGAGTCTGTCATCAAAGTTTCACCTTTTTAACCCTTCCCATAGCTTTCTAGCAGCCTTACAGTTAATAAAAACGTTACCTTTATGAGCAATCCTGGACTTATAAAAGCGGCAAAAAACAACTTAGTAGCATATGCAAATGAGAGCTCGCAAGTGCCCAGGGGCGACGTTAATGCACATGCGCCGTTAGCCGGCACATGCGCATTAATTACTGTGATGCCGTACAAGGAATGGGCATCGTAGTGCGCATGCGCCGGCCGACGGACTGGGTGCGCAGGCGCGGGGTCTCGGCGAAACAAGAAGTAAGTAGATGGGCGGCCAGAGGGAAAGAATGGGCGGGGGGAAGCGACAATAAGGCTGAGCTAGCTGGGCACCTACGAGGGTGACGCCGCCCCTGGGCACTTGCGAGCCCTTATTTGCATATGCTACTAAGTTGTTTTTTGCTGGTTTTATAAGTCAAGGATTGCTCATAAAGGTAACGTTTTTATTAACTGTAAGGCTGCTAGAAAGCTATGGGAAGGGTTAAAAAGGTGAAACTTTGATGACAGACTCCCTTTAAATAGTTAACTATATAAAGTTAACTATATATTCTAAAAATACATCTGATTTTTACTGGAAATTAAAACTATTGCTACAGTTTTCAAACCAGCACCTGGGTCTTTAATACTTTTGTAATTGCCAGTAATTAAAAATTTAGTATTGTACTTTAAAAATTAGTATTGTACTTTAATCATGGGATAACCCCTTTTAAACCCTACACAGTACATGACATAGCATTCTTGATTTTCAAGCACTCTCTCTTGCATTTTCTCCTGGCTGATTATAAAGCTAATGTGCCTTTTTGCAACCATTTGTATTGCTACAGTGAATCACAAATAAAAACTAAGGGGCACATTTATTAAGACTGGTGTTTTAGACGCCGGTCTTAATAAACCCCTAAGCGTGCGGTGACTCCGCTGGAGTTATGAAGAGGCGCCGGTTTTAAGCTGTCTTTCATTTAGACACTTTTCTACGTCGCAGATTGAGGCGCAACTAGAGTTTGCACAGAAATCTGCGCCTGAAACACGCCTAAGGGCTCTTTCACACCTGCGTTGTTGGGTTCCGGCATAGAGTTCCGTCGTCGGGGCTCTATGCCGGAAGAATCCTGATCAGGATTATCCTAATGCATTCTGAATGGAGAGAAATCCGTTCAGGATGCATCAGGATGTCTTCAGTTCCGGAACGGAACGTTTTTTGGCCGGAGAAAATACCGCAGCATGCTGCGCTTTTTGCTCCGGCCAAAAATCCGGAACACTTGCCGCAAGGCCGGATCCGGAATTAATGCCCATTGAAAGGCATTGATCCGGATCCGGCCTTAAGCTAAACGTCGTTTCGGCGCATTGCCGCATCCGACATTTAGCTTTTTCAGAGTGGTTACCATGGCTGCCGGGACGCTAAAGTCCTGGCAGCCATGGTAAAGTGTAGTGGGGAGCCGGGGAGCAGCATACTTACCATCCGTGCGGCTCCCCGGGCGCTCCAGAGTGACGTCAGGGCGCCCCAAGCGCATGGATCATGTGATCACATGGATCACGTCATCCATGCGCATGGGGCGCTCTGACGTCATTCTGGAGCGCCCGGGGAGCCGCACGGACTGTAAGTATACCGCTCCCCCGCTCCCCGCTCCTACTATGGCAACCAGGACTTTAATAGCGTCCTGGGTGCCATAGTAACACTGAACGCATTTGGAAGACGGTTCCGTCTTCAAATGCTTTCAGTACACTTGCGTTTTTCCGGATCCGGAGTGTAATTCCGGCAAGTGGAGTACACGCCGGATCCGGACAACGCAAGTGTGAAAGAGGCCTAATATAGAAGTATTTCAGCTTAAAGGGGTTGTGCAGTTTGTTTAAACTGATGATCTATCCTCTGGATAAATCATCAGCATCTGATCCGTGGGGGTCCGACACCCGGGACCCCTGCCGATCAGCTCTTTGAGAAGGCAGCGGCGCTCCAGCAACGCCGCGGCCTTCTCATTGTTTACCGCTGGCCCAGTGACGTCACGACTAGTATCAACTAGCATGGGTGCGGCTAAGCTCCGTTCACTTGAATGGAGCTTAGCCCCGCCCAGGCTACTGGAGCGCCGCTGCCTTCTCAAACAGCTGATTGGCGGGGTCCCGGGTGTCGGACCTCTGCCGATCAGATGCTGATGATCTATCCAGAGGATTAATCATCAGTTTAAACAAACTGCAGAACCCCTTTAATAAATGACTCCCTAAAAGTAACTTTGCAAATGTCTTAATTACAAATATTTTGTGTATATTTTAGATATTCCATACAGATGACTACAAACTAACCTTGAGGGTAATCTTAGGCTGTAGTCATGGGGTAATCCTATTCCCTCTGCCTTTTCTTCATTCCTTCTGCCCCCTCTCCTTGCTAATCTACGGACAGTAGAAGAAGGGGAAGAAGAAGGGATTAAACATGTCTGCAGGATAAAACTACATGCACAGTATGTTTGTAGTTTGTAAAAATAAAGTCAAGTAGGTCAGCATGGTAGCTGTATGTTCAACACATTTAATCAGGACTGAGCAGGACTGACCTTAGACTGGGCACACATATATTGGTTGCATCTGGCCAGTTGTGTTTTTCTGTTGTACACATTAGTGCACAGACTGGCATTCATAGCTGCATCAGAACTGAAGGATCCCTTAGAAAATGATGGGATCAATGTTGCCGTTTCTGTGCTATGCTCACAGGAAACTGAAATGGATAGCTGTATATATTTTGTTTTCTCTGTGCAGGAAGCTTATTGAAGGAGAGGACAGTCGGCTTGCTACATCAGTGAGTGGATTTCTCCGTGTGAGCTCTACTGAAACTGTCTCTCATGCCATGGAACAGAAAAAGAGGACAACTGTCCTCATCAGGTGAGTATGAGTCTCTGGTTGCATATGGGACTCATTCTAATTTCAGACGAACAACCTTTTAATAGGAACTTTACCCATCTCTCTGGTTTTGACAAACAACAGTTAAGAAAAGTGAAAAGGAAGAATGAAGTGAAATTGTCAAGTGCTGCGGAAAAAGAAAGTGCTGCAAGATGTGTCCTGGAAGGGAAGATCAATGGCCCATCTCTCTTACCTATTATATCTGCTCTGGACTGTCCCTTGGATTCATTTTCTGCTTTATTATGCACAATCAACTTTTTCTGGCTTGCTAAATAAACGCATCAGCATCAGCCTTGTCTGAGTTTATTTATTCCATAATCATTAAATTAATATTTTATGTGACCGTTCTGGTCAAAATAATATCTATAATATGTAGAAGACATATGGTACAAGTGGTACACTACCATGAAAAAGTCATGATAATCGGGCATGAGAGAGAGAGTAGTCAATTGGCAGACCATGCCATGACTACTTAAAGGGGTATCAGTAGTCATAAGCAGGGGCGTAGCTAAAGGCTCATGGTGCAAGAGTTCAGCTTGGTCTATGTCAGACCCCATATTAGACCCCAGTTTTAGACCTCAGATCAGACCCCCATTAGACCTTCATGTCAGACCCCACCTCAATATCAGACATCAGAGAGAACCCCATTAGAGCTCCAGACCCCCATTAGAGCTCCAGACCCCCAATCAGACGCCCATTAGACTTCCAGACCCCCACTAAACCTCCGAACCCCCATATATGACCCCCAATCAGACCCCTAGACCCCCCACAAGACCGCCAACCTCCCATTAGACCTCCAGACCCCCCAATTGGATCCCCATTAGACCTCCAGATCCACAATCAGACCCCTATTAGACCACCACACCCTGAATTAGACCTCCAGACCCCCCAATCAGACCCTCATTAGACCTCTAGACCCCCAATCAGACCTCCAGACCCCCATTAGATCTGTTATATCCCCCATATCAGACATCAGATCAGACTTCAAAATAAATAAATAACTTACCTCTCCTGCTCCACTGCTCCTCTCCTTGTCCAGCGGCCTCCCCGTTCTCTTCTCAGGGCCCGCGCTGCAGTCACCTGACTGCCTGCAGCGTCAGGTCAGAATGCGCTCTGTACATCCTGATGCTGCAGGCAGCCAGGACACAGCAGCACGTGCCCCAGGAAGAGCAAGCAGGAGGAGGGGTAAGTACTGTACAGCGCTCACAGCACTTCACTCTCCCGCCTCCTGCATACTAGTGAGCGCTTCCATTATGTAAGTGCTTACCAGTATGACCGCTGCGACCCCTATAGTTACGCTAGTGGTCATAAGTCAGAGCAATTGGACTTTTTTCTTGAAGATGTTTCCCCAGTTATCCAACTGGCTTTCTCAATTAGAATGGCTTGTATGATAATCCTCCCACATTAAATACTGGTGACTCCTGCTTCAGTCATGGAGGCAAGGTGCTGAAGATATTAGGTATGCTTAAACTGCCTTGCAAGAGGTGTTAGAGCCACATTATAAGTGGCATACAATAGATGTTTCACCCCTGAACCTCTATTGAAACTTGGTTTCTTCAACTTAAAGGGCCTCTGTCAGCAGATTTGTAGCTATGACACTGTCTGACCTGTATCATGTAGACTTGGCAGCTGAAGACATCTGTGTTGGCCCCATGTTCATATGTGTCCGCATTACTGAGAAATATGAAGTTTTAATACATGCAAATGAGCCTCTGTAGGAGCAACGGGGGCGTTACTGTTATACCTAGATGCTCTGCTCTCTCTGCAACTGCTGCGTCATCTCCACTTTGATTGACTGGATGAGGTGTGAAGATGTTTATACTGCCTGGTCCTGTCAATCGAAGTGCAGAGAGTTGAGCCTCTAGGTGTAATGGCTCATAGAGGCTCATTTGCATATATTAAAACATCATTTTTCTCAGCAATGTGGGCACATATGAACATGGGACAGACACAGATGCCTTCAGCTGCCAGGCACACATGGAACAAGTCAGACAGTTTCATAGGTACTCCTCACTGTGTTTTGGCGTTGGGTCTTTTGGGTGAACCATTTGCTGCTTCAGGGTTTAAAGGAGACAGGGTTGTGATAGTTATTAAAAACTCTTCTGAGTTTTTCGGATACTTCGGCTATGTACACAAGAACATCAGTGTGTTGCAGGGTTTCAAGTAAACATGGGGTGCAAGGTTTATTAAAAAGTTTTTCAGATACACCAGCTATGTATGGAATAACCCATTTCTGTGGTCTGACCTGCTTAGCACCTTTACTGGCAATCTTGAAATTCCTTGTTTTTACTTTTCTCAGTCTGGATACCCGCATATTCTAAGGGCCCCTTTGAGGTGCTCGAATTCTATCGTTTTAGCCTTCACACTAGTTGAGATCTTTTCAGCCATATTAGTTTGTATGAGCAGGTTTCCTGTAGACTCCAGTTTCCAGCCTTACTCCCTCTCTGACTGTCCCCAGACAGTCCAAGAAAGCCAGTGTATTGTTCTGTACATCTTCTTGTGTAAACCTAATGTTATGGTCCACAAATTTTTTTGTGAACTTGTATACTTCTTATTTTAGAATTTTAACCCAGGTGTCATCCACATATCTGAACCAGTGACTGGGTGCAGTTTCCATGAAGGTGTTTAGGGCTTTACGTTAGACCTACCCCATATACAGGTTGTCTACAATGGGTGAAACTAGTGATCCCTTGGCACAGTCATGTTTCTGTCTGTAGAACTTATCCTTATACTTAAAATCGGTGGTGGTCAGGTAAAGGTCCAACAAGGAACACGCTTGATCTGGGTAACGATTTGTTCTTCTACTGAGGGTGCTGTCTTGTGTTAACCTTGCCCTCACTGTTTGAACTGTCTCTGTGGTGTGAATAGGGATGTGATGTCATAGGACACCATTGTTTCCTCTGTGCCCAGTATCAAGGCTTGGACTTTAGTTGTGAAGTCCTGGAACTTCTGAAAGTGGAGCTCTGGATTCCTAAACAGAAGGGCTCGGATGTTTGCTAAGTATTTAGCAATGTTGTAGGTCACAGAGCTGATGCTGCTGACAGTAGGCCTGAGAGGGGTCCTTTCCTTTTGTATCTTAGGAAGTCGATATATGCAAAGAGAGGCCTCCCCAGGGTAGATGTGATGGTACATGGCCCAAACAATAGCTTGGTCCTTTTGCAGCTGTTGTAAGAGTTCTATGACATGCCACAGACAGGGCTCCATTGGAAACTTGGTGTGACAGGCCTTGGCGCCTCTAGAAGGCTCAAGGCTACCACAGCAAATGCATGGCTTCCCCGATCTAAGCACATGGGAGCCGTTCATGCTCCAAAGGAAAAGCCGCTCAGATGCCGTGGCCACAATTGACCATGGCATCTGAGGGGTTAAATTTCTGTTAAATTGGTGTTTTCGCCAATCACAGGCATTATTTCTGGGTGTCTGCCATACAAATATGGAGGAGGTCTGAGTTGGAGGGGAATTATCCCCATATATGTGAATAGCTCTGCCCATAGACATGACATAACAGTTTGTTAAATTGGCTGATTTTGATCATTTCAACCAACCACCATTTGAAAAGATAATGGGAAGGATCGTTCACAATGGCAGATGGTGTACTTTGTGCTCCAATCCAACATTCATAGACTTAAAATCACCTCACTGTCCAGCTCTATTTCACACCCAGCATGAAAATGGGTGAGCTGGTTGATAGGAACAATCCCATAGGATCTTTTCTAACATCTGTATTTTTCCAGCATTTCTATACCATGAAAGAAGGAAACTAAACCAGATCACTAGATATATAGAAAAGGCTCCTAACTACCACCAACACCTCCAAACTCATATTTAAATATCCTACAACCCTCCAAGTAATATTTAAACTAAGCCAGCTATGAGACCTATGGCTTTGCAATATCCACAAATACTGGAGAGTTGCTGCACTTACCCTTGGTCTACATAACTATGAAATAAAAGAGGCATAAGAACATAAAATTATACTCTAGTGTGAGCTCCTTGCAGAAGGGAATCTAAATCCTAGACTACAAGTTTGGATCCTAGGATACCAAAGTTCACTACAGTCATAGTAGACTGTCCATAGATTAGAGATTTTCAATGTCGGAAAGGCAACAGATCTGCGTCCCATCAAAGCTCAAACCAGGCCAGGGAATTTTTCATATTAACTTATGGTAACTTAAATGAAATAAACATTTGGTCTGAGTTCCAGAAACTGTATGTGCCATACTGCCATTGTAGTTTGTGATTTTGTGATATTTAGCACATCCGAACCCAGTGAAAATGATTCCTAATGGTGTATTATGCTCCTGTTCATGACACAACCATGATAGATGATGATGGAAGACAGATATCTATGAATAGTTGACCTTCCATGTTGGATTTTTTGGCTTTTGTCGGGTGCTGTAATTGAAAAGTCATTTATGTCAAAAACAGAATTATATCTTCTCAATGGAAGCTCAGGCCAGGACACAGATCATGGCAAAGATCAACTAGCAATTTGTCATTATAAGTTATGGCATTGTTGTCCAAAATGGCAACCTTCACAAACCAATCATGAAGGACAAGTCATTGAGAACATGGACTCCTGAAATCCATAACATATGGCCAGCTTTATGAATACAAAAAGATTATCCTTATACTTTTTTTTTTTGCCTTTTTGTAACTGATGTTCCAAATGAAGTCTAAATGCATTAAAGCCAGGCATACAGCTGAGAATTTCTCCAGATCCTCCCATACACATGCATGCTTGCCCGATCATGTTTTCAATGGATTATGAGCGGCTGCTATATGCTTTCACCTAGTGAGGTGGATCGACTAAGCCTCTGGTCCGGATGAGAATGTCTTATGTAGCATGAAGCACATATGTTCAGCAGTGAACTGTAGATGTAGCAGAGCTGGTGACATTGCAGAATATGTAGTAAAGCAAATGATGATGCAGAGTTATAGGTACAGCAAAACTGACAATGTTGTGGAGTTGGTGTTGTGGCAGACTAGCAGAGGTGATAATATTGTGGAGTTGGTGGTGAAATAGAGCTGGCAATATTATGGAGTTTCTGGAGTAGCAGAGATGAAAACATTGTGGCGTTGGTGGCGAAGTATAGCTGGCAATGCTGTGAAGTTGGTGGTGTAGCAGAGCTGACAGTGTTGCAGAGTTGGTAGTGCAGTAGAGATGAGATGTTCCACAGCTGGTGGTGAAGCAGAACTAAAGATGTTGCACAGTTTGTGATGAAGCATAGCTGAAGATGTTCCACAGTTGGTGGTGCAGCACAGCTGAGGATACTGAGTAACTGTCCATGAACAGGGATGACTTAGTGTCTAAAGTCCATGGAGGCAGAGATGCCAGGAACTATTATGAACAATCAGGCAGCGTCCTGCTGCTTGAGCTCTGTTTAAATGACCTAGTGGTGTGACATTGCTGGAGAGGAAGCAGCATTGGCCTGAGAACGAAAGGATCGGGCATGTTGAAATCTAACAGGTCAATCCCTTGACATCTGCCATAGCGGGAGAGTCAGGAGGCTTCCATACACATTAGATAGTTGTCTGGTCCTCTAGAAATCACCAGATTTAAACAACATAAAAAGGGTTCTGCAGTTCTTTTAAACTGATGATCTATCCTCTGGATAGATCATCAGCATCTGATCGGCGGCTGTCCGACACCCGGGACCCCCGCCGATCAGCTGTTTGAGAAGGCAGCGGCGCTCCAGCAGCCTGGGCGAGGCTAAGCTCCATTCAAGTGAACAGAGTTAGCCGCGCCCAGGCCAGTTGATACTAGTCGTGACGTCACTGGGCCTAAGGGGAAACCAAGAGAAGGCCGCGGCGCTCCTGGAGCTGATCGGTGGGGGTCCCTGGTGTCGGACCCCCGCCGATCAGATGCTGATGATCTATCCAGAGGATAGATTATCAGTTTAAAAGAACTGCAGAACCCCTTTAATCTAATGTGTTTGAGCAGGATAGCAGCACAACAAAGCAAATTGTGTCATTTTAGGTAAACGCCCTTTAAAGATTTTTTTCAGCATAAGGCCGAATCCACATGGCCATGTTCCGCGGCCGAGAGCGGTCTGTGGTATGCCGGGCTGGATTCCTGTTCAGAGCAGGAGCGCACGGCGTCATTGGTTGCTATGACGCCGTGCGCTTCATGCCACCGCTGCAGTACAGTAATACCGCTGCAGTACAGGAACACGGCCATGTGCATTCGGCCTTAGGGCCATTTTTAATTAGTACCCATAATGTGTGCTACCTAATGCCAAAAATCACACTCACTTGCTCTCTGCCACTCCCTGGCTTACTGTCCTTGGCTTGTTTACTTTAATCTGGGGTACGCAAAATCACCAAACAGAGCCAGGGCACAGGATAGGAGCAAGTTAGTATCATTCTTTCCAAAGGTACCACACACTATGGGAGCTAATTTAAAATGGACATAATCCTGGAAATCCCCTTTAGGGTCCATTCACACATCCGTGTATGTTTTGCGGATCCACGATCCACAGATCCGCAAAACACGGACACCGGCAATGTGCGTTTTGCATTTTGCGGACCGCACATCGCGGACATGTTCTATTTTTTTCTGGAACGGAATTTAGGACCTGGAAGTACAGGTCCGCATTTCCGGATCCAGGCAGCACATTGTGCAGCCCCATAGAAATGAATGGGTCCGCAATTCCGTTCCGCAAAATGCGGAACAGAATTGCGGACGTGTAAATGAAGCCTTAAGCAGCCAGCGTGTCCTATCTTGGTCTGGTTATCAACATGCAACTCCACTTAATAATTAAAGGGGTTTTCCAGGTTTTTGATATTGATAGCCTATCCTCAGCATAGGTCATCTATATTAGATAGGCAGGAGACTAACTCCCGGAACCCCTGCCTATTAGCTGTATGAACGGAAAATGCAAATGTGATCGCACACTACATCCAGCACTCTGCCCTGCCTCCATGCTGGATGAGACATTGGTGTACATTTTGGCCAAAGCGTAATAAGCCACTCACCACGTCAAGGTCGCCTCATTTGAGTGGTCCCTAACACTAGTTCCTGTTTATGGGCCATGACAGCCACACAAAGTCCAGGGAATGCAGGTCAGCATGCAAGCCAAGCACACTCTGCTGGATGTAGAGTGCGATCACATTTGCATTTTCCGTTTGTATATGTATTTCGCCATAGTGATATGCACCTACATGCGGGTTGTGCTGACTCAACCCCCCACATTTTTTCTTATTAGCTGTATGAAGAGGCCGCGACACTCTGTGAGTGCTTAGGCCTCTTCCTGGGACATGTGATTTCATATTCATCCGTCACATGGCATAGGTGCAGCTCCATCCCATAGAAGTGAATGGGGCTGAGCTGCAATACCAAGCACAACCGCTAAACAATGTATGGCGCTGTGCTTGGTAAGCTGTGAGGAGGCCACAGCACTTACCAGAGCTACAGTGAGCACCGTGGCTTCCTCAAACAGTTGGGGTGCCGGTAGTTGGACCTTCACAATCTCTTACTGATGATCTGTCCTGGGATTAAGGCTGCTTTCACACTAGTGTTTTTCCTGGATCCGGCAGGGTTCAGCAAAAACGCTTCCATTACTGATAATACAACCGTCTGCATCCGTTATGAACGGATCCGGTTGTATCATCTTTAACATTGCCAAGACGTCATGAACCCCACTGAAAGTCAATGGAGGACGCATCCGTTTTCTATTGTAGCAGATTGTGTCCGCATCCCAGGACGGAAAGCAACTACAACATGTTGCGGTTTGCTCTCCGGTCTGGGAACGGAACTAAACAGAACAAAATGCATTCTGGAGCACTCCGTTCTGTTCAGTTCAGTTTTGTCCCTATTGACAATGAATGGGGACAAAACTGAAGCTGTTTTTCCGGTATTGAGCCCTTATGACGGATCTTAATACTGGAAAACTAAAACGCTAGTGTGAAAGTAGCCTAAGCCATCAATGTGAAAATACTGGAGAACCCCTTTAAAGTTAAATTTATATCTATCGCTACCCAACATACTTTTGTTCAGTCTACTACTGGCCAAAAACGGTTCCGAGTAAGTAGAGCTCTTGTGATGGGCGAGATACTGGGGGTCATTTAAAACAACTAATCTGTGTCAGACTGCAAAGAAAACAAAGCTTTAGCTCCAAGTCATCTGCTGAAAATATGGTTATATCACGATTGAATAAACTGCGTAGGTTTATGAATGAGGTGATACATAGGTTTACAGTAAATAATGTGAATTAGATATTAGAAATACACTGAGAATAATGAGAAATACAGTGATGGCTCAGGGCAGATACGTCCCCCGACTCACCATGTACTTGAATACTATGGATACCATTGCACTTAATTGTATTTTATTTTCACTTACTTCTGAAACGCAAAATTAACTAACTTTTTATATTGTCTTTCTTACAAATTTGCTATCATTGTGCAATGTTTTGATCAGTTATGTAAAATATAGGCAAAAAAACTAACAAAAACACATCTGATACATGTAAGAAACCTCAAAGGGGCTTGCCGGGATTTACATATAGATGACCTAACCTGTGATCCATCACGTGGCCTAAGCAGAGCTCAGCCCCATTCACCTGAGCAGCCGCTGTATGGCCCTGTGCCTGCTAACAGCTGATTGGTGGGGACCCCCCCTAATCTCATATTGATGACTTCCAGTAGCGGGCTAGCTCCTGAAATCTAACATATTTCTTCGTCTGCCTTGACAGCAGATGTCGGAGGACTGTTGCTCCACTAGGCATTGTATCATTTGCCAAGTCCTCTGAAAGTGCCCAACATTAATCTAATGAGTATATTCATCTTGAAAGTCCATCTGGCAGTTACCAATTGGGGGTGTGTCCCTGCGCAGTATGAGACTATCCAATCAGTGCTGTCAGTGTCAGACATACCCCCAACTGGTAAAACCCATCTGGACCTTCATTGCAAACTGCTAGTATTTAATTCATAACTTCTAGAAGGAATAATAAAGGGATGGGACTACCTAGTCTCCTAAGAATAGTTGCTCCAGAATTGTTACCACACGGGGGAATACAAGTAGTTAGTGAAACAGACATGTCAGGAGAGGTGACACCCACTTTTTAACAATTGTTTATTACCACTTTTATGAACAACATGAATATAATGAATGAAGATCTGATGCAAATTGAACACTCATTTGTCCAGGATTACAGAAACATGGCTGCTTTCTACCAAATAACTATGTCCCACCTGTGCCCAGGTTGTATAGGTATTGCAGCTCAGCTGGTACCAGTCTGCAGTACCACGCACAACCAACGTTCCCTCTGTACGCTCTGGACAGGAGAAGGTTTAAACATACTAATGACTAACCTGCTTCCGAGTTTGGAATCTTTAACTCTTTCAATTCCAGAGAATACAGTTTAGGTCTGCTTCACACATATCAGTGGTGCTTGGCCAGTTGTTTTAGGCTGGGAACCGGACAAGACTGATGTATGTGTATTGCGTTTTAGTGCAGAAGTCCGGCTTTTGTAGACTGACAGCGCCAGGCAGAAAAACGTAGCGCCATAAGTGATGCTCCGGATGTATGTGAATGATCACATTGAAAACTATGGGATCAGTTCTGGCTTCAGGTCCCCTCCAGCATTTTCTACGGATCACCAGCTATATGTCAAGTGGGCTTTTGAGGGAACAGTGCACATGACCTGTTTCTCTAATCCTCAGCACAAACAGCCATGTCTGTCTACTCCTCGACAACCCCTTTAAGTTTGGTGGTCATAGTTTGTTCCTTTATAATAACTCATATAATGGTCACATACAAAACCCTGGAAAATAGTGCATAATGCCAATTCAAAGAACTGCTTAATTCAGAGGCTAGCATTGTCTAAAAGCTGAACAGCCTCATACAAAACGGAATAGTTCTGTCAAATGCTTCTCCGTGGCTTGTATCATTCCAGTTATATAGATGTGATCATCAGTATGGAAAGGCAAATGCTGCAGAAGAACTGAAAAAAGACTTCTGCTGTGGTTTATCACAGTAGATGGTTCCACAGGTCAGAGAAATCGGAACGGTGGATTAGGGCGGGTTCGCATTACCGTTAGTTTTGCTCTGTCCAAATACATGTCTTTGGGCAGAAATAACGGTTCTGTTTTGTTCCTGTCGATGGGACTTTTTTTTTTTTATAACTCTGTTATAACGGAACACTATAACGGAATTGCTAACGCTAGTGAGAACCCGCCCTTAGGTTTGCACTTGAAAGAACATAGGGCTAACACTGCGGCCTGATGCAGTAATGGAAGCAAAAACCAGCAGTGAATTGGGAAGTTGTATCCATCCCAGGGTCAATTCACGCGACTTTATGTTGTTTTTTTTAAAAAATTTGCGGACCCATTGTCACAATGCCTATCCTTGTCCCCAAACGGACAAGAATTGGACATGTTCTATCCTTTTTGTGGGCATACGGACGCACGGTGTACTGTTCCGCATTTTTTGCGGCCTCGTTGAAATGAATCGACCAGCATCCGTTTCTAAAAAATGTGGATTGGTTGCAAAGAAAAAATATGGCCGTGTGAATGGGGCCTTATACTTGATGTCCTTGCATGATCCACTCCTGAAACCTGCACAAGTGGCGGCGCCCTAAATGCGCAGCACAATACTGTATACACAAGACATCACCAGGCGTCTGGACATTTGTGATCCTAAAAGGGAGGCACTGGATGGCTGGGGGCTTGTTAGCGCATATGCTCCAGTGCTTTTGATTTGAGAGCAGCAGCTGAAGACTGGAGTCTCCCTGATGTTTTAGAGCAAGGATTTCTCACGCACACGGCCCAGGCTCTTCATCCACTCAGGCAATATGTTCACGGAGGAAAAGCACAATCGCTCACCAAGCTTATACGCAGCCTGTGAATTCACAGACCAATAAAATCCATCTGTTTCAGCATGGTATTTCTACTTTATCTTGCTTATATAATGATACGTGTGATTTATAGGCCAGGAGATGTAGCATCTATGTAAATGCCCATGGAAGTCCTTTTAATCATATGAATGATTAATTCCCTGGTTACTTAAGTTTGTTGTAGACAATGACATTGAACCGGTAGATTAATTCACTTGTAGACATTGCCAGGGAGGTTTAACACATTCTTTTTGAAGCGTTTCGAGGTTATAAATGCCAATGAATACCTCAATAAGACTTTCTTAAAAGGCTTTTCTCCGATTTACCAGGTGATTAACTGTGTGTCACAGTGGAGGCACAATGTTTGTGTAGGGCCACTGCTAGGGACCTGCAGTGAGTGCTTGTGAATAGAGGTTATTTGTGTGCAGGGAGCTGTCAGTGGTGCTGAATGCCTGGAAGTAACTCTGCTTACTCGCTTTACAATGCCACTTCAATGCTTCTATTCAACAAGTGCAACCACATTTACCCTAGCGGCTCTTTATAGTGGGGAATAGAGTTTCAAATAGAGCAGTTCCATCAATATCCCTCTTACAGCTTCATGTCCATGTCACTGTCAGCACCATGATGTGATTTAGGTATCTCCTTTCATGTCAGGACAACTATACATAGCATTAGAAAAGCATAAAAACTTTCCAAGACCAAAAGCATTAAAGAGTCCTAGCAAAGTTTAGTAGATATTCTAAGATGCATTGAGTGTAATGTAATAGTTTGTAGCCCTAATATCAATGGAAAGAAGTTGGTTAGAAGGAGGTCAATGCAGACCTAAATTAAGGAATGCATCCGATATGCTCATGACTGTCTGCCCACGGCCTCTTCATCCATTCTATTACTTTTCTTATTCCAAGGGCTTTTGAAAAGAAACCTATTCCACCTTTTGTAGACGTTCTCTCTTTCAGATAGGACAAAGATCTGTTTCATGCCATAAAGTCATGAACAAGTGATAGATCTTTTCTTTCCACTGGTTAAGAATCAGGCCTACTACAATGAATGGGAGACGCTCAAAGAATATCAGTTAGATGTGTTTTTGTAGCAGTGTGTAAGGCATTAAACTCATCATTGTCTATACCAGTTAACCTGAAGATGAATACGACTCTGGTGAACTGGTGTGAACTCATACTTATCATCCACTACTAGAGTGAGGTGATTTGCCCCTGATATCTACATTGATTCCCTTTGATGGAAAGCTTTGGTGGGTAGACATTGCATGATACAACTCACATCTGCTCACTTCCCAAGGTCCAAAAAAGTGGAATGATGTATTAGCAGATTGGAAAGTAGCTAAAACCAGCAGGAATCCAATGGCTCTTGAATTTGTGATAGTTCTTTGCTGGGAGTAGAGGCTAACAGAACCCATATTCAATATGTGAGAAGACCAGAGAATGAATGGATTTTGAATGGTGGTTTCTCTCAGTAATGTGCCTTGACCTCATGATCTGAGTAGCCTATAAATTATAATTTAAATATCATTTCCCTTCCACGCCCTGATTCAACTATGGAGATATAGAATAAGAACATTCAGAACTTTTTTTGTTGTTGCGGAGCCGGAGACAACTAATAGATATGTATGTGCACAGGTCTGGCCTCCATAGACTGATGGCGCAGGACAGAAAAATGAAGATTGTAGTGTTTTTCATTCTGGCACTATTTCTCATAAGGCTTTATAAGTGATGCACTGGATGTATATTAAAGGGGTTGTCTGGTCTTTTCTAAGTGATGCCCTATTCTCAGGATAGGCCATCACTAGCTGGTCGGTGGGGTTCAGACACCTTGTACCCTCCAGACCACCATAAATATTGTAGTGGGCAGCACTCATCACTACATAGAACATTTGATCAGTGGGGTGAGGGGGTTTTGGACCCTTGCTGATTAGCTAGTGATGGCCCATAATGACAACCTCATTAAAACTATGAGATCAGTTCTGGCTTTGGTTTCCCACTGGATGTATGCGAAGCAGGCTTTAGTTAAGTTGTATAGCACAATTGAGACTTGGCCTTTACAGTGATTACAGAATGTCTATGGGCCAGCCATTCTACAGTAGCTCTAGTTATAAAACCAACCATGTAACTATGGTCAAGAAGCTGAGTTTAGACCGAAGTCCAAAATGCAGATGAAATGTCATCTGAGTGACTTTGACTATCAATAACTACTGTATAAATGCTATAAACATCATTGTTTTCAATTAGAGCCACAGTCAGATTTTTAAAATATATTTACAGTTGCAAGAAAAAGTATGTGAACCCTTTGGAATGATATGGATTTCTGCACAAATTGGTCATAAAATGTGATCTGATCTTCATCTAAGTCACAACAATAGACAATCACAGTCTGCTTAAACTAATAACACACAAAGAATTAAATGTTACCATGTTTTTATTGAACACACCATGTAAACATTCACAGTGCAGGTGGAAGAAGTATATGAACCCTTGGATTTAATAACTAGTTGAACCTCCTTTGGCAGCAATAACTTCAACCAAACATTTCCTGTAGTTGCAGATCAGACGTGCACAACGGTCAGGAGTAATTCTTGACCATTCCTCTTTACAGAACTGTTTCAGTTCAGCAATATTCTTGGGATGTCTGGTGTGAATCGCTTTCTTGAGGTCATGCCACAGCATCTCACTTGGGTTGAGGTCAGGACTCTGACTGGGCCACTCCAGAAGGTGTATTTTCTTCTGTTTAAGCCATTCTGTTGTTGATTTACTTCTATGCTTTGGGTCGTTGTCCTGTTGCAACACCCATCTTCTGTTGAGCTTCAGCTGGTGGACAGATGGCCTTAAGTTCTCCTGCAAAATGTCTTGAAAACATTTTTCCTTCGATGATAGCAATCCGTCCAGGCCCTGACGCAGCAAAGCAGCCCAAAACCATGATGCCCCCACCACCATACTTCACAGTTTGGATGAGGTTTTGATGTTGGTGTGCTGTGCCTTTTTTCTCCACACATAGTGTTGTGTGTTTCTTTCAAACAACTCAACTTTGGTTTCATCTGTCTACAGAATATTTTGCCAGTACTGCTGTGGCACATCCAGGTGCTCTTGCGCAAACTGTAAACGTGCAGCAATGCTTTTTTTTTTTGGACAGCAGTGGCTTCCTCTGTGGTATCCTCCCATGAAATCCATTCTTGTTTAGTGTTTTACGTATCGTAGATTCACTTACAGGGATGTTAGCCTATGCCAGAGACTTTTGTAAGTCTTTAGCTGACACTCTAGGATTCTTCTTCACCTCATTAAGCAGTCTGCACTTTGCTCTTGCAGTCATCTTTACAGGACGGCCACTCCTAGGGAGAGTAGGAGCAGTGCTGAACTAGACAATTTGTCTTACCGTGGACTGATGAACAGCAAGGCTTTTGGAGATACTTTTATAACCCTTTCCAGATTTATGCAAGTCAACAATTCTTAATCGTAGGTCTTCTGAGAGCTCTTTTGTGCGAGGCATCATTCACATCAGGCAATGCTTCTTGTGAAAAGCAAACCCAGAATTGGTGTGTGTTTTTTTAAAGGGTGGGGCAGCTGTAACCAACACCTCCAATCTCATCTCATTGATTGGACTCCAGTTGGCTGACACCTCACCCCAATTAGCTCTTGGAGATGTCATTAGTCTAGGGGTTCACATTCTTTTTCCACCTGCACTGTCAATGTGTACATGGTTTGTTCAATAAAAACATGGTAACATTTAATTATTTGTGTGTTATTAGTTTAAGCAGACTGTGATCCACATCTATATCATTCCAAAGGGTTCACATACTTTTTCTTGCAACTGTATATGCATTGCACATAATAATTTTTATGGGGGCTAATGATTTTCAATTAGACCCATACTCATACCATGGTGAGAGGTCCTCTTTTAAGGGGTTCTCCGTGGAACACAGCAGCTCCTTCGGTTCTAGACACAGTTCTGCCCCCTTCCATTGGTCTTTGGTCTTTGTAGCTCATTTTCATATTAGTCTAAGCCATTTTAAACAGGAATGAGCTGCAATACCATATGGAGTACATAAGCAAGGAGGTCACTTTGGTAAAAGAAAAAAAAAACAGCAAGCTAGGCCACAGTCCCCCAGTGGGCACAGCAGACCAGAGGGAGACTGCATGAACCAACACTTACTTTAGGAGCATTCACAAATGTCCATCAGTCTAGTATAGTTTCCCTCCAGCGTGGTTGCTCTCGATCGAAAAACATTGACTGCAGCTCTTTTTGATCTGCTGGGTTAATAGGTCTGGCCAGAACTGGCACCATGCCCCTTTAGGGGCTATGGTACAGTGTACAGAGCACCAATTAACCAAATTACAATCAGTTGGATCTGGATCAGCCATAGGACAACTGGCTGAATGCAACTGATATCTATGAACATACCCATAGTAAACAATGGAGCTCCATAGCAAAGCTTGGAATGGGACCCCTCTCCACCATAACCATTTTCAGCAACATTTTCAGAAAAGCTTATTTAATGCAAAGGGCTAAGGTAAACAGTGATGTTATAGTACAGGGATAATGCACATAGTGATGTCACAAGACAGGGATAATTTGCACAGTGACCTAATAATAGTGGAATAATGTACACAGGGACCTAATAACAGTGGAATAATGTGCACTGTGACCTAATAATAGTGGAATAATGTACACAGTGACCTAATATTAGTGGAATAATGTGCACAGTGACCTAATAATAGTGGAATAATAGTGGAATAATGTGCACAGTGACTTAATAATAGTGGAATAATATACACAGTGACCTAATAGTGGAATAATGTGCACAGTGGCCTAATAATAGTGGAATAATGTGTACAGTGACCTAATAATAGTGGAATAATGTACACAGGGACCTAATAATAGTGGAATAATGTGCACAGGGACCTAATAATAGTGGAATAATGTGCACAGTGACTTAATAATAGTGGAATAATGTGCACAGTGACCTAATAATAGTGGAATAATGTGCACAGTGACCTAATAATAGTGGAATAATGTGCACAGTGACCTAATAATAGTGGAATAATGTGCACAGTGACTTAATAATAGTGGAATAATGTGCACAGTGACCTAATAATAGTGGAATAATGTGCACAGTGACCTAATAATAGTGGAATAATGTGCACAGTGACCTAATAATAGTGGAAATATGTGCACAGTGACCTAATAATAGTGGAATAATGTGTACAGTGACCTAATAATAGTAGAATAATGTGCACAGTGACTTAATAATAGTGGAATAATGTACACAGTGACCTAATAATAGTAGAATAATGTGCACAGTGACCTAATAACAGTGGAATAATGTGCACAGTGACCTAATAATAGTGGAATAATGTGCACAGTGACCTAATAATAGTGTAATAATGTGTACAGTGACTTAATAATAGTGGAATAATGTGCACAGTGACTTAATAATAGTAGAATAATGTGCACAGTGGCCTAATAATAGTGGAGTAATGTACACAGGGACCTAATAACAGTGGAATAATGTGCATAATGACCTAATAATAGTGGAATAATGTACACAGTGACCTAATAATAGTAGAATAATGTGCACAGTGACCTAATAATAGTGGAATAATGTACACAGTGACCTAATAATAGTGGAATAATGTGCACAGTGACCTAATAATAGTGGAATAATGTGCACAGTGACCTAATAATAGTGGAATAATGTGCACAGTGACCTAATAATAGTGGAATAATGTACACAGTGACCTAATAATAGTGGAATAATGTGCACAGTGACCTAATAATAGTGGAATAATGTGCACAGTGACCTAATAACAGTGGAATAATGTGCACAGTGACCTAATAATAGTGGAATAATGTACACAGTGACCTAATAATAGTGGAATAATGTACACAGTGACCTAATAATAGTGGAATAATGTGCACAGTGACCTAATAATAGTGGAATAATGTGTACAGTGACCTAATAATAGTGGAATAATGTGCACAGTGACCTAATAATAGTGGAATAATGTGTACAGTGACTTAATAATAGTGGAATAATGTGCACAGTGACTTAATAATAGTAGAATAATGTGCACAGTGGCCTAATAATAGTGGAGTAATGTACACAGGGACCTAATAACAGTGGAATAATGTGCATAATGACCTAATAATAGTGGAATAATGTACACAGTGACCTAATAATAGTAGAATAATGTGCACAGTGACCTAATAATAGTGGAATAATGTACACAGTGACCTAATAATAGTGGAATAATGTGCACAGTGACCTAATAATAGTGGAATAATGTGCACAGTGACCTAATAATAGTGGAATAATGTGTACAGTGACCAAATAATAGTGGAATAATGTGCACAGTTACCAAATAATAGTGGAATAATGTGCACAGTGACCTAATAATAGTAGAATAATGTGCACAGTGTCCTAATAATAGTGGAATAATGTGCACAGTGACCTAATAATAGTAGAATAATATGCACAGTGACCTAATAATAGTGGAATAATGTACACAGTGACCTAATAATAGTGGAATAATATGCACAGTGACCTAAAAATAGTGGAATAATGTGCATAGTGACCTAATAATAGTGGAATAATGTACACATTGACCTAATAATAGTGGAATAATGTACACAGTGACCTAATAATAGATGAATAATGTACACAGTGACCTAATAATAGTGGAATAATGTGTACAGTGACCAAATAATAGTGGAATAATGTACACAGTGACCAAATAATAGTGGAATAATGTGCACAGTGACCTAATAATAGTGGAATAATGTGCATAGTGACCTAATAATAGTGGAATAATGTACACATTGACCTAATAATAGTGGAATAATGTACACAGTGATCTAATAATAGATGAATAATGTGCACAGTGACCTAATAATAGTGGAATAATGTACACATTGACCTAATAATAGTGGAATAATGTGCACAGTGACCAAATAATAGTGGAATAATGTACACAGTGACCAAATAATAGTGGAATAATGTGCACAGTGACCTAATAATAGTGGAATAATGTGCATAGTGACCTAATAATAGTGGAATAATGTACACATTGACCTAATAATAGTGGAATAATGTACACAGTGATCTAATAATAGATGAATAATGTGCACAGTGACCTAATAATAGTGGAATAATGTGTACAGTGACCAAATAATAGTGGAATAATGTACACAGTGACCAAATAATAGTGGAATAATGTGCATAGTGACCTAATAATAGTAGAATAATGTGCACAGTGACCTAATAATAGTGGAATAATGTACACAGTGACCTAATAATAGTGGAATAATGTGCACAGTGACCTAATAATAGTGGAATAATGTACACAGTGACCTAATAATATAGAATAATGTGCACAGTGACCTAATAATAGTGGAATAATGTGTACAGTGACCTAATAATAGTAGAATAATGTACACAGTGACCTAATAATAGTGGAATAATGTACACAGTGACCTAATAATAGTAGAATAATAATGTGCACAGTGACCTAATAATAGTAGAATAATGTGCACAGTGACCTATTAATAGTAGAATAATGTGCACAGTGACCTAATAATAGTGGAATAATGTACACAGTGTCCTAATAATAGTGGAATAATGTGCACAGTGACCTAATAATAGTGGGATAATGTGCACAGTGACCTAATAATAGTAGAATAATGTGTACAGTGACCTAATAATAGTGGAATAATGTACACAGTGACCTAATAATAGTGGAATAATGTACACAGTGTCCTAATAATAGTGGAATAATGTGCACAGTGACCTAATAATAGTAGAATAATGTGCACAGTGACCTAATAATAGTAGAATAATGTGCACAGTGACTTAATAATAGTGGAATAATGTACACAGTGACCTAATAATAGTGGAATAATGTGTACAGTGACCTAATAATAGTGGAATAATGTACACAGTGTCCTAATAATAGTGGAATAATGTGCACAGTGACCTAATAATAGTGGAATAATGTGCACAGTGACCTAATAATAGTAGAATAATGTACACAGTGGCCTAATAATAGTAGAATAATGTGCACAATGTCCTAATAATAGTGGAATAATGTGCACAGTGACCTAATAATAGTAGAATAATGTGCACAGTGACCTAATAATAGTGGAATAATGTACACAGTGACCTAATAATAGTGGAATAATGTGCACAGTGACTTAATAATAGTGGAATAATGTGCACAGTGACCTAATAATAGTAGAATAATGTACACAGTGACCTAATAATAGTGGAATAATGTGCACAGTGACCTAATAATAGTAGAATAATGTGCACAGTGACCTAATAATAGTGGAATAATGTACACAGTGACCTAATAATAGTAGAATAATGTGCACAGTGACCTAATAATAGTGGAATAATGTACACAGTGACCTAATAATAGTGGAATAATGTGCACAGTGACCTAATAATAGTGGAATAATGTACACAGTGACCTAATAATAGTGGAATAATGTGCACAGTGACCTAATAATAGTGGAATAATGTGCACAGTGACCTAATAATAGTAGAATATTGTGCATAGTGACCTAATAATAGTGGAATAATGTGCACAGTGACCTAATAATAGTGGAACAATGTGTACAGTGACCTAATAATAGTGGAATAATGTGCACAGTGACCTAATAATAGTGGAATAATGTGCACAGTGACCTAATAATAGTGGAATAATGTGCACAGTGACCTAATAATAGTAGAATAATGTACACAGTGACCTAATAATAGTGGAATAATGTGCACAGTGACCTAATAATAGTGGAATAATGTGCACAGTGACTTAATAATAGTGGAATAATGTGTACAGTGACCTAATATTAGTGGAATAATGTGCACAGTGACCTAATAATAGTGGAATAATGTGCATAGTGACCTAATAATAGTGGAATAATGTGCACAGTTACCAAATAACAGTGGAATAATGTGCACAGTGACCTAATAATAGTGGAATAATGTACACAGTGACCTAATAATATAGAATAATGTGCACAGTGACCTAATAATAGTGGAATAATGTGCACAGTGACCTAATAATAGTGGAATAATGTGCACAGTGACCTAATAATAGTAGAATAATGTGCACAGTGACCTAATAATAGTGGAATAATGTACACAGTGACCTAATAATAGTGGAATAATGTGCACAGTGACCTAATAATAGTGGAATAATGTACACAGTGACCTAATAATATAGAATAATGTGCACAGTGACCTAATAATAGTGGAATAATGTGTACAGTGACCTAATAATAGTAGAATAATGTACACAGTGACCTAATAATAGTGGAATAATGTACACAGTGACCTAATAATAGTAGAATAATAATGTGCACAGTGACCTAATAATAGTAGAATAATGTGCACAGTGACCTATTAATAGTAGAATAATGTGCACAGTGACCTAATAATAGTGGAATAATGTACACAGTGACCTAATAATAGTGGAATAATGTGCACAGTGACCTAATAATAGTGGAATAATGTACACAGTGACCTAATAATAGTAAAATAATGTGCACAGTGACCTAATAATAGTGGAATAATGTGCACAGTGACCTAATAATAGTAGAATAATGTGTACAGTGACCTAATAATAGTGGAATAATGTACACAGTGACCTAATAATAGTGGAATAATGTACACAGTGTCCTAATAATAGTGGAATAATGTGCACAGTGACCTAATAATAGTAGAATAATGTGCACAGTGACCTAATAATAGTAGAATAATGTGCACAGTGACTTAATAATAGTGGAATAATGTACACAGTGACCTAATAATAGTGGAATAATGTGCACAGTGACCTAATAATAGTGGAATAATGTACACAGTGACCTAATAATAGTAGAATAATGTGCACAGTGACCTAATAATAGTGGAATAATGTACACAGTGACCTAATAATAGTGGAATAATGTACACAGTGTCCTAATAATAGTGGAATAATGTGCACAGTGACCTAATAATAGTGGAATAATGTACACAGTGACCTAATAATAGTGGAATAATGTGCACAGTGACCAAATAATAGTGGAATAATGTACACAGTGACCTAATAATAGTGGAATAATGTGCACAGTGACCTAATAATAGTGGAACAATGTGTACAGTGACCTAATAATAGTGGAATAATGTGCACAGTGACCTAATAATAGTGGAATAATGTGCACAGTGACCTAATAATAGTGGAATAATGTGCACAGTGACCTAATAATAGTGGAATAATGTGCACAGTGACCTAATAATAGTAGAATAATGTACACAGTGACTTAATAATAGTGGAATAATGTACACAGTGACCTAATAATAGTGGAATAATGTGCACAGTGACCTAATAATAGTGGAATAATGTACACAGTGACCTAATAATAGTGGAATAATGTGCACAGTGACCTAATAATAGTAGAATATTGTGCACAGTGACCTAATAATAGTGGAATAATGTACACAGTGACCTAATAATAGTAGAATAATGTACACAGTGACCTAATAATAGTGGAATAATGTACACAGTGACCTAATAATAGTGGAATAATGTACACAGTGTCCTAATAATAGTGGAATAATGTGCACAGTGACCTAATAATAGTGGAATAATGTACACAGTGACCTAATAATAGTGGAATAATGTGCACAGTGACCAAATAATAGTGGAATAATGTACACAGTGACCTAATAATAGTGGAATAATGTGCACAGTGACCTAATAATAGTGGAACAATGTGTACAGTGACCTAATAATAGTGGAATAATGTGCACAGTGACCTAATAATAGTGGAATAATGTGCACAGTGACCTAATAATAGTGGAATAATGTGCACAGTGACCTAATAATAGTAGAATAATGTACACAGTGACCTAATAATAGTGGAATAATGTGCACAGTGACCTAATAATAGTGGAATAATGTGCACAGTGACCTAATAATAGTGGAATAATGTACACAGTGACCTAATAATAGTGGAATAATGTGCACAGTGACCTAATAATAGTGGAATAATGTGCACAGTGACCTAATAATAGTAGAATATTGTGCATAGTGACCTAATAATAGTGGAATAATGTGCACAGTGACCTAATAATAGTGGAACAATGTGTACAGTGACCTAATAATAGTGGAATAATGTGCACAGTGACCTAATAATAGTGGAATAATGTGCACAGTGACCTAATAATAGTGGAATAATGTGCACAGTGACCTAATAATAGTGGAATAATGTGCACAGTGACCTAATAATAGTAGAATAATGTGCACAGTGACCTAATAATAGTGGAATAATGTACACAGTGACCTAATAATAGTGGAATAATGTGCACAGTGACCTAATAATAGTGGAATAATGTACACAGTGACCTAATAATATAGAATAATGTGCACAGTGACCTAATAATAGTGGAATAATGTGTACAGTGACCTAATAATAGTAGAATAATGTACACAGTGACCTAATAATAGTGGAATAATGTACACAGTGACCTAATAATAGTAGAATAATAATGTGCACAGTGACCTAATAATAGTAGAATAATGTGCACAGTGACCTATTAATAGTAGAATAATGTGCACAGTGACCTAATAATAGTGGAATAATGTACACAGTGTCCTAATAATAGTGGAATAATGTGCACAGTGACCTATTAATAGTAGAATAATGTGCACAGTGACCTAATAATAGTGGAATAATGTACACAGTGTCCTAATAATAGTGGAATAATGTGCACAGTAACCTAATAATAGTGGAATAATGTGCACAGTGACCTAATAATAGTAGAATAATGTACACAGTGACCTAATAATAGTGGAATAATGTGCACAGTGACCTAATAATAGTGGAATAATGTGCACAGTGACCTAATAATAGTGGAATAATGTACACAGTGACCTAATAATAGTGGAATAATGTGCACAGTGACCTAATAATAGTGGAATAATGTGCACAGTGACCTAATAATAGTAGAATATTGTGCATAGTGACCTAATAATAGTGGAATAATGTGCACAGTGACCTAATAATAGTGGAACAATGTGTACAGTGACCTAATAATAGTGGAATAATGTGCACAGTGACCTAAAAATAGTGGAATAATGTGCACAGTGACCTAATAATAGTGGAATAATGTGCACAGTGACCTAATAATAGTGGAATAATGTGCACAGTGACCTAATAATAGTAGAATAATGTGCACAGTGACCTAATAATAGTGGAATAATGTACACAGTGACCTAATAATAGTGGAATAATGTGCACAGTGACCTAATAATAGTGGAATAATGTACACAGTGACCTAATAATATAGAATAATGTGCACAGTGACCTAATAATAGTGGAATAATGTGTACAGTGACCTAATAATAGTAGAATAATGTACACAGTGACCTAATAATAGTGGAATAATGTACACAGTGACCTAATAATAGTAGAATAATAATGTGCACAGTGACCTAATAATAGTAGAATAATGTGCACAGTGACCTATTAATAGTAGAATAATGTGCACAGTGACCTAATAATAGTGGAATAATGTACACAGTGTCCTAATAATAGTGGAATAATGTGCACAGTGACCTAATAATAGTGGAATAATGTACACAGTGACCTAATAATAGTAAAATAATGTGCACAGTGACCTAATAATAGTGGAATAATGTGCACAGTGACCTAATAATAGTAGAATAATGTGTACAGTGACCTAATAATAGTGGAATAATGTACACAGTGACCTAATAATAGTGGAATAATGTACACAGTGTCCTAATAATAGTGGAATAATGTGCACAGTTACCTAATAATAGTGGAATAATGTGCATAGTGACCTAATAATAGTGGAATAATGTGCACAGTGACTTAATAATAGTGGAATAATGTGTACAGTGACCTAATAATAGTGGAATAATGTGCACAGTTACCAAATAATAGTGGAATAATGTGTACAGTGACCTAATAATAGTGGAATAATGTGCACAGTTACCTAATAATAGTGGAATAATGTGCATAGTGACCTAATAATAGTGGAATAATGTGCACAGTGACTTAATAATAGTGGAATAATGTGTACAGTGACCTAATAATAGTGGAATAATGTGCACAGTGACCTAATAATAGTGGAATAATGTGCATAGTGACCTAATAATAGTGGAATAATGTGCACAGTTACCAAATAACAGTGGAATAATGTGCACAGTGTCCTAATAATAGTGGAATAATGTACACAGTGACCTAATAATAGTAGAATAATAATGTGCACAGTGACCTAATAATAGTAGAATAATGTGCACAGTGACCTATTAATAGTAGAATAATGTGCACAGTGACCTAATAATAGTGGAATAATGTGTACAGTGACCTAATAATAGTAGAATAATGTACACAGTGACCTAATAATAGTGGAATAATGTACACAGTGACCTAATAATAGTAGAATAATAATGTGCACAGTGACCTAATAATAGTAGAATAATGTGCACAGTGACCTATTAATAGTAGAATAATGTGCACAGTGACCTAATAATAGTGGAATAATGTACACAGTGTCCTAATAATAGTGGAATAATGTACACAGTGACCTAATAATAGTAGAATAATAATGTGCACAGTGACCTAATAATAGTAGAATAATGTGCACAGTGACCTATTAATAGTAGAATAATGTGCACAGTGACCTAATAATAGTGGAATAATGTACACAGTGTCCTAATAATAGTGGAATAATGTGCACAGTAACCTAATAATAGTGGAATAATGTGCACAGTGACCTAATAATAGTAGAATAATGTACACAGTGACCTAATAATAGTGGAATAATGTGCACAGTGACCTAATAATAGTGGAATAATGTACACAGTGACCTAATAATAGTGGAATAATGTGCACAGTGACCTAATAATAGTGGAATAATGTGCACAGTGACCTAATAATAGTAGAATATTGTGCATAGTGACCTAATAATAGTGGAATAATGTGCACAGTGACCTAATAATAGTGGAACAATGTGTACAGTGACCTAATAATAGTGGAATAATGTGCACAGTGACCTAAAAATAGTGGAATAATGTGCACAGTGACCTAATAATAGTGGAATAATGTGCACAGTGACCTAATAATAGTGGAATAATGTGCACAGTGACCTAATAATAGTAGAATAATGTGCACAGTGACCTAATAATAGTGGAATAATGTACACAGTGACCTAATAATAGTGGAATAATGTGCACAGTGACCTAATAATAGTGGAATAATGTACACAGTGACCTAATAATATAGAATAATGTGCACAGTGACCTAATAATAGTGGAATAATGTGTACAGTGACCTAATAATAGTAGAATAATGTACACAGTGACCTAATAATAGTGGAATAATGTACACAGTGACCTAATAATAGTAGAATAATAATGTGCACAGTGACCTAATAATAGTAGAATAATGTGCACAGTGACCTATTAATAGTAGAATAATGTGCACAGTGACCTAATAATAGTGGAATAATGTACACAGTGTCCTAATAATAGTGGAATAATGTGCACAGTGACCTAATAATAGTGGAATAATGTACACAGTGACCTAATAATAGTAAAATAATGTGCACAGTGACCTAATAATAGTGGAATAATGTGCACAGTGACCTAATAATAGTAGAATAATGTGTACAGTGACCTAATAATAGTGGAATAATGTACACAGTGACCTAATAATAGTGGAATAATGTACACAGTGTCCTAATAATAGTGGAATAATGTGCACAGTTACCTAATAATAGTGGAATAATGTGCATAGTGACCTAATAATAGTGGAATAATGTGCACAGTGACTTAATAATAGTGGAATAATGTGTACAGTGACCTAATAATAGTGGAATAATGTGCACAGTTACCAAATAATAGTGGAATAATGTGTACAGTGACCTAATAATAGTGGAATAATGTGCACAGTTACCTAATAATAGTGGAATAATGTGCATAGTGACCTAATAATAGTGGAATAATGTGCACAGTGACTTAATAATAGTGGAATAATGTGTACAGTGACCTAATAATAGTGGAATAATGTGCACAGTGACCTAATAATAGTGGAATAATGTGCATAGTGACCTAATAATAGTGGAATAATGTGCACAGTTACCAAATAACAGTGGAATAATGTGCACAGTGACCTAATAATAGTGGAATAATGTACACAGTGACCTAATAATATAGAATAATGTGCACAGTGACCTAATAATAGTGGAATAATGTGTACAGTGACCTAATAATAGTGGAATAATGTACACAGTGACCAAATAATAGTGGAATAATGTACACAGTGACCTAATAATAGTGGAATAATGTGCACAGTGACCTAATAATAGTGGAATAATGTGCACAGTGACCTAATAATAGTAGAATAATGTGCACAGTGACCTAATAATAGTGGAATAATGTACACAGTGACCTAATAATAGTGGAATAATGTGCACAGTGACCTAATAATAGTGGAATAATGTGCACAGTGACCTAATAATAGTGGAATAATGTGCATAGTGACCTAATAATAGTGGAATAATGTGCACAGTTACCAAATAACAGTGGAATAATGTGCACAGTGACCTAATAATAGTGGAATAATGTACACAGTGACCTAATAATAGTGGAATAATGTACACAGTGACCTAATAATATAGAATAATGTGCACAGTGACCTAATAATAGTGGAATAATGTACACAGTGACCAAATAATAGTGGAATAATGTACACAGTGACCTAATAATAGTGGAATAATGTGCACAGTGACCTAATAATAGTGGAATAATGTGCACAGTGACTTAATAATAGTGGAATAATGTGCACAGTGACCTAATAATAGTGGAATAATGTGCACAGTGAAGGACACAGCAATGTCACAATATTGGTACAATACACACAATTAGGTCACAGTACAGTGGTGATCTACTCAGTGATGTCACAAGTACAGTATAATGCACATATGATGTTACAGACACAGATATATTGTAGTGATAGTTCTTTTTTATGTTATTTTATATACATTTTTCCACTAACTGCACCTGAATTCTGACTGAATAGGTGTCCCCTTAGCAGTTTCTATGCCTGCCACCCTGGGAGTTACCTCCATGGCTCTTCCAAAGTCTATGTGACTCTCTCTATATATTATTATTATTGTCTAAGATGCTTGAGGTGGTGTTGAATGTTTCCCTGGACCCCATCAGCCACTTCTTAGGCACATCCTAGCTCCCCACAGACTTGTCTCTTGTGCGTCTTCTGGAGGAGGGTCCGGGCGGGTGGGAGGCTGAGCACAATGGACCTGAGAATTTCTGTCACTCTCTGCATATGCTTCTAAGTGCTTTAATCCCAATTAGGGGCGGCTGACACACGGTCCTATTCATCCCAATCAGGCCCTGAATACATTTGCCTAGAAATGAACTTCACAAATAGAGACTCCCTTAAATGTGCCCAGCAGCAAGGAAAATCGAATTGAGTGCGTGGCTCATTATCTGGGGCTGCGGGAGGAGAGGTGTGAATTTATAAGGTGCAGCCAAACCTCGCCATTCATGTGACTTTTATCTGCAGCACGTCAAGCGAGAGGAGCAGAGCACAATACACACTGCGCACTGCGATTTTCTAATCACTCCGCTCATTCTGAGCAAGTAACGCTGTATGACCACGGTACCGGAGCCCTGTGTGATCCCCAGCCTAATGTGATGTGCAATTAATAATACACATATCACACTGTGTCATCTGCGAGGATTCCCATAGAAACCGCTTGGTGTCCCACCCGCTTCTGGTCAGGATGTGCCTGCTATTCACACGCCACAACCCCTTGTGTCCCCCCGGCCCCTGCTCCGGCATAGAATGGCCAGCAGGTTCTCAATTCACACGACAGAAAGACGAGGAGCTGGTGTGGGAGCAGAGGCAGGAGGAGACCATGTCACCAAATGTCCCCGAATAGCAGGAGGTACAATGCCATGCACACATATGTCTATAGATGGATACAAAGAGAGAGCGATAGATATGAGATAGATAATAGATAATAGATGATAGATAGATAATAGAGATAGATATATAGATAGATAAATGTATATATAGATATGAGATAGATAGATAAATGTATAGATAGATAATAGATAGATAGATAAATGTATAGATAGATATGAGATAGATAATAGATAATAGATAATAGATGATAGATAGATAGATAATAGAGATAGATATATAGATAGATAAATGGATATATAGATATGAGATAGATAGATAATAGATAGATAAATGTATAGATAGATAGATATGAGATATATAGATAGACAGATGATAGATAGATAGACAAAGTCTGACAAAGACAAAGATAGATAGATAGATAGATAGATAGATAGATAGATAGATAGATAGATAGGAGATAGATAATAGATAGGTAGATAGATAGATAGATAGATAGATAGATATTAGATAGATAGATAGATTATAGATAGATAGATAGATAGATAGATAGATAGATAGATAGGAGATAGATAGATTATAGATAGATCGATATAGGATGAATAGATAAATTGATAGATAGATAATAGATAATAGATAGATAGATAATAGATAGATAGATAGAAAGATAGATAGATATAGGATGGATAGATAAATAAATAGATAGATAGATAGATAGATAGATAGATAATAGATAGATAGATAGATAGATAGATAGGAGATAGATAATAGATAGGTAGATAGATAGATAGATAGATATTAGATATTAGATAGATAGATTATAGATAGATAGATAGATAGATAGGAGATAGATAGATTATAGATAGATCGATATAGGATGGATAGATAAATTGATAGATAGATAATAGATAATAGATAGATAGATAGATAGATAGATAGATAATAGATAGATAGATAGAAAGATAGATAGATATAGGATGGATAGATAAATAAATAGATAGATAGATAGATAGATAGATAGATAGATAGATAGACAGCAGATAGAGTACAAACTGGCCCCGTATCTGGAGAAACTAGGGAACCCCAGAGACCGGAAAATAGATAGATAAAAAGATATGAGATATAGATAGATAATACATGGATAAATAGATAGATAGACAAAGTCTGACAAAGATTGATAGATAGATAGATAGATAATAGATAGATAGATAATAGATATATAGATAGATAACAGAGAGATAGATAGATAACAGAGAGATAGATAGATAGATAGGAGATAGATAGATAGATAGATAGATATGAGATAGATAGATAGATAGACAGACAGATAGATAGATAGATAGATATGCGATAGATAGATAGATAATAGATAGATAGAAGACAGATAATAGATTCATAGATAGATAGATAGGAGATAGATAGATAGATAGATAGATATGAGATAGATAGATAGATAATAGATAGATAGAAGACAGATAATAGATTCATAGATAGATAGATAGGAGATAGATAGATAGATAGATAGATATGAGATAGATAGATAATAGATAGATAGAAGACAGATAATAGATTCATAGATAGATAGATAGATAGATAATAGATAGATAGATAGATAATAGATAGATAGATGGATAATGGATAGAGAGATAGAGAGATAGATAGATAGATAGATAATGGATAGATAGAGAGATAGATAGATAGGAAGCAGATAGATAGATAGATAATGGATAGATAGATAGATAGATAGATAGATAGATAGATAGATAATGGATAGATAGATAGATAATGGATAGAAAGATAATAGATAGATGATAGATAGATAGATAGATAGATAATGGATAGATAGATAATTGATAGATAGATAGATAATGGATAGATAGATAGATAGATAATGGATAGATAGATAGATAGATAGATAGATAGATAGATAGATAATGGATAGATAGATAGATAGATAGATAGATAGATAGATAGATATGAGATAGATAATAGATAGATAGATAGGAAGCAGATAGATAGATAGATAGATAGATAGATAATGGATAGATAGATAGATAGATATGAGATAGATAGATAGATAGATAGATAGATAGATAATAGATAGATAGATAGATAGATAATGGATAGATAGATAATAGATAGATAGATAGATATGAGATAGATAGATAGATAGATAGATATGAGATAGATAGATAGATAGATAGATAGATAGATAGATAGATAGATAATAGATAGATAGATAATAGATAGATAGATAATGGATAGATAGATAGATAGATAGATAGATAGATAGATAGAGATAGATAATGGATAGATATATAGATATGAGATAGATAGATAATAGATAGATAATGGATAGATAGATAGATAGATAGATAGATAGATAGCAGATAGATAGATAGATAGATAATAGATAGATAGATAGATAATAGATAGATAGATAGATAGATAGATAGATAGATAATAGATAGATAGATAATAGATAGATAGATAATAGATAGATAGATAGATAGATAGATAGATAATGGATAGATAGATAGATAGATAGATATGAGATAGATAGATAGATAGATAGATAGATAATAGATAGATAATGGATAGATAGATAGATAGATAGATAGATAGATAGATAGATAGCAGATAGATAGATAGATAGATAATAGATAGATAGATAACAGAGAGATAGATAGATAACAGAGAGATAGATAGGAGATAGATAGATAGATATGAGATAGATAGATAGATAGATAGATAGATAGATAGATAGATAGATATGCGATAGATAGATAGATAATAGATAGATAGAAGACAGATAATAGATTCATAGATAGATAGATAGGAGATAGATAGATAGATAGATATGAGATAGATAGATAGATAATAGATAGATAATGGATAGATAGATAGATAGATAGATAGATAGATAGATAGCAGATAGATAGATAATAGATAGATAGATAGATAGATAGATAATAGATAGATAGATAGATAATAGATAGATAGATGGATAGATAGATAGATAGATAGATAGATAATAGATAGATATGAGATAGATAGATAGATAGATAGATAGATAGATAGATGGACAGATAGATAGATAGATAATAGATAGATAGATAATAGATAGATAGATAATAGAGAGATGATAGATAGATAGATAGATAGATAGATAGATAATAGATAGATAGATAATAGATAGATAGATAATAGATAGATAGATATATAGATAGATAGATAGATAGATAGATAATAGATAGATAGATAATATATAGATAGATAGATAGATAATTGATAGATAATAGATAGATAGATAGATAATAGATAGACAGACAAAGTGTCCGGTGTAGATAATGATGATAATACTATTTATTGATGGAAGCCTCCTTTCTGCAGAATGGCAGGGTCAGCCTAGTGCCCAGCTGTGAGCGGTGGGCAGAGCCCTGGGACCTGGCTGGAGGTGACTGCGGGGCCCCTAGTGCCAGGCTGCTCCTGAGAGGCACAGTCAGTTCAGCGCTTGGCATTACCACCAATAAGTCCCAGTTCTCTTTGTGCCGGCTCTGTGAGCGTTAACGAGACTTCCCGAGCTGGAGTCTATAAAACCATGGCGGAATGTTTGGATTGTCCTGGAATAAAGCTGAAACCCATGTAATTAATGTGTCTTTTTAATCCGGGACAATACGCTCGTTCAGGCCATTTCATTTTCCATCCCATTTGCCGCAGACACTGCCCTTACTTTTAACACCCAGCCTTTCATCGCCATTGTGCTCCACTGGGCACATTACATCGCTTTCACCCCGGCTTTTTATGTGTTCCTATTGCCTTTTGTCACTTCACTTGGGGACCTTCAACTCTGAGCCACAGGACAGAATAAAAATGGAGTAGCTGGTGTGAGATCTTCCCGAGCAGCC